>NW_020897747.1:215000-282500 GCF_003984885.1 Neopelma chrysocephalum | reverse complement strand
CCCAGGTGAAAAGGCAATATCCACATTAAAATGAAGATATTATTAAAAAAAAGAAAGTACCATGTGCAGCAGTCTATTGACATCACTCTGGAGGGAAACTGTTGATTTAGAGGAGGAGAGGTAGCTGCGTATGTGTTTAAATTGAACATCTAAAATCACCGGGTCCGCTGCTATTTACTGGTGTACAGCAACTAAACACACAATGTTTACACGACTTCACAGCGGGTCCTTTCTCCCAAGTCATAAAATATAACCCAATATTACCCACAAAAAGGAATATCCCAATTAAGCCTCTTCTCTAAACACTGCCTGAGTGGTATTAAATTGTGGGGTTTGCTGTGAAGAGGAAACTTCCTTTGCAGCTCAGGCGTGTGGTGTTTAATCAGACACGTTCAGTACAACTGCTTGGAAAAATGAATGGAATTTCATGAGTCCCACGATGGTTCCTATTGAAATGAATGAAAGACACATGGGGTTTGCTAAAGATTTCAGTCTGGGCCTTCAGAGACCCTGCTGTCTTCCAGCACTGTGTGCTTGGTGTGTGTGTCTGTTAGCAAGGGGGAACCTGGAGAAAATGGGCATTTGGGCAACTGCTGGTGTTCTCCAGGGGGTTCACACAGGCCATCAGGACCCCAGTGATCAATAAGTTGCACCATGTATTGGATCTCCTTGAGAGACAATTTGGCTTGGCTCTCTTGGAAGAGAGGTATAAACACAAAATGTACCTTTTCTCTGTGGTGACCAGTGACAGGACTTGAGGGAACGGCCTGAAGTTGTGTCAGGAGAGGTTTAAGTTGGATATTCTTCCCCCAGAGGGTGGTTGGGCACTGAACAGGCTCCCCAGGGCAGTGGTCACAGCACCAAGGCTGCCAGAGCTCAAGGAGCATTTGGATGATACCTTCAGGCACATGGTGTGACTCTTGGAAATGGTCCTGTGCAGGGCTAAGGGTTGGACTCGAAGATCCTTGTGGGTCCCTTCCAACTCAGCACGTTCTGTGATTCTGTGATTTCATTAACATGAATCATTTTGATCCTTCCACTCTGTTTCTAGTGCACAAGATCTTTGGACAAACCTTGTCCCAGAAACTTCCTCAAGCTACCAGGGACAATTTTGAATCTTCTCCAGTGTGCTGACCAACACACAGATTTCCTCACATCCACATAAACACAAACTAACTCCTATGAATTTCTTGGGATGACCCTTGTTTCCTATGGAGTCATTAGGTCAGTGTTGAGCCTTCAGTGTATAAGGAGGAATTTGTTTATTTTTCTAAACTTCAGTTCAAATCTCACTGCAGGACAATTTCCTCTGGTGTTAAATAGCACATTTCAACCTAATTCCAAATTTCCCTAGTATTTGGTAGAATTGCCTTCTTCTATTAATTATCATTTACTTCTAATTAAATCTTGAACTTGTGATTTTCAAAAATAAAGAAAATAATTTCTAGTCCGTAAAAAGCTTTAGACTGGAGAGAAAGAGGGAGATGTAACATTATTGAGGTAAAGTTACACCATGTTTTGATAACAGTGGTTTCATGAACCCCAAATGCAGCCTCACCATGATCCATTGAGCAGTTCACATTACACATCAAAGTAAAAGTGAGACTTGTAAAAAAATGTTCATATGTTTTTACAATTTCCCCCAAAATGTCTGTTCAACCCAGACAGGTACTAGATCCTATAAGAGAATGTCTTTTTGTTTTTTATGACATGACCCTCTAGAAAACATCGACTTTCTCCCATCTGAGACAGGAAAAGAAGAAAAAACTTCAAGAAATAATTTATAATTCATCAAGCTACTGCATGGGGAAAAAGATTGTTGGGGTTGCCCCTTACTTGGTCTGAATGTTCACAAAATTTTTATTGGAGGCTAAAAAAAGAATAATCCATCCAATGTCACTTGTGTCCTTTGTGTTTGTCCTGTACTTTCCAGGTTGCTGAGGTGTGATCACAGAGACCCACACGAGCTCCCCCTCTACCAGCTTTGCTCTCAGGCATCAAATGTCATGTCCAAAACCTCTCTAGACTTAGTTGTCTCTGAGCCCTTGAGTTCTTCAGCGCAGACAAAGTCGGAAACTGTGGAAATCTTTGCATGGTGGAGTAGGAATACTAAAATATAGTATTAAATATAATGGTCCTGTTTTGAGAGAAACAGAGTGGTTTGGGTTGGAAGACCTTACATCTCACTCCAACCCCCTGCCATGGGCAGGGACACCTTCCACTAGACTAGAGTGATAAGACCATGACTGCAACTCAACTTGCAGCTCAAAAACTTTTCATTCAGTTGAAGTTTGAAAGTAAAAGGTGATGTGTATAAGCAGGACACTAAAAAATTATTCAAAATGAGGTGGTTGGCAAGATTGGTCTGAACAACAACTGACAGTGGTTGCAATGAATAATTACAGTCATATTTGCACTGGTCCATGATATCTTTTAAAATAAATTACAGACTCATCACCCCGCTGCCTCCTGGCAAAGGGGATTAAACATTTATGTACCAACAGTTTATTAAGGACAATAAACTCTTTTTAAAAAACCACTGTACTTAGCAACTATTAGGGGAAAAATAGATATATATCTCAGCCACTTGAAATAATTTGTAAAAATCAAGTGATTGAATACAGCTGGTACTTGGACATAAATTTCTTTACTGGAAACTGAGGTGAAACCCTACAGATTTTTAGATGCCTGGAAGGTTTGTCATCCTCTCTGCTATGAACCATTGGTGGAAGGGTCTTAATAGTAGAAGCATTCAAAACTTTTTTCAGATAAACCCCACAGAACAGAGCCTGGTGGGTATCAGGTTGCCTTCTGCACATCCTTTGCCTCACTCTCTTGCTGAGTGCATCTAAATACTTCAGCTGGATGGGGCAAAAAAAATCTGCTGACATCATCCATGGACTCTGGGCTCAGATTTTCCTGTAAGCAAATACTAAAATAACCATGGGAGAACAGCAGTTAGATGAGGAGAAATGCTAAGATCCTGATTCAGCAAAAGCTTTTACAAAGGTATTTAAAGTTAAGCACATGCTTAAGTGCTCTGCTGAATCAGGACCTAGGGGAGGTCTTGTTATCTATGAAAGATTTCTAAGTGGGAGAGTGGAGAAGGAAACCAAGGTGTACAGTTACAAGAGTGTAAAGAGAAATGGAGATGTGGGAAAAGTTTTTGGGTTGAGGTTATTATTCTAAATTTCTCAAGAAACTCAACAAAGACGTGTAGGAACAAATATCCAGTCAAATTAAGAAACAAATATCCAGTCAAAGTAAAGTAGGGGTAGAACAAAGTGAATGGGGCAGGAAAATGGAGCTGGAAGAACATGAACTGACATTCCAGCAAGTGAAAAGCAGAGGAAAACTTTACTGCAGTGCATGGAAAGATAAAGTACTCCAGGAAAAAAAAAGAAAACAAACCAAAAAAACTATTACTGAAAATTTATAATTCTCACCAAGATCTCTTCAGCATCAACTCTAGAAGGGAGGGGTAAATAATGACAGTCTGAATTCAATCTTTTAACTTTGGTGTTTCAATCAGGAGCAGAGGAAAGCTCAAGGGCTGAACTGTTCTGGAGGCAATCCCCACCCTCAGCCATGGGGGAGGATGTCCAGCAGAACCGTCCCAGGATGGTGCCGCAGCCCCACACCTGGCCCTGGAGGGGAGGCACAGCACCAACCACAGTGCTCAGCCCACCATCCCTGTCATTTTTTACCATCTGCTGGTCCTCTCAACCACTTGATGGCATCCTATGCTGGATGTCATCCTGATTTGCCCAATCCTTTTGGGAAAGTAGAGGACGAGTCAGCTGGTTGGGTCCCACATACTGGTGCAGGTTGAATTATCTCAAGCTCACACACTCAAGAACCTCCCTTCAATTTGAAACACAGTGCAGTGAGTGGGAATGACTGTGAGATTTCCTTCAAATGAGCTCTCCTGATCCATAATAACTCCATTAATCCTTCCAGTTGAGCAGTCTCCTTCCCTCTGTTGATTATGAAAGAGGACTTAAGTTAGAATGCAAACTCTAATGGCATAAATAGACCTAAGTCTCTTAAAAGCTTTAAAATTTCAAGTGACTGATGTCTTTTAAGTCTGATGAATCCTTGTTCTTGAGCTAGGAAGGAAGAAGAACCTCCCTTGCCAAAAAGATTTACCTGGGATCATTCTTGCAGGGGAGAAACACTCCAAGTATTTGTGGGCTGTCTGTTCTTGGCAGCAGGTTTCCTCTGTGATTTTCTTTGATTACACCCATGTAATATGATGATTATCAGATTTCAGTAACTGTTGCTGTTCTCCAGCTTGGCCTGTAGCAATAAATTAAAGCGGGCGTTCTGCTTAGTCCTGTATCAGGGCACTTTAATCACATAACGTGACCATTAGATTCTCTGTCCACAAATTGGCCACAAGTTTGGTCAAATTATCAAATTACATTACTGGAGTAATATTAAAATCATGTGAGGGGGTTTTAAATCCCAGTAGTTCATGAACTTTTTTTAATATCTGCCAAGGCGAACAATGGGACCCTTTGCAATCCCCCAGTGAGCACCTATTAAAACCACAATTTACAACTATACATATCATCTAACGTGTTAACCAGGTGTTCCAGTGTTATTGTTTGAAACTCTACCTAGGTTTAAATCAAATGAAGAAAAGCCAAAAGTCCAATTAAAATCCCACATTGCCTCTTTATCGTGTGTAGGTGAAAGACATTTGTTATAGATTTAATGGCAGAAATCTCATAAAGTTTTAGACCATCCTCTTTTCTTCCTAGTTTCTTGTTTCTTGCTCAGATTCTCACAGCTTACTGGCATTTCCTGTTCTTAGCTGTAAAAAAAATAGAATAAATCTAGGAATTTCTGGCTTAATTTTAGTAGCATCCTGGACACTCCAGCAGAATTTGACAATTGAGTGTTGTCATGGGATATTAAAATCCTGCAGTGGGCCCATTTAAGCTATTATTTCATAGGCTGTCCCTTAATCAGTTCCATCCCTCGGCTCTGCACGCTTTGCCAACATGTGTCTATTTTATTTAATAGTTCAGTGACAACAAATTTATGTTGCTAAGCTCCAAAAAGTAAACCTTACCAAAATACCTCCCCAAACTGCCTTTACAGACATCCACCAAAGTAATATGGAATTCAGTTGTCTTCACTTGTCCGTAATTACTTCCAGACCCAGGCTGCCTATCTTTGTCTTTGGCCATTTTTCTCATTCCACTCCAGCCCAGAAATAGTGGTGTTTCTTTACATTTATGGTTTTCTACTTAGATTTCATTGTCACCCACCCCTCCTACCTTTTGATTTTAGCAGACCCTGACATTTAAGTAGTGACCCAGCTCTCCCTCCAAATATATGTTTGCTTCTCTGTTTGACAAAAGGCTTGGCTTTTCAGTGCCCAATAAAACAAATTAATTTTCTTTCTGTGAGACAGCCTTCCCCACCCCCCTTCTTTTCTCAGGCATTAAAACAGGGACAGTGTAAAAAGTCACCGTTGCCTTGCTAATTTGAAATCCATTGAATAATATGATAAATGAGAGCAACTTTTTGTCCAGAATTAGAGAAACTGGCAAAAAAGAAATGTGTCAGTTACAGCACATCTGTTCTCTTTTACGCTTTACTTAAGAAAATAACTCTTGCCAGATTTTACCCACCCATAATAATTACACAATTTTTACAGATGTAGTTTGTAACAGCTTCACTTTGGTCCAAAACCTTTAATATGACTCGCAATGAATTTACTTCTTGGCTTGCACTTTATTATGTTTCTGCAATAAAAGGGCTGAGGTAAAGTTATTTGTTTCCAGCTCTGCACCTTTTACTAACATTTTTACAAACAAAACTGCCAGGCTGGAAATGATTGTTTCTGTCATCACCACTGGTACTATTGCAATTACTACTCATTTTGTGTTTGGACATTTAATTTGGCTTTTGCTCTGAGTCTGTTTTCCTTGTTCTTAATTATCTGTTCTTTGGGAGCATCCGACCAGGAAGAAGGGGATCCGTGTATGCCCAGCTGCAAATGATAAACCATCATGACTTCCACTGATATTTAAAGACAACAGTAGTGATTATTGGAAATGGGTCCTGGCTATGAAATTTTGAGGCAGATCCAGAAATCTCTGTGTCTCAGGAGTGTCAGGGCCTAGAGGTTTGATTTGGCCCCTGGAAGCACAACCTGGGCTCCAAAGTTCAGACCACTTCCATGCCAGGGACTCGGCGTGGGCCAACCCCTAATTGTAACAGCATGGCAGGCAGTGCCACCATCCTTAGGCTCTGTCTTGCATTTACATCGATTTCCAAAACTTTATAAATCAGATGCAAATATTTTCAGCTGCTGAAACTTGCCATAAAATACTCTGGCCTTAGTCCAAATGAATCCTGACATTCAATTTTTAAAAAGGAAAAAAAAATTAAATAAAGGAAAGAGAGGTTGCAGTTTCCGACCAAGAGTAGATAGGATATATCAGGTTTCTTTTTTTGGGGCCAGATACTTAAAATAATTGATTCATGGGGAACAGCACGTTATTTCATGAGCACAACCAGGCCAGTAATGATGCTTTGGAAGAAGACTTTATGTTTAATTAACAGGCATAGACAGAGTATGCCCAGAAACTGATTTTGAGCTTGTAAATTAAACCTCTATTACTTTTAAAAGAGAGGGGTGACAAGTTGAGTGGAGGTGATGCTCTCAGCAAGCTCTGAGCACGTGCTTGGTGCCCATGTAGATCTCTGCTGCACTAAGGGATATTATTGTTATTATAATTCATGGGATAAACTGTAACCACTTGCAACTGCTCCACGCTGCACAACCCAATTAAGAGCAACAGAAATGGCTCCACTTAATGGGACCAATGACATGATAATGCCTTCAAAGGGTCAGTGCCCTACATTGCACATCAATGGTAGTTGACACACTGTTTTTTAATGCTACCACTTAAATATGCATTAGAGGTTTGAAAGCAGCATTGAAGTAATGAGAAGGGTTAGGCTTAAACTTATAAGTGCAAGTAAAGTGTGACCTGCAAATATAAGTGTTGATAAATTCAGGATAGGGGGTTTTTTAAGCATAAAGGCACTTTTCAGGCTTAGGTATCTTTAAATTGATGTTCCTGCAAAACCCAAAGCATTTACAGAGTTCACTCAAAGCAGTGAAACCTCCACCAGATGAAGCCTGTAAAAGGGACAGGGCTGCTTTACTCACAGTATGATGGCAGCGTGCCCATAAATATAGGATTTTTGAAACAGAGTTTAGGAAGCCATTCAATGTGCAATCACAACATGAAATAACATCTTGTCACAGCTTGGCCAGAGAGCTGGACATGATTCCCTTCTCCCCTGAACCCTGTCCCATGAAAATATTTTTAAGTCCCTTTTGCCGCACCTGCAGAAGAGGGAAGAACAAGTGAGATCCCAGGCATGCTCCCAAGGCAGCCACCAATTCCAGGAGGGTTCCCACCTGATCAGGAGTGGTGTAACAGCTTGACACTCTTCTTCTGCTGGCACTGGGACCTCAGATATTTTGAGGTTGCTTATTAAGCTGCTACTGTTTTATCACTTCAATCTGCTTTGTTCTTTTAGATGGCTCAGAGACACCTAATAGAACAAAAAAAGGGTAGATGTACAGGATGGGTTACTAGGGGCTAAAAGGCTTCTGATTTCACTCTCAGTTCAAGCCTGGACTTGCTAAGGACACTAAGGGCATGGGAGTCAGGTGGCATCAAATCTGTGTTCTCTGAGTCTCCTCTGCTCAGCTGTCCCATGGAAATTAAGCAAATTCACTACAAGTCCTGCAACCTTTGTGGGATTTTCTGTGATGAGACATATCCAGGTCTGAAATCCAAATTGTCACCTCTTGACCTTCTCCAGGCTGCTGGACCTGCAACATGCGGATGGGAAGGGATGCAGGGCACCTGCAGCGAGCACTGACCACACAAGTCACTTTAAATCAGAAAAGGAAATTAAAAAAGAAAAAAAATAGTGTATCGAATATTTTGGATGTCAAATTGCTTTTTAAAAATCCAGCATCGTCCCTCTAATCCCATCTGAACATTGTGTGCATGCGATTTAAATATGTTAATAATCACTCGCTGCTCCTGTCATTTAATCTCTTTTTTTAAGTTGTTTAGCCAGATACTGGAGCGGGTCCAGTTCCTTTTTCCAGCTGAGCCCTTTCTCTCTCACTACACGAGCACATTGTAGGGCTCATTTTTGGGAGATAACAGAACACATTAGCTCTGTGAACACTTACAGTTCTCATCACACCAACCCCCTTTATCCAGCGCCGGCGCGGTGCCGCCGCTCACTCTCTACCCAACCCCGAGCCTGTGCAGCACAAAGAGAGTCTTTGGTGCTGTGGAGGCTGCACATTTCCAGAGCAACGCACAGAGCTTCCTCCCCCATTTACGGGAGGAACCGGCTGTAATGAATTTAGATGATATTCAGCTCTACTACGCTGCTTAATTCACTCGGTGGCCTTGATGTTATAGGAGATGAGCAAAGGGACTGGGGGTAAATCCAGTTGACTTGGTGTTAAAGTTAACATTAACAACAGTAACAGCAAGCTCCCAGTGTTCGACTGTCACTGACCCTTCAACACGACTCAAAAGCGCTGTGATTCCCATATTTCCCCTGCTAAAGCAAATACAAGCCCGAGCGGGAGCGCGCGGTTGGTTTTGAGCGTGCCCTGCGCTGGGTGGTCTGGGGACTTATCCTACTTCCCATCTCATTTGCCTGCAAACGCCTTCACCTTGTCAGGGCCAATAATTATCCGGCCAGCGATGCTCAGAGCTGCCATTCCTTAAGATTGGATGAGATTGAAGAGGCTGAGGCTCGGCTCCTCTGTGCATTTTCTCCGTCAGTTAGTGTATACACTGGGGGCCCGGCGAGCCCTACAGCAGAGCTACACTAACTTTCTCTCCCCTTCCTTATTATGGAGCTTAATAACAGCAGGCAGTGTATTAATATGTAAGAGATCAAGAGATTATTGATTAGAATCACTTGGCTAATATCCCCTGTCTGTCATGTAGTTCAGCAGCCCTTTCATGATTTTTTGTGTCAGTCCATTTAAATATTCATGACAGAGTTGCTTTGTACCTCCACGGCTGAATTTCTAATTAATCTGTCAAAAGAAATACAATATGCCCCTAAGCCTTATTATTATAAGGGTCAGCTGAAACAGAGCTGGCCTGGCTAGGCCTAAGGGGTAATTAATTATAACAATGCGGTGTTTACCTTCGTCGGTACCTGCGGCCTAAATGAGTGCTAAATTAGACTCAAACCACTTCAGTCCGTGTTTGAAGCACCCCGATATGCCAGACTAAATCATAATGATGGGGAGGAGAGAGCGGAGAGCCGCTCCTGTGTAACAACATAATCAGCAATTATAGCTAGGAAATGGGGAGAAGGGGGAATTTTATCTCATTAGAAGAGCCCGAGCAGAAAGTTTTTTTTTCTGTCACCAGCTCTTTTCTTTCGAATTCAAATGATCCCACTCTAAAGGTGAGGGATCTCAAATTTAATTCCAGTGCAGAAAGCCAGCCTAATTAGTGGTATACTTTGGCTAAAATATGAATGACATTTGCTCCAGCTTGCAGCGGCCTATTAATAGAGGGTGTCAGAGTGAAACATTAAGTGTATCATTCTTCTGTCAATTTATTTCTGTCATTATTGTTTCTTTATTTCCTCTGCCACATTATGGTCACTAATTTCTTCTCACTTTTATGAGATTCTTAATGTGGGCCTTTAATGAACTCCAAAAACTCAACCACAACTCTGAAATTAAAATACTAGTCTCCTGTCAGTGTGACGCGACAGAGTAAAACTTGAATAGTATCATTCTTCTGTCAATTTATTTCTGTCATGATTTTTCTTTATACCCTGCCACATTATGCCCACTAGTTTAATTCCATTTTTATGTGACTTGTTAATGTGAATTTTAGGTGGCTTTTAATCACCTCCAAATTTGTAGAATATCACAATAAATCATAACTGTATCCCCTCTTATGACAATTTATTTCTGTCATTATTTTTTATTTCTCCTTCCTTATTACAACTCCGAGTTTCGTCTCCTCCTCTGTGACCTTTACATAGTTGCATTTTGAAAAGAGGGAGCACAGCCAAAGTTTCCTCTTTTCCAGCATCTCAGTGGTGGTGGCGGCATGATGTTCTGTCCATCAGGTGTTGCTTTGTCCACCCAGGAATGCTCTGCCCACCCAGGAATACTCTGCCTATCCAGTGATGCTCTGCCCATCCAGGAATGCTTTGTCCATCCAGGGATGCTCTGCCTGTCCCCACCATCCCAGCCACGACTCTGGCATCTCCCAAACTGGCAACAACAAGTTGTGCACCTTGATGTGCTCCAACAGCAGGAGCCTGACCCAGCATCCCCAGTGTGCTTTACTTAAGGGTTGTTTTTTGACTAAATGACATTTCATTACTGTTATTGATTGGGGCCAGTCTAATTCATCTGTGTATCAAAAGGGGGTAATTAATTTGAGGTGGTGAATCCCATTTCCAGCAATCGCTGAGGGACAATCCAAGCACGCTGCTGCTGCAGCACCAGGAGGTAACGTGGGGAGTTCAGCACCTACAACACACCCTGTACCTCCCTTAACAGCAAAATTTTAGGAAGAAAAATTCTTCAACAAACACAGAAACTTACACCAGTTCTTTGGTAGTCACTTACCAAAAAAAAAAGAAACAACATAGTGTTTTTTCCATTTTTTCCTGCCTCAAATAGCTGCACATCTAAACTTCAGCCTGGCTGAGGAGAAGATGGAGTAATCCCCAGCCAGTCTTTTGGAGCTGTGCATAAAGCATCTGTAAATGATGAAAAAGGAGAAGAGGGGGATCTTTTTCCCTGAGATGATTGCAAACACGATCATTCACAGACCTTTCCCTCTGCCTGGACCGGCATCATCACTCCACATTCCTGGTGGGGGATGCCAGGCTGTGGCTCCCCTTTACCCACACATGAAAACAGAGTGGAGAGAGCCAAAACATGCCACTGACACTGCAGAATCTATCATGTGTGGCACTTCAACACTCTGGAGTGCTCCAAAAGGAGGTGGAAACCATTCCTCCGGGACTCAGGCTGTCATACACCTTGGTTGACTTTTTCCCAACCATCCCTTCTGCCAGCACCCCTGGCATGCAGGAGATTCCTGCAGCACCTCGTTAAGTCCAGCCCAAATAGCTCAGCCAGAGTAAGCAAGTGGGCTTAAAGCCTTTCCCAGAGTAGTGGGGTGTGCTAGGAGGAAGCTGCCTTCCCAGGGATGTGGGGGTCACATCAATGAAGGATAAACAAGAGGAAAATCAGATGAATCTGGAGATGCAAGCAAACTGCAAGTAGGTGACCAGAACATGAATAAGCTAAGACAAGGTTGATTTGGACTGGATTTTGGATATGAAGGTACTGATTTTCTCACTAAATGATCTGGAGAAATGCACAGAGGCCATGATGGGGAAGCTCTGTTGCTTTTGGCTGGTGTAGACCCAAATCCTCTTCAACTCGCTGTACCACCAAAGATCCAAGGATCTGCATTTCTCCAGAATACTTAATGAGAAAGTCAGTACCTGTACATGCAAAATCTTCCTGGGATCATGTGAGGTCCTGAAGGCACCAGAGGGATGTTTTATTCCTATTTTCCTAGAGCTCAGTGTCACCTGTGAAGCTCGTGGAGTTGATAAAGCAGATGCTCAGTGGGCACAGCCGCGCTCCGAGCGCTCAACGCGCCAGCGCTTCCCTAAGTTGAATTTACTGCTCTCCTTTTTGAGCAGGATAAAGCAAACAAATTGCACAAAGGAGAATTCTGCTGAGGAGCCTGACACCGTATTTCCTGCATCTGTCTGCCATTGCTGAACCCATAAGAAATGGTACATCTTCGGCCTCTAGACTGCCATTAATTAGATGGCGGCGTGCGGTGTGCGTGCATAGGAGGCTCTCAGAAGATGTGCAGCAAGGACCACGACCAGGTATAGGCCTCATAAAGGAATTTAAATGGCTGTAGGATTTAAGTCTATCCATATTCATCAGGGTTTTTTCCAAAATTCAAAGATACACCTCAGGACTGGAAGTTGCAAGTTGGCATTGGTCTACTTGGACACCCAGTGATGTCTGCAAAGAGATGGGGCATATAAACTACATTTTCTTCCAAATCCAAATTTTTGGGTATGTTTCATACAGAAACCTTTACATTTTTTGAGCTTGAGGACCCAAAAATGGAGAGGAGCTCTACACAACAACTGGATTTTGAGATCCATTAAATCAGAATAAGCAGCATCTGTGTGTAATGTCACATCAACAAAGCCAACTATTGCTGTTTTACTAAGGCTCTCTACAGACTGGTAAAGCATGAAAGTCCCATAATTTCATAAAAATCCCAAGTATTCAAATTTCCATACAGTAGTGCTTTCATATCTAATTTAAAATGAGTAACAAGCTTACTCTATACATACAACAGATCATTAACTTGATAAGATACTGGTAGCATATTAAGTGAATATTGTGTTGTGCAGGCAAAACAAATACAGAAGAGAAATTTGCTAATGCAAAAGATTTTTTATATCATTAGGAGTGGGTCATCTTTTGGTATTTAAATAAGTACACTGAATTCCATCACTGAGCAGCTTTTTTTCCCCTCCTTCTCCAAATTAAAGCAAAAGCACAAGATGGAAAAAGATCCATATAAAAGTGAAAGGTTCAGTCAGCTTATTTTAATTATTTTATTTTATCTATTTTTTGAAGGGTGAAATAATCTGAAACATCATCTTTTACAGTTTTACTTCTCCTTTTGTGCTTTCAGCCTTGTAAATTCTGAATACAAAGAACTGGTTTTATTTTCATCCAGGCTGTGTTTCACATTTTGTAGAGTCTGTTTGCCTCTCTTTCAATATTTGCCTAAACAAAAGTATATTTTAAACCTATGAAGCCTGTATCAGTAACATCCATATTAATTTTAATTAAATAAGGTCAAAACTTTCTATCTAATTTCATATTAAAGCCCTCTTTAAAATTCCAGCACACTGGAGAGAGAAAAACATTAACAAAAAAATATTTACACATGGGGTGTTTCTTAAAGAATGAGTCATAATCATCTCAGAAAAAGGGCCTAAAGGGGGAATGTACCAAGAGGACTGAGGCTGGTGGGATGGGAAATAAATATATATATATGTGTGTGTGTGTAGGCAAACATAGGCATCCCTATATGCTGTTTATACATAAATGTATTGGCAAAATTTGCAGTTCTTCCCCTGCGACCATGGCAGGGCCTCAGAGTGAGTTCCTTTGTCTTAAATCCTGAATATTATGGGGGATTTTTTGTAGGAAGAGTGATTGCCTGGGTGTTGGCAAGTGTGTGCTGCTGGGTACCATGGCAGGGACACAGGTGCTGATGGATACAGATGCAGGTGCTGATGGATACAGATGCAGAGATGCAGGTGCTGATGGATACAGATGCAGGCATTCAGGTATTTCTGGGTACCACTGCAGGGGTGCAGGTGCTGGTGGATACAGCTGCAGATACGGATGGATACAGCTGCAGGGATGCAGGAACTTATGGATAGAGATACAGGGATGCAGGTGCTGCTGGTATCATTGCAGAGATGCAGGTACTGATGGATACAGATGCAGGTGCTGCTGGATACAGCTGCAGGGATGCAGGAACTGCTGGGTACCACTACAGGGATGCAGATGCTGCTTTCCCTGGCTGCAGGAGGACGGGGCCCTCCACATACAAGCTGCATTTCAGACTTGCTCTGAAAGGCCCAAAAGATGCCCTGTAAGGCACCTCCACCAGCTCAGGTTAGGGGTTTCCTTTCCAGGATGACAAAATTTCCAATTTATTTCCTTTGATATCTGTATTTAATGGGCTAATTTCTGTTAGACGTTCAGAAAAATCCGCAAAAAGATGACAGGGAAGACGGTGGACAGAGCTACGGAGCTTGCAGACTTCTCTGGGTTTTTTTAATTCTGTCAGCTGGATATTGACTGACTTTCTAATGCACACTCCTCTAATTCTTAATTAGAATGACATAGCTAATTAATAAGTTTTTTCCAATTATAAATTAACTTAGGATCAGAACTCTGGCTTTGCATGTAATTTCCTATAATCGCTAAAGCTACTGCAAAAACATGTCTCCTACCAACCGTAACTTTTTTATTTAACACAGACAGACAAGTTCTCACTGGGTTTAAATTTTATAGCAAATTATCTCTGTTGGGATTTATGAAGGGAAATTAAAAAAAATTTCAGAAGAGTTTTCTCTTTTTTTTTCCTCCTTTTCCTTTTTTTTTTTTTAACACTTCTTTCTTTCTTAAACAAAGTAGCATCTCTTAATGGACAATTTCTTTCTGAGATTTAAAAGGAATTCATCTTAATATTTTAATGTTATTACAGGGAAGGAAGAAAGAGAGCAGGTGATAATTCGTTTTTTCATAACTGTTACCACCTTTTCATGGTTTCTGCAAAAATGATTTGGGAGGATCCCGCATGCTGCTCATTTATAGAATCTTAACTGGAGAGACACTTATCTCTTTAGTAATGAACCAGTGTAATTAAAGGTGGGAATGTGGAAGAGTTCAGGCACTGGCAACATGTCACATAGTTGGCTGCTGCAATTCCTCAGTGGTTTATCAAAGACTACTCCTTTAATATGGAGATTACACTTATGTACTTGTCTGAACTTGAAAGGCATTTGCCTAATTTACTTATTAATGAGATGTAAATCTATTTGTACGGCACGTCACAAGTTTCCCGAAATCGCTGCTACTTAACCGGTGATAAACCCTATGATTTAAACGAAAAATAATACATTTAGCTTTCCACATTCATTCTGTTAAAAATTGATATAGTCTATGTTAAATTTATTAATATTGCTTGCTGTCATTCAGTTTGCAGCTCTTACTGAAATATGACTTGACAGCAGCCGCATTAAAGATGTATGCCATTGTATTCAACAAAGATTAATGAAGCCCGGTAAAAATAGCTGTAAAAGAGAAAGTGATCCGAATGTAAAATCAGTGAATTAAATGAGGCCTTGCATACCATTTGTTAATATGCATGAGGAGGGAGGCAGCGAATGAAAATGTCTCCCTGCAAAGTTCATTTGGGAATGTTTCAATATTGTCTGAATATCACCAAACTATTGAACGGCGGCTTAATAGAGCCCCGCGTTCCGCTGAGGTCCAGGGAAAGGCTGGAGACAAAACCTGCCTCACTTGCAAACAGAAGGGAAGCCTGCAGTAAAAATAATAATAATCTCAGCCTAATAATACAAATACATACAGGATGGCTGTGTGTTCTCCTCCTTCTTCCCCACCTTTCTCTGTCTACGGTGGAGGCTTTCAAAATTAAAGCCACTTGTGCTAGAGAGCTTTAATGCTCTACGCCTCTTTTCATGGAAGAATTGCAGGAGGCAACACTTAAAAGGCTTAGATTCTCCGGATTTCCAGGAGGTTAATGTGTCTGTCTGTCTGTGTGTCACAGCTTCTCTTACGGAGAAAGACTTTACTGACTTTTTTGAATATTCTTCGCAGGGAGTGATTTATTTCCACAGCCCTCATTATAAAATGCTCCTGAATTTCTAACGCCCGGGTTAAGACTTTCAGATAAATTAGCAGTGACAGAAAATAACGTGCAGGAGTCACAGTGTAAACACGTTGTATTTATCAATCAAGGCACTGAGGTGTTTTGATGGACTCGAGCTGTTGCTGATGGGCTCGTTTGCAGGTTTGAACACCAAGTCAAAGATTTGCAGAAAAGCCCGTACTGAAATATTTCGCTCCGGCGGTTTAAAAATATATATTAATCTGGCTGCCCCTTTGGTAGTAAAGTAGTTAATGCACCCGAAAGACTGTCAGCTTGGAGGCAATTTGGAGGTATAATGTATACACGTGTGGTGTAAAAGCTTGTAGAAAAGCTCTGCCTAAAGCATAAACTTTCCCAAAAGGATGAACACGGGTGTTCAAACTGAGAGCAATTCCGAGGGATTTTTGTTACCAGGCTCAGCTGACATCACCTGGTTTTGTCATCTCAACAGGTATCCAGGTGTGGGGAGCACAATCACCCCGTGGTCCGTGTGCAGGGGGTTCTGCCTGCCTGGGATGCAGCCTAGAGCTGGCTGCTCTTCTGGTCCAGGGGTGAAGGAGGAGGGAAGCACAGAGCCAAGTGCAGCTAGAGGGTCAAACTGGTCTCCAGCAAGTCCCACAGCTCCCCCACAGCTCTGTTAACAGCACCGGAAAATAAACCTTTGCATTTAAGTACACAGGATGCTCAAGTTTTTAGTTTTCAGGTTCTGCAGGATATTGGGTCAGATTGGTTTGTTTTGTCCCAGATTAGTGAGGCAAGTGGTAAACAAACCTGCTTACTTCCCTTAACAGATGGACTTTCTTACTAAAATTATTAAAATTTCGCCTTTGGAGAGAATCTTTTTCTGTCATGAAATAAATTGGTGCACGAAACAAAGGGGAAAAAAATACAGCCGGTTTATATATAAAAAATTCACAACCTATTTGTTCCAGTAATTCAGTGTTTCTGAGACATGGTAAACTTTGGGTGTCAGGTTCCAAAAAGCTTTTGTATTAATTACAAAGAAATATCAGGTGAAAAAAGACACAGGTCCAAGTTTGGAATTTTAAGGTTTGTTTTGTACTCTCCATTTAAAAATACTTGAGTTTTGAGATGAAAAATTTTCTACTTTATCCCATTGGGTGACCGGCAAAAAAATGAGGTGGTGGAAACACTCTTACTTTACTTCTTTTTAAAATAACTTTCAGGTTATTTTGGAGAAATCCTAGAAAGCAGAATTAGAATTAAAAAAAAAAAAGGCAGGATTGAACACTGGCTAACAGGAAAAATTGCTTTTTCCAATCCAGTGTCCTTCAAATGTCATGTTTGAGGTAACTCATGATATCCATGGAATATCTGCTCCTGCCTCTGCTTAATTAAGAACATTTGTCCAACTGCAAGACTTTAGTTCATCAAGAGTAGACATTAAAAAAAGGAACAGCAAACACCCAAGAAGCTAAGCTCCTGCCCTTTGGGTTCCCAGCTCTCCCTGACAGAACTAATTAAACCCATTCATAAGGAAACCTGCACTAATGGTCACACTCAGGCTACTGGGGCTCAGCCTTGGCTGCAGCATTAGCACCCTGTGGAATGACCTATTTGCTTCCCCAGGCCCTCTGTCCTCTGAACACAGCGTGAGGCAATA
Source organism: Neopelma chrysocephalum (assembly GCF_003984885.1). Classification (NCBI taxonomy): domain Eukaryota; kingdom Metazoa; phylum Chordata; class Aves; order Passeriformes; family Pipridae; genus Neopelma; species Neopelma chrysocephalum. The sequence goes on along the minus strand of NW_020897747.1, from coordinate 265,295 downwards.
CCAGCAGAAGGCAAGGGCCTGTATAATGAAGTTACACAATTAGTATGAAGTTGTTCTTGTTTTAATCTCCTCTCTTCTGTGTTTGCATGCACCCACCCCAAAGGTCGCCACTGCTCGTGGCCGCCCTTCCCCTCGGTCAGGCAAAGACTCCTGCCTTCTGCTGCACCTCACATTGATGTCCTACTGCTTTTGTCCTCCCCAGAGCTCTGCAAGGAGGGGAAAGGAGAGGAAATCTTGAGATTTAGAATTAGAAAGGCCAAAAATGCACTAACGGGTGTAAGGAGGAACTTTTTATTCCAGCAACAGTTTTCTCTGAGCAAAAAGAGAAAAAGCTGCTGGGAAAAGGGCAAGATCTCTCCTTTTCCCTATTAGTAATGTCTTTTTTTTTGGGATTTTTCTCCCCTCTAACCCATTCCGGGCTGTATCCCCTGTGACAAGCCATGCCAACAAGTCAAGGAGAGGGAGAAGAGCACTAGCACTGAGTCTATACGGGAGATATGAAGCTCATGATGCAGCTGCAATTTCAGCGTGGAAGTAAAGCCAAGATCAGCTATTAGGGAGCAGAGGAAGTGACCACAGATGCATTTCAGTGGTTAATCACAGTAGCATTTTGTCCCTTTCTTCTCCAAAGTGGGTACCTTCTTGTAACTTGGTGTTTAAGTAAGAAATCAGGAACAAAGAAGAGAGACTGGAACACATGCCAACGGAGAGAATCCCTCAGCCCTGGTGGTGGAGAGGGCCCAACCCCTGGGGAGCAGTAACTCCAAGACTAGGAGAGCAAGCAAGCAAGCAAGCAACCACTCATTATCTCCTGAATAAAATCTCCAAAAAGTGGCCCTTGAAGTATTTAATTCAGAACAATTCCCTTCTTGATCCTCACAGGCTTTAGGTAACAATATTTTAAGAGACAAGGTGCTTGGATGTACACACAGACTCTGGATTTTGCCCTTGGTGTCTGCTGGAGGAGTGTGTTCATTCCTTTCCTTGTCCCTGCATGCAGTAAAACTTGTGTCTTCATCAGGGAATTTTAAAGATGCTTATTTAGGTTAAGACCTTTCATATTTTCATATTGTGAGTTTCAGGTTTTAAAGACATATTTCTGTTATTATTACTTTGGAAAAATGGAAAAGCATGCCAGACCTTTGGGCAAGATCCCAGCCCAGAGCCACAGAGCAGCAGGAAGGAACTACATCTCCAAAGCAGATGACTACACTGAGCAATGTGATGCCAACAGTGGTGGAAGGGTCCCTGATCACTGATCTTCAGCACACACCTCCACTCTTCCTACCCCCATCCCCTTGCCATGATTCTGTATTTTTCTGGTGTATCTTTACCCTGACATCATCCATGGGCCTCCTCTTGATGTCCTCCTGGGGCAGGCAGAAATTTTCTGTGTACACCTCTGAGTCTCCCAGTTACTGCCCAGGGCACAAAAGACATGATCAGACACCACATCACTCTCACCCCACATCAGAGCTGGTCCCTGCAATGTCCCTCTCACATTTGAAACGGGAAAATGGTTCGGAAGGAAGCGGGGGGGGGGGGTTGTGGAACACCCAGACCTGTGATTTTTCAGATATTCCTGAGATTTGTTGTTTTGGTTTGGTTGTGAACCTCTGGCAAAGGCAAACACCACAATTTGCATTGCCTTGGGCTTTATTTTCAACCCTGATTTGCTGCAAAAAGTCTACAGCAGCAGTGATGTCTCCTCGCTTGTGCAGCAACACAAACATCCCGACAGCAGTAGTAATTCTCCATTTATTTTGCTGCAGCAATTTCATTAATTATAAACCTGTTCGGTGTTTGAGGACGAGCTATTGCAATGGGTTTGTTTACAAATAGGTTTAACACTGAGGATGGTGCCTGGATAAAAAAAAAAAGGCCTTTCCACAGAAATGTTAGTCCCTCGAGTGGAAAATAACCCTTAAATTCCACTAGTAAAATTTTAATTTTCAAAAATGCTACACATTTACCATAAATAGCTGTCATCTGTCAAATAAACGGAGCAAGTCCTGGGAGCCTCCCGATCAAAGGAGACCATTTCGGAGGCAGCCTTTGTCTTAAATGGGTCTGTAGACATGGCTTGTGTTGGTTTTTGAGTAATCCCAGCCTGTTTATAATCTCATCTATTTCATGGAGAGGATATGAAAATAGCTCCCCACTGTATGAAAATTATCTATATTCCAGTGCAGACAATATAGTCAGTCTATTGAAAATAATGGAGTGAACTCAGCTACGCAGTTTATTTCAATGTGTAAAGTCTTTGCACATCATAATATCAAATAAACTCTGCTGAAAACATCATCCCCATATAATTGTATTATACAAGAGTAGTGTCACCTTTTGTTTAGAAGAGTACCATTATGCTTTTATGATATACTTTAAGGAGAACTAGATGGTACCATTGATTCCTGCACTAGCATTTTACATCAAAAGACCTATGTCTGCAGCCCAGGTCACTGAAATCACAAATGAAGTGAATTTAATGGTCTAAGTTTGGTCTCCAGAGAACAACAGAATAGTTAGTACCATCATAAAGTCTGACAATGTAGCCCTTTTGGCAGGTTTTTGTTGATAATAGGCTTGAACTGCAATCTTTTCACCATGGTATAAGAGGATCTGTTAAAGCAGGCATCGGATACTCAGGAAGAATAAAGTAGGGAAGGCTGCAAAGCACAATATTGTGCACACCTGCACTGTACCTAGAGTAAGGTTAATGCAGTAATATCTGTGTGAAAACTGCCTCACCCCCACATTAAAAGCAGCTTATCATTAGGGATTACCAAGCCACTGCACCAGCTGCAAGTCTTTACTTAAAGACTTAAAGGTAAAGCTCTTACAGTTCCCAATCCAGTGACATTTGCAGCTCACTATAATTTATTGAATATCTTCCAAAGAGCAAACACAGGATTTCTCTTGGTACTGTTTTAGTTGGGTTGTAAACGTTTGCCATTTACCAAGAGGGAAAAAAAAAAATAAAGGCAGGCACATTTACACTTTTGCAAAGCATCATGTAATATTTTGAACCTGTCTTTTCATGCCGACTCTTTTCATGTTCAATCTAAACACTGTTTACTCATTTAAAGTCTTGTTACAGCTCAGCTATGAAGTACAGTGCACACACACTTTCAAAGCTTCTGTGAGAGCACCTTGTTCCCAGGTTTCATTAGGAAGACCCACTTGCTTGTCTGAAGAAAATGTGAATTTTTAAAACTTCTCGTAGCAGACGTTCAGCAACGTTCCCCCTTCAGCTCTTCATAGTCCTGCTACCAAGACCTTTAGAGACTTAATACAGATAAGAATCTTGAAGAGAGAATTTATTGAGGTTAACTCCATTTAAGAAGGCACGCTGATCTATTGATGAAAATTAAAAGGAAATGGTTAAATAAGCCAAATTACACGCTGGGTGATGAAACATTTCCTTCGCCTTGCCAGTAACATGCATGCAAATTATATTAATAGGCTATAATTATGTAAACTTTATTATGTGTGTTAAAGATAACATTAAAATTATAAGACAAATGACACTTAATCACCAATGGAGGGCAATGATAAAAGAGTCAGCAAAATTAACAGGCGTCATCAGGATTGTTGTGGTTGCTTCAGCTAGAGGAGGACAACGAGCCATAGCATTTTATATAATAATAACCCTTGCACAGCTCTGGTCACCATCAGACTGCTTTACAAACATTAACTAATTATTAAACAAGCATTTGGGGCCTCCTTGCTAAATATATTCCCTGGCTGGAAATATTCATGTGCTGCACATGATTAAAGTAACTCATGAGATGGAGGTTTGGCTGGTCTTCATCTCTCTGTCCTCTCCCAGACTGAATTTGCCAGGATAGCAGGATAACAGCTTGTATCCTGTTGAATGCAGAAGAGAAGAATGAAATTTGTGTGCTGGACCTGCCACTTGGATTCACAGCTCCTCTGGAGCGATTTCTCTTGGTAATTCATGCCCAGAGTGGATTTTCAGCCAGAACACATTTTCCCACTTGTGTTGACTTTCATGGATCTGTGCCCATCCACAGCACCCAAAGCAACATTTGTGAATGGTGGGTTCCAATTTGCTTTATTTTGTCCCAACATGAAAACTTTCCCTCCACCAAACAGTTTTGGTGACTTATTCTCTGTTTCCAGGCACCTGTAGGTGCAAGAAACCCTCTACAGAGGAGTCCAAAACTCCATGGAGCAGCAGCACCTTTGCTAAATGTGCATCAGCAGAACACATCCAAATTTATCCAAGCTGACAGGGATAGCCCAAATCCTCACTAGTGAGGGTAAAAGGGGTATCCTTGTGCTTTGGGAGCTGTGCCAAAATGTAAACTGTCTCACCAGGAGCTGATATTTGTGTTTGTGCAGGGCCTTCACTATAAATATTTTTGCTGTTGCAGAAATGACACTAATCAGGAGCTTATCAGCTCCTTATGGTGTCTCCTTCATTACTGACTTCACTGCCAAAAAAGTGAGAAAGATGGGAAATTCTCAAAGGTTTTAGAGTTTTCACACAACATCATTAATCTAGAAAACAAAAGTCTGAATTCTTCCAATCACTGGGTACAAACTTGCCTCAACAATTTTGATTCCTCAGCAGAAAAAGGAGATTTCAACTTATAAGTATCTTACAAAAACAATATCTGATTAAAACAGATCAGAGTCTTCTGAGTCCTTAGTGCCAAAATGAAAAGTGGCATTTGCCTTGGCTCAGCCCTGAAACACTTTAAATTAAACCCATCTCTGCATCAAAACTTCTTATGCCAGTTACCCCCGCAGGTTCCCACCTCCTTGAAGTGGCCGTGAAATCAATAATGCCATTTTTTTCTAGTTTCCATACAAGAGGGAGCACTAAAAAATGAATGGTTATTTAAAAATATTGTCAGTACAGTTTTGGAATATAAAATTCCCTGAGCACAAATCCAGTATGGAAATTTTCAGGATTGTTACAGAAAAGAAAATATCGGGACTATCAAGTTTTACATCCCAAATAACTTCTACTGAAGAAAATATAAGTATTGTATTATAATATAAGTATTTCCTCCATGTTCAAGTGCTGGGGAAAGGGAAACTTCTTGCTGCCTGTAATTTCCTTCTGAATAACAGCTGATAGAGGTAATAAAAATCATGGAGATTTTACTGTGAAAAAAATATAAGACACACTGATTCTTCATAATCCAAAAAGTTATTTGACTTTGTTTTTGTGTTTAGTATTAATATTTGTAATTGAATAACGCTGTTTATTTTGAACTGATAGCTAAAAAAAGGAATTATTTATTTAGAATAAATCATTGCAGCACGCTGAGCACACAATGAGGCTCTCCTTGGCATATATGAGCAATTTATAAACACTACACCCGATGACAGACAAAATTCAGGGATTAAACATGAACAGGAGTGAGGTACCACAGCTCTCCAAGTCTTCCAGGCTGTACTCAGCATATAAAAGTCTGTTCTCTGAAGGCATAATGTGCTCTTTAGTCAGGGCTTTTGTTCTCCTGCCTGTCCAAAACCACAGCAGCACCTCGTTACACTCCAGGCAGATGGGCATTTTAATACCCCTGGAAAATGGAAACACAACAGCCCCGATTTGCTGCCGACTCCGGCTGCGACGAGCAGCTCTTCGCAGGAGCCTTTGATCTGTATTTTCTAAACTTCATAACAAAACTTCAAGAAAAAAAAAAAACTATTAGCTGCAAATTAGACATTCTCATGGAAGCCTAGAATTATTTTTCAGGACAGAGGGCTCAATTTCCCAATCTCAGGTGTATGATTAAAATCAATTAAATCACTCTTCCAATGTCAGCGGCAAGATTCTCCTGACAAATGAAATTATGCGAGAAAAGTGTTCTCTTCACTCTTCAACCCTTTCTCAGCATCACTCACATCCACAAATGAGATCAAAATTTTCAGCTCGGGGATTTCAGAGATATTTTCCATAAGAACATGAAAAATCCCAGGAACCCTATGTAAGTAGACTTTATAGTCTCTAGTGGCGAGATGCTGATGGCCTCTGTATGTTAGATATATTCATGACTAACTAAAATGAAAAGTTCGAGTGGAATTTAACCATTTGGGGACCGCACGAGCATTTTTTTCATAAATTAAAGTTTTAACGGTAGAATTATGTACCAGACTCTTGGATACATGTAGTAACCTTTCTGTGTCTCTTTTCATTCCCAAGGAAGTCCCTCGTGGCTTTACCCTATTGAAAACCTGAATTTTATCAATCTCTCTCAGCTGCTGGCAGACACGAGAGCAGCAAAGCAGGCTAGACTTCAAATGACCACATCATTTGCAGAGGCCCTGAAGGGTTAATAGTTACTTACAGGAGTATTTCTTGAGACAAAACAAGGTGTGTTATCCTTCTAAAAAGTAGAGAAATAAACCTTTTGATAAGAAGCACCACTTGAAAGGCAGAGATATCTCATTTCCAGAGGTGTTCTGACGTGGCTGAACTGTACCTTCAGCAAATTATTTACCTCTTAATTTGTTAAAACATATGGGCTTAGAGGTAACTTTGCCCATGAGGCGTACATCTATATTATATGCTTGTTTGGTTTGACTTCATTTTCCTTGGAGACTTGAACAAATGTTTTCCGCATTTCATAAGTTGTTGCTTTTTTTCCCTCCCCTCACGTGTTCGAGGCAGCAGTGTTACATATGTATTTTGTTTCTTTTGACTCTGGTTAAAGAGGAACGTGCTAATTTACAGCAGAACAGGCAAAGTGGAGCAATGTTTCAGGATGAGAAACGCAATCTATTTATAAACCTAGGTGGGAGCCGCTTTCCAGCTCCTTCCATCCTGATCCAGCCTGGCCAGGCTGGGCTTTTGGTTTATTTTCAATTCACTGTTAACAACCTATTTCTCTGAAAAGCAGAAAACAAAGGATTTGTCTGTCATTGTTGACTTTTTTCTTCTTTAATATGAAAGAATAGAGCAACCAGAAAACCCCACATGAAGTCCATGATGAAAGGGAGGCGGTTTAAATTAGATATTAGAAAAAAATTCATCCCTGTGAGGTGGTGAGGCCCTGGCACAGGTTTCCCATCCCTGGAAGTGTTCAAGGCCAGGTTGGATGGGGCTTGGAGCAACCTGGTGTAGTGGAAGGTGTCCCTGTCCATGGCAGGGGGCTGAATGACATGATCTTTAAGGTCCCTTCCAATCCAAACCATTCCATGATACCTTAGTCTTTCGCTTGGAAAAAGGCTTGTCCTGCTCGTGATTTTTAAAACTTACCTGATAATATTTGGGTTAGTGCAATGATCACCAATGGTCATGGAAATAACATCATCCATCTGGGACGTGCTGTAGCTGGAAAAGTTGATAGGTGGGATGTCCCTCTGAATATCAACTAGTGTGTCAACAGAGCTGGTTGAAGGACACTGTTAGGCAAAGGAAAAATGAGAGGAAATGGCCACAAAGTCTTAAAGCCAACTAATTAATCTTATTTTGAAGTTCTGGTTGAAGAGTATTTGCAATGGTGCATGGCTTCTTCCAATGAGACCTCTAAAATCCCATCAGGATAGGAGGGAGGCCTTTTCTATTGCTTCATGTTCCTTGCCTTTCATTCCACATAAAACTGGGAATTTCTTGAAACATGACTCTGACTGGATCAAGCACATTTTTAGCTTTCCAGTGTCTGTCCAGGGTCTCAAGACCCTTAAATCAGGGTCCACCATGGTGGTGCCTCACAGGGAAGATCCGCACAAATCGGCCTCCAAGGTGGGATTTCCATATTTCTTCCTAATTCTCCTATATTATTTTACTACAATATGGAGAAACTGGGGCAAAATTGGATTGTTTTAAAATGGAAACATGATAATTGTCATTCTCGAGAGGCTGGAAGGCATCTTCTCCTTCTTGCTTTTGGGTGAGGTTTTTTGTTTTGTTTTGTTTTGTTTTGTGAAATCAACACCTCAAAGCGCTTTTTGGTTTTCCATTTGTTTATTCCAGCCATAAATATTTTATCACTTAAAAAGGGAAGCAATGCTTGCTCCTAATTGTTTTTGATTAAATATGCTAATTACTTTTTGGAATATTAATGACACATACGGTACTAAATGTTTTAATAATGCAATGAAATAAACCAGCAAATATAACTACAAATTAACCTGAAACTGCTACATGGTTTCCATAATTTTGTGTTATAACAACACAAATCTAAAGGAAAACATCAATGACAAGACAATATTTCTTACTTGGTGTCTGGAGTTCAACTAAACAAGAAAACTAAATCAAACAAAATCCCTGAATAAACAGGGAACTACCACACTTTGGGATCACTTTTCCTCACTGGAAGACGAGAGGAAGAAAAATAAACCCCAATTGAACGTGAGAACATCCCATAAGAGATGCTGACCATGGAATGGGTCATAAAATTTGCCTCCAAAATGGTCCTGTAGCTCATCTTTGAGGAGCAAAGAGCAGACAGCAACTGTGATGCTGAATTAGTCTGCGACCACCCAGCTGTCTTTAGGTAGGAAACATCAAAGTTTTGCCATCCAGCATTATTCCCACATTTCTTACTGGACTTATAGAAGGCAATTAATGTTTTTATATGTAATTTTTTTTTCTTTCTCAAGAGAAGATAAAATCTCTTTGTTCAGGTGCTTGCATTAGGGGGACACCTCTGCTTTTCAGTGGCATGGAAATGCCTTTTCAATGCAGGCTGTGAATGTGTTCACAGGCTGAAATCAAGCTCCCTACCTACGGCAGGCTCCCCAATTCCCAGGACAATCACACTGACACAATTAAATTCTTCCTCTTCTGTGACAGAACTCTATGCAATGGTTAGTATTACATTACACTGAAAATAATTAATATTGGGGAGGATTTTGCATGTTTGTGTGTTAAAGACTTGACCTTTTAATTTGTTTTTCCCTCAGAAATGTTTTGCAATCTAATGATTTGTATAGACAGTTCAAAGTTGCCAGATAGTCTGGCAAAGCTTTCCTGAATAGCTATGATTATATTTTACCATCCTCAGAACTGGTTTTGTTTGCTGTGGTGTGGAAAACATCCATGGGGGTTTATTTTTGTCAGATTTGGTAGAACAGGAGTGTTTTACTTCTGGGCAACAATGCACCAAACACTACAGATCTTGTGGGTGATGGACCAGCAAAGGTAAAGAGCAACAAGATAAAGAGAAATGGCTATTTGGAAATAAATATTTTAAAAACTTAGAAATTACTGTGGAACAACAGTTTGCTTATTATTCAGTTGCTGGAAAAGTGGCATCAGTGCAGCAAAAGGTGTTTAATTGTCTTGATATGCCAATGATTGATAAGAAATTGATAATTTCTTGCTAATTGATAAGCAAGAACCAGAAAATTTTCCCTGTCAGGTATTAGCACTGGCTCTGTTATTAGTGGCACAGTCAGCTCTCAGGGCAGCGAGCAGCTCTTCCATGCTGACCTGTGGGTCTCTGAAGAAAACACTCTGGGAATCCTTCCTTCGAGATGTACCTTGAACATATGGATGTGTCTTTGACTGGACTTTTAGCTATGACACATCCATGCTTTGCTAGCCAAGCCTGAATTATTAAATGATGATATGGACTATGCCCATAGAGGACCTTGGACCTGCTTCTGAAATGCTAATAAAGCCAGCAGGAAAGAATTCCTTAGGTTTTTCTCCTGGATTTAATTTCTTGAGTTCAGAAACTCAGGTGAGTAAATGCAGTTTTAAACCAGCTTGAATTTGATACTTGGGAGCCTTCTACAGAGGAAGTATTTTTTGTTTGGATTAAAATTGATCTTGAAACACAAATTTGTTTGAAGGTCAGCAAAACCCAAAAACTCATTTACAAATTGAGTTTAACTCTGAAGTTAGGGTTCTAGATTTAACCTCAATCTGAAACTGGAGTGATGAAATATTGAAAGAAAAATTAGTCTTTTGTTATTTTTGGTCCACAGTCATGCTTAAAATCTGTCAAATGTGTATTCCTAGGAGATCTGAGTCTAGTTTTGCAGACCTTGAGGGTGCAGCTGTTTGGGTGAGTATCCAACACTGGGTGCTGGTAAGGTCCCAGTAATAGTTTTACCATTGATTTGGGGTGTTGGAATAGGACCAAAGTGAAGGGAGAAGAGTTTTCATCTCTTCCCATCTTCCTGACTCTCACAAGGTGATCCCCTGGGGGTGTTGCATCACAGTGGGAATCCTTTGAAGAGGGACACTGGGAAGATCTGTTTTCCAATGCCCCCAGCAACACATCAGGTTTATGGGCAGGCTGCAAGTCTGAACACAGGTGGACAGAGGCAAAACAGGAGAGAAAAAGAAGGGGCAATTAAGGCTATAATCTGAATAGAAACTTTTAGAATTGCACAAAGAAAACTAACAGCAGACTTTGAAGCTGTTGGCATTTTAACCTCGTGGCCGAGGCGATCAAACACATAAAAAGCTCTGTCTGCTCTCCAAGTAGAGCCTGGACTAAAGAAAGGACTGGGGCAACAGACAGTTTTATCCGACTGCTCTTTCAGTATCTTTAGCTTCCCACCCCAGGGACGACTCACCTCTTGGGCTCCATCAATCCACTTCCATGCTCCAGAACCTCTGCCACCTCTCAGGCTGGGAGTGATGAATGAGCAGGGACAGTGCGTTGTGTGTACACGTCTGCTCGGGACTGAGGGGAGAATATTCATCTCATTCCACTCCTGACCTTTCCCCATTCTGCAAACCTGAAAGGTCTGGGCTGCATAATCACATCTTGGGATAAAAGATAAGTGAACTACCAAATAAATAGTGGAGTGTTTACATGACCTTATGGTTTTACAGTCCATATTAATTTTTAATTGCACTGTTAAAATATAGTAAATATCTATTATACAAATTAAGTGGTAATAGGTATTTGTATTTTTTTTCATGAATTAATCTTAAAATAAGCTGATTACATAAATCTTTAGCCAAGCAGTGGCTAATCCTGGGCACAAACACTACTTTGATAAGATACATTCAAACAAACATTTTTGTGGCAAAATGTTATCAGATACTAACACATAATTAGTCTAAGACATTTGGTTCAATGTGAGCATTTTCGAGTTGTGATCATTAAGTGAAGGTATTGGGAGAAATCCAAAAGGGAGCAGAGGATTGTAAGCACTTCAGAGTTCCTTTGTGGATTCCGATTAGGCTGCTGGATTCACTGCTGTTTCCTTATGTAAACATATTCACATATTGCCATGGTGGGGAAATCTTTATCAAATTATTGGCAAACAAAGTGATGTTCATGTAGATGAAATTATTATTCACCCGGATCCGTATTGGGCTGGAAGAGAAATTGGGAAAGAGGATCAGAACTGATGCAAGGAGTGGAATCCCAACTTCATTCTGAGTATCAGGAGGGAGAGGTGCCCCTGTTTCTGTCACCACAAGGGAGGAAGGGGAAAGAGGAATAACCTGGCATATGTACATTAATGTTGGCTGTTTGTGCATAGATTTAGTTCTCAGCCTGTGTTTCTTACTTGCATTTACAGGACTTTTAATATTACCTGCATTTATTTAGCTAAATTTCTCTATTTTTCAGCAGTACTAAAAGTATTAAACCAAAAGGACCCATAATAACTTCATTTACTTATTCAATACTCTGAAAGGACTATTGATTAATACATAATAAATAAAGGTTTTTAAGATGCTTAATAGTGGCTTAATAGTGGAATCTAGTAAATACTTAATTAGAGAGGGTTATTGAACTCAGACAATGGCTATTTGACGTGCAGGCATGTGGAGAAATAGCCCCTTAATTGACAGCAAACTCCATTGTACACAGCCTGCTTCAGGAATTTTTAGTAATAAGCTGCAATGGCTGTGATGGAACCACTTGGTCAATGCACTTGCTATTGATGCAGAACATTAATAGCTCCATGAAAGCCTGCAGGAAGAGCCCCCAGCAATGCTGTGTGTGTCCAGAATGAGGCAAAAGATCTCCAGGACATTTATTCTGATCATAAAAACACACTGCACATGAACACCATGCAAAATGAAATCTCCTGGGAGTTCCCACGATCTGCAGAGTCACTGAATCCACTTGGGGTCCCTGTGATCACTGAGTGAGGTGACAGCTGCCCCACTCCTCTCCATGTGACCCCCACTCCCAATGGTCACTCAGCCCTGGCATGTTCAGTCCTACCACAAAGACTTCCAGCTGTGTGGTGGATCACTCATAGAATCGTGGAACGGTTTATGTTGGAAGGGACCCTAAAGCCCATCTCATTCCAACCCCTACCATGGGCAGGGACACCTTCCACTAGCCCAGGTTGCTCCAAGCCCTGTCCAACCTGGCCTTGGACACCTCCAGGAATGGGGCAGCCACAGCTTCTCTGGGCAACCTGTGCCAGGGCCTCACCACACTCACAACCAAGAGTTCCTTCCCCATATCCCATCTAACCCTGCCCTCTGGCACTGGGAAGTCATTCCTCTTTGTTCTGTCCCTTCAGGCCCTTGTCCAAAGTCCCTCTCCAGCTCTCTTGAAGCCCCTTTAGGCACTGAAGAGGCTCTAAGGTCTTCCTGGAGCCTTCTCTTCTCCAGGCTGCACACCCCCAACCTTCCCAGTGTGACTCCAGAGCAAAGGCATTCCATCCCTGTGATAACTTAGCTCTGTAACATATCTCCAGAATCCTGGAGGATGCCTTTTCCCCCACACAGCTTAGGAGCTTCCCTCTACACCCAAAACCAGCTTTATCCACACTTTTTCCCTATGCTGAGAGCTGAAAAGATCATGACCCCGGTGTTTCCCTCGAGGAACTTTGTGCTTTCCAGCACCCGGTGTTACCAAGGGTTTATCCAGGACCAGGTAATGAGCATCTTTACAGCACAAAACCACATATAAAGCATTTAAATCTAAACAACTCACCAGCCCGTTACATTATGCAGGGTCACATTTTAAAAGCTCTGGATATTTTTTCCCATCAAGTGGGAAAACTTGGGATTTCCTGAGTTCAGAAGTTTGGTCTGCGGTGCCTCTGGATGTCGGTGGGTTAAAAGCTGCATTTCTGGCTTTGAAAGGTGTTATTTTGAAAGTTCTCATGAGCAAAGCAATTATTTGCCTTTCCACTTACAGTGTTTGGTTTCTTGTTCCATGAAGTAGAGACAGTGTAACTAAGCTGCTCCTCGTTGCTTAAAAAAAACCAAATTGCAAATTTCTTAGAGATGCTGTTTTATTTCCACTCTCTCCCCTCAATACACAAACACCAGAGGCTGGAGCTGTTTGAAAAGACTGTTTGGGGTTTTAACTCCTGATTTCTGCTAAAAGCAGGGTTTCTAATCCCATTGTCACACAGGTAAAGTGAAACTTGAAATAAATATCTGCAAACTCAGGGCTTTGGGCCACATGTAGAAAAATACAAATTATTGGTGAAAGAGATGAAATCCATGCACTTCATTCATAAAAAGGGATTTGATCTTCTGGGGTTTCCAATGAATAATACTCGATCACTAATACAGGGTGTCACTTTAAAAACAAGATAGACTGTAACATGCTATAAAATCACCTCCTTTGTCAGGTTAACCTGCACAAATGGAGAACACGGGGTATTTCTGGAAGTGACACAATAAAAGCAGAGTTTTGGACAGAAAGAAGTGACAGAACAACACCAACACAGACTCTGGCAGCTCTGGTTCAGGCAGACCAGGTGTGGGGGACCCAGGTGGCTGGGGCCCTCTAAGACCCCAAGACCACTTCTCCTCCATAAGGGGCACAAAACCAGGCAGAGTTCAGTTGCCTCCATCACCCTCCTTCCCACTTACCTACCAAATACTGCATTTTACTGCTTTCTTTCCAGAAGCCCCTTGGCTGGCCTCTGGCAGATTCAGCCCTGGGTATTCATGCAGTGCCAGCCCCCCCCCTCTGGGAGGTCACCAAAACATCTGGGTGGGGAAAGTGGGTGGAATTCCAGGGAAATCCTGCCCTTCACCTCCCACCCTTCTCTCTCCAAGGGGCTGAATTACACCAGCATGTGCCATTCCAACACCCAAAGACTGGCTGCAGCTTCAGGCCATCCCAGGGATAAAAAGGGGTCTCAGCTCTCCTTCCTTTCAACTTATATATTTAAAGACTGGAAATCATCACAAGTACCTCCCTCCTAAACAATTATATCTACTAATTTAGATGAGAACTTAATATTATATCTTTATATTAAGTGCTAGATATATAAAAAAAATCTATTTAGATTTAATATTGCAGGAGCATCTGGTCTTTCCATCTAATTTGAAACCTTTAAAGAAGGGAAACCTCGAGCAAGAAATAATATATATAAGCATTCCAAGCCTTCTCCCTCTTCCCTTCCTTTAAAGAGTAATAAGAAATCTCCCCCTACAGGCCTTCGGTGCCCAATGCAAGGGAAAATAGATGTTTCCAGGCTGAATTGTCCTCTTGAAACCTGGGAAATCTCTAAAAGCTGCTCGGGACACGTGTGGATGTACAGAAGGTATCTCCAGGTCGGCATTCCAGCTCTTTCCTTTGTGAGAGGCACAGCTCCCATCCTGCTCCCCTGGGATGCAGCAGGAGAGCTCCCGGCCAAGCGCCACAGGGGCACTTCTGTAAAGTGGTAACAATTATCTCCTGCATTTTTCCCTCTTTATTACCACAACTCCACTGGGCAAAAACATTTTGACTAGAAAACTATTTCCTTTTTCCTTTTTACCTGTTTTAAGGGAAGAAATTAATGGGATAAAAATGCAAATTACTTCCTTCCTCTGCATGGGGAAAAAAACCTTGTACTGCTTTACTTACCAATTGACTGTTGTTTTAAGCCATTCAGCAGGAACCAATATCATACATATAACTCTAGCAAACCCAAACGACACTAATGTAACATGCAATTCCAAATAACACAAAGAGAGTTTATATCCCCAAATTATTCTCAATTTCGTTTAGGGAAGGCCTGCTTGGGGATTCGGGTAGTTGTTTGTTTATTTGAATTCATTATAGAACTGGGAGTTTATTATATTCTGTACTCACTGTAAGGTAATCAAAATATAGATGGAAATTGGAAGATTTTTATTGGTGCTGTTTAGGTAGGTTATATTCTGTGAGAGAGCTGGAGTGCCTTGATAAACTTGACAGAGAAGTTGCAGACTTTTCTTGTATAAATGTGCTTTTAGAAATCTCATTCCCACATTATATTAGTTATTTGATTTAACATGAGCCTTTCTTTTTCACGACAACTTTCCATCCACGTCTCTCTCTTGTACAATATAATCAGATCTAATTTATTGGAAATCCAGTGGCTGCAAACCAGAACCGACCCCCAGCTTGATTTGCTTTACACAACACAAAATTTAACCAAAGGAATGTAATTGAGAAGGAACTTCCCCATTGCCATTTCCATTTGCTCCCAGTGCCCCCATCATTTTATTTATTCCAGTAGTAAAAATAAATCTTTAATTGGAAGGAAAGTGATAACTGAAGTTTAATTAAGCCAAGCCAATAAAGCGGAGGGAAATTACCAGAGTAATGTCATGCACTGAATAGAGGCCATGCAAGGCTGCAATTTGGGCTGCTCCACAGTAGCCTGTGGAGAGGCCCACTCAGAAGGCAAGAAGTGCCCTATCTTCATCTCCAGGTCCCACCTGGGACAAGGTGATGATATTTCAGTCACCTTCTTCCTCCCACCATTTCCTGGCAGTGCTGGGCTAACAGTTGGACTCAATGATCTCAGATGTCTTTTCCAACCTAAATAATTCTATTATTTTGGCTGATTCATCCACCCTTCCCTGGAGGCATTTGTCTCCCCACCCAACGCAACATCCCACCAGGGAAGTCACCATCTGGATTACATCCAACATGGCCACAAGCTCATCCTTCTTCCCTAAAAATTTCCTGTGCCATCAATGGCCTGAAACCCACCTGCCCATCTGCTTGATACTCTGAAAGGCATTTTAAGTGGTCTGTAGCAAAATTCCCCAAGAGTTTGGGAGTTTTACAGAGTAGGAGGAAGGGTCCGTGCCCCAGGATGGCCCTTGCAGGCAGACAGAGAGCAGAGAGGCTGATTTTTTTTCCTGCCCAAACTTCCAGCCACAGCATCTGCCAGGAAGATCCCGGGAACAGCACTAGCACTGAAACCATGCCAGAATGTCTGCCAGGGTGCAGACTTATTTCATATTTATAAATGTGCTTTGGTAACAAACAATAGCTACTACTGCTTTTCCAGGCTGGGCTGTGAACATTGGTTTACTGGCAGCGTGTCCTTTTTTCGTGCTACCAGGTTTATAAATCACAAAGCCAGAAGGACTGACTGTGATGGGGCAGTTTTATCCCAGCATTGAATTTTCCCCAGCAGCCTGAACTAGAAAAATTTATTTTTGAACAAAACAACACTTCTTAAAAACAATTTAAAAACTAGAGAACTCCCCATGATTCCTAGTATGGTCTTGTGTCAGTTCATCATTCTCAACATTAAAAAACATGTACCTTAATTACTCTTCTGAATTTATTTCCAGCCACTGACCTTGTTATATCTTTGCCTGATAGATGAAAGTACCCATTATTAAAGTTCACTTCATCATGTGGGTGTGTGTAGGCCATGGTCAAGTCATCCTTAACCTTCCCTTTGATAAGCTAAATAAACTCAACCATGAAATCCTTACTATAAGCTATATGTTCATTAATCATTAGCCTGTTTTTCCCTCAGAAACCTCTTCTACTGAACCACAGCTCTGTGGTCAGCAGCCTCTGTCATCCCTGAACAACCAGGTGTGCCCAGTAATGAAGAGAAATAACGAAGTCTGTGTAACCACCCCATCCATATCCCACCGCTCCCCTTTCCAGCTGCTCCATCATGCTCAGAGCCCAGTGGCAGCTCCTCTTCCACCTTGATGGTTAAGGTGTCCTTCTGTTATTACCCCAACACCCTGGGCTCCCCTCTGCCTGCCATCCTTGCACATTGGTCCTCTGTTCATCCATAATTTCTTGTCTTCTTCCAGGTTGTGGATACACATGATAAATTGAACTGCGCCGAGAAACCTGACAAATGATGGTAAGTGCTGTTTCCATCTGAATTTGGGGCTTGTTGAGTGACTGACTTCATAGCCATGTGTTGATTACCAAGTCACAGAGCACTGACTAACCACTGGGCTCCCCATCAGCACTTCTGTAATTGAATATTCAGGTTTCCATGCCAGCATTCACCTGGAATTAATATTAGTGGCTTGTTTCCTATACTTTTAGCACTACTGGTATTTTTTCCCATTGCCCTGATTTGCTATTGACATTTTGTTTGTCCACATATCAAAAGTTTGTTTACCATCCTGTGATAGAAGCACTAAAATTGACTTCTTTCTGCATTATGAATATTTACATGAATATTTATTTAAGAGTCTCATCTTTACTGCACTGTTTATTCTTGTGCTACTATTGCCATCTCGAAAACAACCAGGACTGTAATTCCCTTTACTCCTAAGACATTTCAAGCTGTTTTTTCTCTTATCTCTAAGCAGGTATTTCTTATTCTTTGATCTCCTTAAATTGGAACAGTTATGAGCTTTCAGGAAATTCCTTTTTATAAATATCTATTTATCTAAATTTCCTTTGCTAGACAAATCATGGTTTGGCTTGGTCTGCTTTCTCTTTTTCTCATGACCAGCTTTGGGAGGTTTACATCTAGTAAAACATCCTTAATTCACAAATGCCATTTATATTTTTCTGCCTAAATTCCTGCAACTGGACAGTTCATCAGGCAGAAGATATTAGAAAAACTGGCAGCCATAATCGTGTGGGTGGAGGTGAGGACATCTGCTCTTTATATCATGAGCATTGCCAACATGCTATAGACATATCCAGGTTTCTGTTCCAAAACCCCCTCAAGAATATACCGTGCGGAGTTCCAGCTCGCTGGAACCTCCTGCTTGGTTTGGGAAAATTTGGCAAGTTGTTTTCCTTCTGTAGCTTGTTCATAATTTTCCTGGTCTTTACTACATGGGCAAAGTGTGCCCAGATTTCATGTGCCACTCCAACATATGTTCCGTGATTACATACAGGATGTATAATCACTCTTCTTTACTGCATGAGTTCAGCTGGCAGCGCTCTCTGACACAGCCCAGCGCCGCGAGAGAGTCTTGGGGCGACGCGTGTTCGGCGTCGGCGCGATGGCTGCGGGAGCAGATGAGCGGCACCGCGCTGGCCTCTGAATCTTTAATGTGCCCTTGTCCTGCTTGCTCGTCCTGGGCTCAGCAGAGCTGACAGCCCTGAACATTGCCCAATGTGCTGTGACTGCCACGAGCTTCACCACTCATCTGCATCCCGGTGCCTGTGGCCACCTCGCCATGTGCCGTTCATGGGAACCGCTCGAGAGAAGGAACGCGAGTCGAAGTCAGTGCAAGCTCAATGTAGGAAGTGCAACACCACCCTCAGCCTAATTCTCACTGTGTCATCCCAGCCTGGCTTCATTCCTTCAGGAGGAATTTCTTCATGGAAAGGCTGGTCAGGCATTGGAAGGGGCTTCCCAGGAAGGCGGTGGTGTACCCATCCCCGGAGGTATCCCAGAAACTACTGGATTTGGCACTTTGGTTGACAAGGTGGGGATTGGTCAGCAGCCTCATTGGTCATTGGTCATTGATGATCTTAAAGGTCTTTTCCAGCCTAGATGGTTCTGTAATGCTGTGATTTATCCACCAGGCACGTGGCTTTCCATGCCCTTGGTCAACGGCAATCATGGGGCACTCAGGTTTGTTTGAAGGACACACGACACTTCCCACTGCTGTTTCTCTCTGCAGGACCACCATGATCATGGTATCATAAACTGAGTGATGGGCCAGTGATGGTAGAAACATGAACCTATCCGGAAAAAATCTTTGGAAAACCTAGTTGTTTCCCTGGAGAAACCAAAAGATAGTAGAAATATCCTACATTATCTTGTGTATGAAGATTTACTTTGTAACGCGTCAGTGTTATTAAGCATTGGAAATGGCTGCCCAGGGCAGTGGTGGAGTCCCCATCCCATCAGGGATTTAAAAGCCCAGTAGATGTGTAACCTGGGGACATGGGTTATTGTTGAGTTTGGAAGAGCTGGAGTAGTGGTTGGACTCAATCTTAGAGGGCTTTTCCAACCTAAATGATTCTGAATCTAAGGAAATAAAATCTAAGTAGTGTGTGAAATCAAAGCTTCATGTCCTTAAAACTAAAGATATAGTTGTGGTGAATCTGTCTGCCAAAACACAAGAGTACTTAAAAACCTCAGAATCATATTTTTATAAGTACTCAAACACCTATAAGTAGGAATAGACAAACTAATGGGATTTTTTGACCCTCAGAGAATCTGATTCCTGTTGTGACAATCCACTTGTCTGGAAAACCCCACAAGGCACTGCTCATTCAGTCCTTACAGAGCTTTGAAAACCTGGCCCTTCGATGCCAAAACAGGAAGATATTAATCTCAAAGAGCACTTTGTCTTCTCATTGTCCCATCACAAATTCTTGCAGAATATCCCAGAGTTTACACAAATGGGTAACTGTTCAGTTATCTTTAAAGGCCTGTGGGATTTGATAAGCAATTTCATGGAAATAATCTAAATACGCATAATAAAAAAAAAAAAGGGAAGTGATGTTCTGTTAATGCATCACTTTTATTGTGACAAGTTTTTCTTCAAATGAAAAATAAAAGTGTAAAACTTAGAATTGCAGTACTGTTAAGCACCTCCTGGGATCATTATAATAGACTGTACAATTATTACCTGAGCTGAAGTGCTTTTTTAAAAAAAAAAAGAAAAAAACAAAACAGCAATAAATGTAATTTCATTGCTCTACCTGATATGCAAAATCTGCCTGGCATCTATTTCCAATACGAAATCAATTTTCCATTTATTCATAATTCTGCGTGGAACCTTACTGAAGATCTTGATATAATTTCTATAGTATTTTTAAGATTTGCACTACGGTAAAGCTCGATAAAACTTTTAAATGGTTTATATCCATCATGTCACTGAAACGTTCCTTAAAATATTTTGCTGGAGATTAGGAAGGTTGAGAAAGAATAGGAAAGTTATTTCTCTCTGTAAGTGCCTGCATTTTCCCCCCACAGTCAGGCCTGATTTCAGAGCTCTTCACCCCAGTTTTTCAAAGGATATCATAAACTTGGATAGACAAAGCCCGTATTTTGCCTCTTCAAGCTACAATTCTGTTGATTTAAATACAAAACCTCCAAATTTATGAAAGATTAAGAACTATTACACTCAGCTATGATTATACAAAAAGGTCTAGGTGTCCACTCAACCTCTGTTCACCTCAGTATATTGTATTGCGTGGGTGGGGTCAGGAGCACATATTTTCGTGATGACCAAATCTATTAAGAGGAGCCAGAAATGTTGAAATCCATCTCATACCTGAGAACGTTTCACATGGTGTGACTCTTGGGGATGGTCCTGTGCAAGGGTAAGAGTTGGACTTGATGATACTTGTGGGTCCCTTCCAACTCAGCATCTTCTGTGAGTCTGTGATTCTGTGACAGTGAAATCTCCCAGTGAGAAAGCCTTACCCTTAGGAATGCTAAGTTTAATTTTTAGGCCAAATAAAAGAGTTGTCACCGCTTTTGCAACTACTGGGTCTCGCTTTTCTGTCAGGTGGCACCAAACCCAGGTTGAGCAGCTTTTCAAGTAAACACACAAGTCTCCTACTTAGTTTAACCACTATATTTTGAAATGCACATTTTCCAAAGCAGTTGTTTTGCAAATATCACTTATATCAACATTTGGTAGCCATTTTTATTTTGTTATACTTTTATGTAGGGTTCCTACTGTCTGGAGAAAATGGTCCCTCCCAAACTCTACAGTGAAGGAAGCAGCCAAACTTGCTCTGATGTCTTTTTAGCTCTGTGCTCCACATGAAAGATTGTCTGGCAGGGAGTGACAGCAGTGCATTAATATATAAAATAATTAGGAAGAGCACTTAATGAAATTATGGGTGTGTTTATACATCCTAAGCCTCGTGGCCACATTATCTCCTCTCCCATCAAACCATGGCACAGCTACTTTGAAAAGTATCATTAGTGACTTCTAGCCTGACAAAAGAGTCCGGAGCTATTCCAAAAAAGAAGTGCTCGACAGAGAGGACATGAAAAGCCATTTAGGTCTTCCCAGCTCTGCCTGCACCTCTCCTTCACAGCAGATTAGTTGGAAGGAGATGGGCTCCTACCACAGTGGCAGGGATTGCATAACACTCCCCTGAGAGTACCAGAGTGACTTTGAAAGTTTTATTAGGTTTTTATTAGATCATGATACCCATTTTCAACTTGTCCAGTTGCTCACAAATTATGATAATTTGAAATACTGTACTGGATGCTACAGGCTGATGTTAAGTTTCCCCAGAGCATACAACTCTGAATTAAACTGATAACTCCTTGGTGCTGGGGAGGATGAGTTTTCCCAGTATGAAGGCAGTTGTCAGCACTGGATTCGTCTCGCCATGAAACTGAGGAGATGAACGTGTGACATGATGTATTTTACAAGGTGCTTAACAAGAACATGATTGGGAAAAAATTGTAATCCATGAAATCAATGCTATAACCTAATATTGTTTGTTCTTAGTGACTACTGGAGCACAGCAAGATCAATGTCAGGACAGCACTATTCACTCCAAGTATCAATGACCTGGAAGAAGTCATGTGAAAGGATGGGACCTGCCAACGACTCAGCATGGGAGGAGGCTCACGAGGAGAAAATGCAAGCATGGGTGATGCAACTCAGAGCAACTTCAGCTGGCCCAGAAATAGGCATGTGGAGGAGTTAAATGCAAATAAATTTGAGGCAATTCTTTGGGGAAAAAAATACCAGTCATATTGTTACGCTCTCATTGTCCTGTAGGAAGGAGAGTCAACAAGCGGAGCAGAAGGATAATTAGAGATCCTTTAAATGAACGTGTAGGCAATGAAAACAAGAAGCAGACAGGTTAAAAGAGAACCTGGAAAGGGGCACTGGTGGAGGTTGGCAGAATTAAGTCAGCCAATAGCACAAGGCAAAAAACTTTCTTTGTATTTTCAAATGTTTGTTCCCTACATTTCTGAGAGGGGGCTTGTTCAGAGCCCAACAAATTACACCTGGACTAAGCTGTTCAGCCTTGTATAGCTGTGCCCTGGTGTATGATTTCATATTTACCTATCTCAAACCAATATTTCAAGTGTTTTTAGGTTACCAATGCAGTCTGCTGCACATATTTCCCTGTGTGGCTTTACTCCATCAGTGTATTACTGTGTTTGAGCACAGGAGTGCAGCTTGGGAGTGTAGTAGAAGGCTAAATAACTGTATTAATACTTTTTTTTCTCATCTGAATTAATAGGGACAATTAGAAGAGGTACAATTAACAGTATACAAGAACCTGCCAGCAGAGCAGGGGATGCCCCAACCTCTGTTCAGACAGATGGGCAATGGGGAGATCCAGCTGGTTGACACTCTCCCCAGGAAATAACCCCCAGATCCTGAGGACTGAAGGGGCAATGCATCATCCCAGGCCCTGGAGAGAGGCCCCAGGTGACATCCATGGTAAGCACTGTGGGACATCACGCTCAGCAGGTCCAGCACCTGGTGCTCCATCTCCTTCCCAGTCTTCTCTCCAAAAACTCTGCCATTCCCATCCGGTTTTTCCACCCTGCTGGAGGAACAGCTGACACAGACACGAGGGTCGTGTGTTCTTCCTCTGACTGTGACATTTGCATCCCACATGCATTTAGGATTATCACCAGGCATGAGTGGAAATCCTTGTCAGGATTCTTTTTCTTTATCATGCTTGAATTGCTTTGTGTACTCACGGCTTCTCAAAGTTTTGAATCAACTTCTTGGACTAGAAACTAAAATTACAGTGAGTGGCTCTGGCAAAGTCTGGAATATTTAACATTAATATATTGATCAGCATATCAGAGTTAATCCAAGCTGTGTCCATATTTTCCACTGGAGGACCTAAAAAAGTAATGCAGTGTTTCTTCAATACAGCTTAACTGTATTTCAGGTTACATAGTCATGTATTATAATAAAAAAAAGCCCTTTTCTAGTGCTATTTTCAGCATAAAAAAATCCAGAGCCGGCATTTTTTACAGTTTCAGTCCAAGCCCAAGCTTCAATAAGCTCACACAGCTCTAATGATTGTTAGTGAAAATGTAATGGGCCATTTGAAATACAAATGAAGGCGAGTAGGTAAAGGGATTTTTTTTTTCTTTTTAGTGGAATCAATTTACACTAGCTATTTAAAAAAATATTAAAATAAATGTAATGCCATTAAATGTAAGCTCAAAACCCAGGGAGAGCATTAGTGGCCAAATCTGCTGAAAAAGTAGTCATGCCAAGAGCACGGGGCCAGATTCTGCTCTCAATTACATTGGTGTTAAGCCAGGATAACTCCCCTAATTCCAACAGGCTTGTTCTGGAATAACACTGGGGTTAAATGGGAGCAGAAAGGAACTCCATTCCCTGGTAAGAACTTTTTGCAGTGCCCCAATTTACTCTGGGTGACCCAGCCCATTTCTCACCAACCTCAGGTATCCTATACCTTTATCCAGCATCGCCTTTTACCAGGACAAGGAAGTTATTCCATCCTCCAGAACAGGGCTTGAGAAGGAGTCAGAAGCAGCAGGAGGGTTGTTCAGCAGGTGCCATGTTTAGGAAAACAAAATTAATTGACCAAATCAGTCAGAAGAGCCAACAGGAGCCTGTGAGTGCAAAATAATAACAGCTAAGCTGAGTTCAAAGTTTCGAGGGCAATGAGTTAAGCAACAGGAGAAAAAAACAAACTCTTTCAAAATAGGGTTTAATTTCATATTACTTGAAAAACAAAAAGGAAGAAAAACCAGCTAAATCATGTGCTTAATATTTATTTTAAAAAATTATCATAATACCTTGAATTCCCTTTAGTAGTCTAGAGATTTTGTGGGTAAACCCTCTCTCCTTCCACTGGACAATTTCTAGAAACTATTAAATATCATATTAATACACTTCTTAGGGAAAAAGGAAAAATATTTGAGTTGGCATAAGAATGTTGGCTCCTGCACCTCAGGTCATCAAACAAGGCAAATAACCAAACAAGGAAGAGGGGAGCAGCAAAAGGGAAAAAGGAGTTTCCCTCATCTACTCTGACTTTCATCCTTATTGCTGGAGAAACCTGGAAAAAGTACACAGGCTTTTACATGGACTTGGAAAATTCATCTTACTGAGATCTAGTACTTGCTATTGAAAAGAATCTTTTCATCAAAGGTTTCTATTTGGACTAAAAAAAAAAAAACCACACACACACACAAAAAAAAAAACACAAACAAAACAGTGTTTGCTGCTTTTCAGGTGGAAATTGTATATTTTTTTTCTTTTAGTTTATTCTCTTTATATCCAGTTTATACCTTCCATTTCATAAATCCCAGCTAAACTTCCATGCAGTGCTCCACACCATTTCAGCCCTTTCCATGGTCAAACCATGTCCAACCAGAATTTAAAATTTTGGATGGTAACTCAGGATATGCCAATAAGACCAGTCAGGTTAACAGGATATTACAGAATAACAGAGGAAAATATGACCAATCATTTTAATTTGCCAGCTCTGCAAACATCTGCACAGAGGAAAAATATTACAAATATTTTTATTAAGATTTTTTGGGGAGAGAAAAACTATATAGATACATAGTTATCCTTTCAGTCACAACATGTAAATAATACAGAGTAAGATTTGTCACATTTCTTGATTTCATGATGGTTGCAATTGGCAACTGAGGAATAATTTCATTTTAATTATAGTTTAGTTGATTTTTTCTTTAATTACTGAAGTTAGATGACTAAAGTACCAAACTATGTAATGCAAAATCTTTCCATACAGTAGGTTTTCTTTAATAACAGCAGTATTTTTATTGTTTTTAGTCTGCAGAATATAATTTTTCAGCAATGGAAAACAGCTACTAATTCTTAAATTGTGTATTTTTCATTTCCTTACAAAATATTGGAAGGAGTTTTTTCGTCTGTATGTTACCACAGGTACAGAGTTCTATGTGAAAGATTTAGGATTTAATAGGTTTGACATTGGAGGGAGGAAAAATGTCCAGAGCTGCCTGTCTCAACAAGACAAAAGCCATCGGATCTAAAAATACAGCCCTCGGGCTCCTCCTCTGGCCTTTGCTTTGCTGCCAGCCTGGACAAGGGAATGCAGTTTTTCCCTGTCTCTCCAGGGCTCTGAATTTGGGAAAACCAAAAGGAACAGTGCCCCAAGAACCTTTGAGACAGAAATCGTGGTGCACATATTTTTCCACGCCTGTTTACTACTTAAATGGAATTCAGGAGTGCTCCAAAATCCTGCTTTTTCCACAGACTTTCTAGAAAGAGTTTTAACACAGAGCAAAGTGTATGTTGTGGTGCTGATTTCACTCACCAGTCTGTCACCACTGGAGTGGGTTTCTGGGTGGGTCACAGGAAAATAAACTTGTTTCAATGGCTTTTAGAACCAGATAAGATCCCAAATGAGGTGCTGGTGCCAAATATCACAGAAGCACTTGAACAACAATGCTTTGCAAAGAGCCACATTTAGATTAGGTTATTAAATGCAGGGGGGGAGGTTATGTGTGTGTAACCCATTTGTGAGCACTTGGGAATTTTTGGAGGCATTTTCTGTGTCTTTTCTGAATCAGTGTTTTGACTGACTTCAGCAGGAGTTTAGTTTGCATAAAAACTTCTGAATTTAGCTCCAGGTCTAAATATTTGGGTTGCAATGCGCCTGGAAAGCCAGAGGAATTAAGATATTTGCCCTGCTCTTGCTGCACTGGAGCTGACTCCTTCAGCACCCTCGTGCTCCTTGGAAAATCCCAGCTATAGTTTATCTGAAATTAATTTGCCCACACTGTTAAGTCAATTACCCAAAGGAACAGAGACTCGATTAAAAATCTATTTAGTTCAATAGGAAACAGTATACTTGGGATCAATTTTTTTTTTCCTTCCTCGGCTGCGAAGAATCTTATTGTATCCCTGTATAAATAATAAAGGTGGTGCACTATCCTCTCCTGCTCAAGCATGACTGAGCAGATACAGATTGTGCATCGCTCATGTCACGAGCCACCAAGGAGAGACAGGATGAGGAATATCTCCAACACAACCTCCAGAACAGGGCATGTTCCTGCTCGGGGAGGTGACCCAAGGTTTGGATGTGCCAGGCCACAGGTACCACTCACTCCTCACTTTTCCAGGGGATGGTTGTACCTGTCTCACCCAGAGAAATGTTCCTATTGTCAAGCCTACAGCAAACTGTGTCCAGACAGATTGGTGTTCTGCTCAATGGAGTCCACATGAATCATGTATTAGTTCATTTAAAAGCACTTTGTAGACAAACATGCTCAGTCTATCAGCAGGCACGGGGATGCAAATACTTCACTCAGTGTATATGAGCCCTGACAGGACATCTGTGATGCATGGGATTGAGAAACGACTCGCTCCACATTAGGCAATAACAAGCAAAAAGGCTTACTCTATTTTGTTCTTTTCCAGCAAAATGAAAATTTAACTTTGCCATCATGTTGGAAACGGAGTAAACACTATCCACTGAAAAGTAGCAGCAGGAAGAGGTAAATGATTTACAAGATATTCTTCAATCATTTAGCACAAACACAGGAGTTTTTGGTTTAGGGGTCAGAGTATTCCTGAAGAAGGCACCAGTTCTCCTGGAACCTTAATCCTAAAATACCTACTGCGTGGGACTGCATCGGAGGTGAGGAGGCATCACAAACATTTACATTCAATAAATGCTAAAGACATTTTTTGTACCCTCTGTGCTCGGCAGATGCTGATTGCTTCCTGTAAATTAAAGCAAGCTAATGAGTGTCTGCAATAGCAAAATATTGGGTGGACTCTCATTAGCAGACACAGTGTGTGGAATTAATTTCACTGAGAGAATTGCAGGATGATTTATATATAGAAAATGTAGTTTGCAAAAGTAGCCTGGAAGAGATTCAGACATGGATGGACTTTGCCTGTAGGTGGTTCCAAATTAATTTAATTTGTGAGGGAAAAGACTAAAGTACTGTAAATACCATAAGGACGAGTGGCAAAGCCAAAGTTATGCTGCATATAGTGTGAGGAATGTTGCTTTCAGTCTCTGTCTTGATGCTGGTGATATTAAGATATTCCTGTAAGGAATTTCTGTAAGATATTCCTGTAAGGAATATCTTAATGAGAATGCAAACCCTTCAGTTTTATAGTATTTTTATTTCTACTAGCCCCAGGCTTTCCTAACTGTTAAGAAGGTGTGTTTACTAACTTTATACCCTCTGTCTTTTAATTTCATGGTGAAATCTGAGTCAGTCTTATTGTCACATAAACTGACACCAGCCTTTCACCCTTCCAGAGTACGGGATGATTTTTTGATCCTCAGAAAATGTAAGAGTTCATTTGTTCTCCTGAAGTCCTAATTTTTCCTTAGCAGTAAACCAAGTCCTGGAAATAGTAACTCAGGCAATCAGAATATTGTTACTGTTCCCAGAAAGGTAATATTTTTGAATAGCTCTGCATATTTAACAAGGAAGATGTGTTTTGAGCAATTTTTAATAAGGTAATATTTTACTTTTCCCATTTCACCCTTGCAGGAAACTGGAAAGATCAGTTCTGGATTGAGATTGCATCCCCAGCCTTGGATCCTTTAACATCCCAGAAGACACACATGAAAAAGAAAAATCCCCCTACTTACAGTGTGAATAGGTGCTAACAGCTTTAAAGAATTACCTACCAAATATTAGGTGCAATTTAAAACTACATTTAAGGCAGAAAGGGTAGTTTAAAAGTCTACGTGGCCAGCTAAAAGTCAGAGAGAGAAAATTACTTGAACACATGTTGGATGAATTTCTGTCTGTGTGGGAGATGCTGCACTGGTGGGATAATATATCCCCTGTCCAAAAACTTGGGCAGGTTCTGTACCTGGTCTGTCGCGTGTTACACGCCTCAAAATCTGGACAAATGCTTTTAGGTAATTTCCATTTACTATAAAAAGAAACACAACTGTGCTATCTAAGCGTTGTGGAAGGTTATTTATATTGGAAGACGTCCTTAGGCTAAACTATTAAATGAGGATAATGGATATGAGGCACCGAAGGCACGCGGAGGACTCGTTAATGAATTACTTGTGAAACAGAGTCAGATGCTGCGCCCAGGTAGAGCCTGGGTGTGAGTAATGTGCTTTTAGAGGAGCAGCAAGACTGAGGAGGGGTCACATCGTGGGAAGACCTGGGAAATGCATGATAAAATGATCCATACATTACCCTCCACCTGCTCCCAGGGCTGTCCGAGGGCCGCTCGGCTCGCGCGGTACAATGTTTGCTCAGTGTATTGTGTGTTATATCAGTTTAAACACACACTGTAACTTATTAGATATTTATTAGCTTACATTTCAGCCCCAGTCTATTTTACAACCCCAATGCCCCCTGTTTCATGTAAAAAGGATATTTTAATAGATATAATTTAAATTAGTTCAGAACTTGATAACTCATTACAGACTAGCCCCCTAATGAAACCTGCACTAATGACTGCCTTCAGTAGGCAATCCCTAATTTTAAGGAGCCATTTTAAAATATTCATAACATATCTAGTGTGGTGTTGTTTGAACTGTATTTAACAGACATCTCATCAATGGGCTTTTCCCTATGGTTTGTAGAAGCCACAGAATCACAGAAGTCGCTGTCAACAGTGACTCTTCCAGCACCTTCTCTGGTGGGGGTGGGATGGGAGGGAGGGCTGCAGCTTCCTGGAGGTGGGGGCAGAGAACCAGCACGTGTCCTGTGCATCCCAAGGGAAGGACCACCCGGCACACATCTGAGAAAAAAATCCCGACTCATTTAACAGCCCAAGCCATAATCGGGAATAATGGTTTCTTATGGATTTAATCACAGTGTGAGCATCTAAAAGACAGTAACCCAACACCTCTATTGTTTGAAGAGCAACTCTGACATCTCGTGTTAGTCTGTGCTGACGAGAAAATGAGTTGTCATTCAGTCAGCTGACAACTAAATGAGCTCTAAAGTCACTCTGTGCCTTTACCTCTCCTTGGAGTAGGGCAGATGAGAGGTAGAGTAGGTGAGAAATATCTGAAAACTTGTGGGTTTTTTTCAACAGGACATATTGCCCAGTTGTCTAAAAATAATGCAGGAATTTGCCATAACCTGGATCAACCCAGAGCCTGCACCTCTTCAGACCAGGCCTGGAGATCCAGCACAGCAGGGCAGGGGAGGTTTCTGTCCTGGTTTTAGCTGGGGTAGAGTTCATTTCTTCTCAGTAGCTGTTACAGTGCTGTGTTTTGGATTTGGGATGACAATGATTTTGGGAAACCCACTCCAGCTGGACCAGCAGGACCTATTAAGGTGGTCCCACCCTCAACTCCTCCTCACTGGGAAGTTTTGCTTCCCAATTATTGAAGGAACTGCCCTCTCATCCTCAGCAGGCTGCATGGGGAGGACATGCTGGGGAGCAGAGGAAGCACAACTATGACATGTCACAGAGCCAACCCCCCCCTCCCAAATGCAGATGCTTCCCCTCCACCACCCCAAAGAGCAGCTCTGTCCTTTAAGTGCTGTGCCTCTTCCTCAGGGGGCTCCTAATGCACTTCACTCCTTCTGCCTCGCTGGCTGCCAGGGAAGGACGTGCTCAGGGCCCCTGAGCACCCCCAGCCACAAGCAAAGAGGGAAAGTCAATATACAAACTGTGGTGATTAATATTAAACATGGAATGTGCATCTAAAGACAGTATTAATGTTAATGATGAAACAACAACCCAACAACAAGGCTGGGGACAGGAGGCAGATGAACACTTGCAGATGTGGGAGCATTGGCATCAAATGCCGAGAGCTGCTTTAAGTTATTTGTTGTTCAGTGCTTTCACTTTGCTGTCACCTGAACAAATTTATCTTGATAAAATACTTAAGGAAAAAGTTAGATTTAACTTTGGCTCAGATGTAACGATTTTAACCATAACTCAGTGAAATGTGAAGTTATTCTCCAAATGCAAATTGCCTGAGATGTGTCACAAAACCAGTATAAAACCATTTGAACTACAATCTGACTACTGGTTGTTGTAGGGGCTGTCCTGATCACCCCAGAATATGAGGACATCCACTCCCTGGTTTACTGGGACACTGAGCTGCCATCCTGCATCATCTCCCATCAGAAAAGGCTCACAGATGAGAAGTCCTGAATCACCATCAGTGAGAAAATAAACCAACCAAAGACTTCCCTCAGCAGCCTTTTCCAAGGAGAAGCATCAAAGAGAGCACCAAATGGGTTTTAAACAGGCAAAAACCCAACACACAAACAGATCTTGGGCCAAATGTCCTGCCAGGGGCTGGTCAGCAGGAGCCCACTGCCAAACCCTGGTCCCTGGATCAACACCTCATCCACGATAAAAAACTGGTCTTTAAATCAAAGGCAGCTCAGGAAAAAAAATTAAAAATCCCAAAGACATAAATCTGCATTGGCTTCCAGCCCAGTGTGATATTCCAGGCTATTTCTGCTGATGCTACTTGTGGGATGGGATAAAGGAAATGTATGACACGGGGATGTGGCAGGAACACCACCGGATTGCCCGTAAAGAAGGAAAGGCAGTGGGTGTAGATGACATTGCTGTCATGGGGCTACAAGTTCATCTCCAACTTTTTTTTGCTGCCTCCTGGGAACTGCAGCAGCTCAGCTAAGCCAGCTCTAGGCTAAAAATGTGATGAGGGACAATATTCCTTGTGCCCATAGGATGCAGCAAAGGAGCAGGGCTGGCTTTGGCAAAGCTTTTGTGAAAACAGAAAGAACCCCAACTGCTGTAAGGGACAGGAAATTCTTTTGTCACTGTGATCTCATCATCAATTTTTTGTTGAAATTCATCTAAAACCAGGGCAGTGATGAAACATCGCTGAGAGATGTCCAAATCAGATGCACACCATGCCCATCTCTAAAGCACTGATGTCACATCTCTGCTTTACCAGTTGTTATGCAAATACTTCAAAATTATTTCATTTGCAGGCCTTGATTTTAGCAATGGATTGTTTGACTCCGTTCTGCTGTTACTCAGAGCCTCAATACATAAATACACAAAAAATACTCAGGACCATCTTTAAGACATCATCAACAGATGAAAAAACAAGTTACAGATGTGTGCTGTTCATAACTGTATCAATCAAGGATGACACAGTCAACCCACTCAAAAGAGTCACCAAACCTCCTTGTTTTCTTTAAGAAAGCAAACAATAAATTTTGTTTATCCATTTGGTTTTGGGTTGTGTTGTTTGATTGTTTTGTTGGGGTTTTTTTTTGTATGAGAGAACAAAAATCTCTTTGCAGTTGTAACTTTTATAGTATGTCAAGTATTTTCTGGTTCTTCCCTCTTCCATAATTATTTTTACAGAGAGCTGTTCTTTCAATCAGGTCACTGAACTCTGAAAAACAAACCTTGAAGGCTGCTTTTGAAAAATTGGACCTTCTTTTCCTTTCAATCGAAAGATTCACAACTTTGGCGTGTGAGCCAAGACTCAAAAAATAACATAAATCCTTTCAGTGCCGTCTCTCTCTTTGCCTGTGTAACAGATATTTCTGCTAACATTTACTTTTGTAATTTTTCACATTATTCCAGCTCTCAGAGGTTAATATTTACCATTCATTTCGATATTCACAAACTACAGAGGTAGGCTTGCAAATATCCACCCTGGGAAAATGAGCAGCTCTGCCAGAAAATATGTTCAAGTTTCTTTGTGGAACTGTGGGAGACAACACACCACTGACAACATTTCACTGTATTCATCTGTTCGTGTTTTAAGCATCTGCACAATCAATTCCTACAGCACAACAATTGGAATTTAAAAAGGGTAACCAGATAAGTGCAGTTTTTGCCACTTCGAACGGTGAATATGCATTTGGAAAAAATCTTATTAAATAAAAACAGGGTAAAGTGATATATAGAAGGAAAATCACCAAAATTGTACCTCTAAACTAAGCCCACACACCCATTTTCTGGGAGGCATCTACAAACAGAGAAGACACAGCACAGCAGCAAAATTCAACAGAGCTGCCTGCAAGAGCTGCCCCACTGCTTGCAATAATATCAGATCATAAATGAATTAATTTGCTTGCTGACCAAGTAGTTTGGCATATTAAAGTGCAAGTTTGCAAGCCATGTATTCTATTATCCCACATTGCACTCTTGACACTTTGCATTAGGAACATTTAGCATTCAGCCTTTGATATTTTGAACACTGAGTACAACGAAGCTGTCAGCACAAAGGGGGTTTTATTCAATTTTGAGATGTAACAAGCGAGGATCTTATAGAACCACCACCAGGAATGGGGAAGCAATGAGGATTTGATGGTTTAAGTGTGGGAGACAAAGAGAATGTCTTGATGGGGGCAATTTTAGAAATTTCAAAAAGTTTGTGGAAAGGGAGAGGCAAGGACAGGAGGAAAGGGGAAGGAAGGAGGAGGGGGAAGGAAAGGTTTGGGAAGGTTTGGGAAGGTTTGGGAAGGGAAGGTTTGGGAAGGGAAAAGGGAAAAGGGAAAAGGGAAGAGGGAAGAGGGAAGTAAAGAGGTTTTTTTATTTCTAACATGCAGTGTTTGCTCCAAAGGCAGTTCCCAGTGACTGGGAGAGGGATCATTTACTCCAAGACTGCACCAGTTTTGTTCTGCCCTTGTCACTATGATGTAACATGGTAGCACCTTGTGAGCAAGCAGAGATCATTGATTAACTCTGCCAGGCAGCTGCACTGGAATCCTCAAGTCAATATTTTGTGCTCTTGGTAAAAAAAAACAAACAAAAAAGCCCCACCAAAACAAACAAACAAACCCAAAATAAAACCCAAACAAACAAAAAAACACCAAAATCCAAACAATTGGAAAAAAACCAAAACAAAACTACCAAAAATAATGGGGAAAAAAAGAAGAAATATTCAATTTATTTGGATCAGCACAAGGTACAGTCCCGATTCAGCAGCAGCAGGGAGGGCAAACCTCCCGCAGAAGAGCAAACTTGTTCTGTCACATCTTAGCATGGAGCTAAAATTGCAACATCAGCACCAATTCCCCAAAATCTAGAATGCAATTGGCAGCCCACCCAGCCTTCTGAGGAAAGAGAACAATATATTTTTATATATATATATATATACATATATATATATATTTACAGACCGCATGAAACTAAATTTAATAAACATTCCAGGAAGGAAGGGACTTGGCAGAATAGCCAGACAATGAAATAAAGTTTTTTTACTACATGGCTGTATTTTAAGACCTTGCAGAAAATGAACCTCTCAGTGATCAAATTCCAAAGAACTTGGGAATGTTTTCCAGTGTGCCATATCGTATCCCTTACCACTGGCTGGTGATTATTTTAAATCCTCTCTATAAGACACAAATATTTGATTAAAACAAATTCCACCTTAAATCTGGGTGTTCTTTTTTATTAGGGATTTGGATACAGAAGGGAACTGAGTGACTGCTGATGTCCCAACTGTGTGAAAGTTCAGCTGTTCAGGGATTCATTTGGAGTACTCACCACCACTGAAAACAGTAATAAATAGTGTTTTGCAAAGCTCTTTGCATTTCCTTATCTGTCCTTATTGTGCCAGAGATACATAATGAGAACACCAGGTTATCTCATCTCCTTCATCAGATCTGCAATTGGAGCATATACAAGCAATAGTTTTTTAAAGTGCCACTGGACTCAGAGCTGTATCCAGGTAACAAAATCAAATAGGAAATGAGGGAAAGCATACTGGAGGTGGTGGAAATATGGACTATAAAGATCCACCTTGGAATCCTATGCATACTCAAGTAATAAGGTGGGACTGCAGGGAACACACTGATGGTTTGCTTCATGCAGCACTGTGGAAAACCTTTCTCAGTCCAATTCATTTTCTTATGGGGAACCAGGGAAATTTGGGCTGGAGCTGGCCAAAGCTTAATCTTCTCAGTCTATAAAAAATTTAAACAGTTTGCTCCCATTTCATAAATGTTGACATTTCTCATGAAGGGAGAAAATATCACATCAGAACATTTCCTTAAAATGAGATGGGAAAAGATCCTCCCGCCTGGAAAGCCAGGATATGATGACTACATCCTAATTCCTCTGCCAGGAGTGAGGCAGCACCAGGGGCTCCTGGGAGTTGGGATCTCACATCTAAGGGGACGTCACTGGCAGGCTCAGCTCGACCCCTCCTGCACAAACTGTCCCATGCTGATGTAGGGAAATATGTGTGGTGTGAGAGGATGGTGGTGGGATCTCCTAAAAACTTACCATCCCTTGGTATGGTCCCCTGACCATCCATGAGATAAGAAAGCTGCTGCCTTGTGAGAGAGACTGTTCTTCTTTGTAGGGATCAACAAGTGTTTCTGGGAAGTCTTTCAGCTTCAAGGAAGAAAAAAGGCAAAAAATATATGGGGATAAAAAAAAAAAGACAAAAATACATGGGGGAAAAAAGGACAAAAAAATAATCTCCCTGTACCATCTTAAACACCACTAAGATACACTACAAAATGTCAAGAGTCAGAGCTGTAGGGAGGTCCCCACATTCCTTTTCACAGGGATCAACCTCATTTAGGGTCAGAATTAACAGTGGGCTCCAGTCCTTTCCTTAAAAAAGAATAAATAAACCGACATGACCCTGAGTTGTGATAATCCTACACTGTGTTTTAGAACACTTGAGGCCCTGATGCTTCAACATGGACAATGTCAAAGAGAAATCCCACAAAATTCCCCCTGGTTGCAGAAGGTTCTGTGAAATCAGCCTGGATGTCTAAGTGGGACAGGAGTAGATATTCCACAACACACCTGACACAACTCAGCCAAACAGCAGACCCAGAACAGTAGTTTTTCTTCTGCCACTTAACACACCTCATAACCCTGAGGACATTGTCTTAAACAAAGGCTTGAACTCTGAGTGAATTGTAATTCTCTCAGCCTTGAAACCCAGGAGAGTGAAATCCTTGTCAGAAAGATCCTGAAGGGGAGAAGAAAAAAAAATAAAGAGAATAAACTTGATAATTATGAAAAAAATAATATGCACATCCATAGTTTTGCTAAGTTTGGGATTGACTAGACAAATCAAAGTGGTACCCTGAAGAGAAAATCTGTGTTTGAGGCGTGAGGTTAACTGATAAAAATTAAACTCAAGACTGAAGACATAAAGGAAAACGAAAACCTACAAGAAAACTTATATGGAAAAAAGTATCAGATTACTTTTTTATGACCAAGAGGCAAAACTAAGAGAAATATTTCAGACATGAGAGCTGTTATTTTTGTATCTTTGAAGAAATATATAACTAGCACAAAAGACAATAGGAGACAAGACAGGTAACCTGATCTTTTCAGAGTTTATGACTGCAACCTTCTCCAGTGAGAGACCTGATTGTGCTTCATTCCTTTCCATAAGTGAATAAATTCAGGGAGTCATAAGTGCAATTGTTCAGATTTGTGTTTTCTTCTCAGGCTTCAAAAGTCAAAACCAAAGGACCAATGGCCTTGGGTGCTGCAGGAAAACTTCAGACACAAGCCTAATTTTTATTCACGAATGAAGAAAAATTAATATAAATTGTATTGCTCCCCCATATTTTTTTCTTTAATAATCTCAATTTAGAATATTTCTGATTCCCACATCATGTATGGAAAATGTGGTAGTCCAAAGATAAAAAAACCTGAAAAGAGTGAGAAAACAGTGGACTATGGCTAAGGAAATGTTGCCAGTGACACCTTCTTTAAACTGGGATCTACAGCAATGTCCATGTCTTGAACAACAGCAAGGACAAATTTTAACCAATAGGACATAACATGGACACAGATGCAGCACTTGAGACGTGTTGAGTGACCAAGTCTAAATCTTAGCTTTCAAAGTACCCATTCATTTGCCTAATATTGAAGACATCTTGGAGATTTCAACTCTTAAAACACTAGTTTTGGTCAATTCAAATGTAGTTTTGCACCCACACTATGTCCCTACATCTTGTCAAGATATCCCAAACTAGAAGCCCCCATCCATGGAGCTGTACCTGGCACAGTCAGCAGGAAAACACAGAATGGGAAGTTTATGCTTTCCAAATACAGCCAAAGCAATCCTCAAAGCTCAATTTTAAAAGGGTTTGCATCAACCATAGAACAAGGAGAGTCTAATCTCTCTCTAGTTTCCTGAACATTTTTTTTTTCATCTATTTGAGTTAAAAGCATATTCCTTGTGCTGGCAATGTGCTACTTTTCAGGGGAAAAAGTGACATCCTTGACTAGACATCCATGACCTTGACATCTATGACATATGAGCATCCTGGGAATTAGAGCACTTCCTTGAGACAAAGAAACCCTGACCAATTACTTTAGTCATTGAAGAAAATACAGAGAAGTTACAAGAGAAGAGACCAAAACTTTGTGCTGTGATCATTATGTTATCACAGCAAAGAACACACAAACACCAGCAGCTCCTTAGTCTTCCCTTCACAGAATCATTAAAGTTGGAAAAGACCTTGGAGATCACCGAGCTCAACCTGGGACCTAAAAGCACCACCTTAGTAGACCATGCCCAGTCTTCCCTTAAACACATTCCTCTGTAGTTCCTAATCTAGGGGACAACTGCATGTAGCTGTCTACCTTCCTGAGACTGTGAGTCCTGAGGGAGGCTCAGGGAGGTGTGGGATCAGGTGCCTTTAACATCAGCATTTCCCACTGATTAGTTTGGGCACTCTGGACCTTTGCTGTCACAGGTAACCAGGGCTTTCCAAGATGCCAAACATTCCCCAGGCACTGCACAAGCAGCCCAAGCATCCAAATTAGTGCTCTGTACCCTTCTCCTGGGATGATGGGTGAGGTGGCTGGGAAGTCCCTCAGTGCATCCATGTCACTGACTGAGCTCAGCTTGGGAGAAGCTTTTGAAGGCATCTCCCAGGTGTTCCCGCTTCCCTGGTGGGGTTAACGTCACACAGTTTCATGAGGAACGGGGGCTGAATGTCTTTTGGGTGAAACTAAACCAGAAGTGTTCCAGGCAGCGATGGGTCTGCAGGCAGCAGGACCAGACTCACCATCATCTGAAGGGAACACCCTGGAAACGCACTTATTGTGGACATCTGGTGCTCAGCGTCAACAATTTCACTCTGCAGATATTTTCAATGAGCTACTGCCAGTGTAGCTGCAGCCTTTGTGAAGCATGTTTATTAACTGAAATATTTCATAATGTCATGTCCTCACTCCTCCAAAGAACAGATATTCTTTCCCATGTTCAGAAGCAGGAGCAGATGGCAGAAGTTCAGGGCTCCCACTCCACTGCATTTCTCCCCATGCTCAAAGATTCCACAGCTCCTCAACCCCAGCTTGGAAAATCCATAGGCATTGCCCAAATTTTAAGCAAGAGCAAGAAAATATCTGTAAAATAGTTGTTCCAAAGTCACCCAGTGGGACAGTAACAAAATCAGAGCAGAAACAAAATTTCGTCGTCAGTCTTGTGCTTTAACCTTACATTTATTATTAATTAAAAAAATCCAATGTGTCATTAACCTTACATAAAATCCTGTGAATGATACGAGCTCTCCTCCATATGTGGCTCTGGAAATATCCCACCATTTCTAGAATAATTCAGCGGTGGGGATATGAACAGAGCAGGAAGACCAAAAGGCAGTAAAAAAGCAAAAGGAAATTGGCTGCTGCTTTACCAATTTCCTGTTGGGGCTCTTCAGGCTGTATTGCTCAGGACAACCATTACAGGGAGGTTTGCAGCTCTGGAAAGCTTTTATTGACCTCTCTGTAAATACAAAATGGCCCATGAATTAAATGGGAGGGTCACTCTAAGGAAGTTCAACAGACTTGGCAGATTCTTGGGAATAAGCAAAAGCAGGGATCAAGAGGACTGATTGAAAACCTGCTGTTATTGTGCAAGGGATTCTTTTTCTTGGGAGCAAGCTCCCCGGGGTTTTCCAGGCCAGGATTTACAAGGCTAATGAAGGGTGTTGGTTTTTTCCCTTCTGTCACAAAAATTTCAGCTAAAGACAAGCCAGAGTTACAAGCAACTGCCTTGCTGCTGAAAAGATGTTTTCCAAAGCTTTCCATCACCCTTTTCACCTCTCACATGCTCACAGTCTTTCACATGGTCCTACCACATCCCTGCTCTTGAGATGGGACTTGGACTTTGGCACCACACTGCAAAAAATATTTCTCTAATTACACCAAAACTTGAGCAAAAGTGGCTTTGCAAAAACACTTGGATTTTCTCCCCCTCCTTTTTCTGTTTTCTTCTCTTTTTTTTTTTAGTATTAAACAATCAATATTTTATTTCCATGTCTTTGTAAAAGGAGTTGAAACAACTTTCAGCTATTGCATTTACATGAATGTCTGTTATTGTAGGAAAATTTAATCCATCACTCTGGATCCTTGATTTGAAATTCACTCCTTCAATTAGTTAAAAAAGTGGAAGGCATAAATATTTTTCTCCGTATCTAAATATTAACAATTTATTTGTCAATATATTTCCTTCCCTTTGTTTTTATTACTGAAACTCCAAAGACTTATTTGCAGGGGACCTGTGGATTGATGATTTGGATTGTATTATCCTTGATAAAAATCTTAAATCAAATGAATAGAGCTCTTGCTACTTAAAGTTCCCAGCGAATTAGTTCTGTGGACATAAGAGAGTCTGACCATGATTAAAAAGATATCTATGCTTTGGTCTTGAGATCTGGATGCTTTTAAGGAGAAAAAAAAATATTTCATTCAAGAAGTTATAACGAACTTTGAAATTCCTGATCTATTCATTTCATCTCCAGCAGCAGAAATCTCCGAGCTCTGCTGACGGTGCCGTTGTTTCTAATCCCAAAACCCACTTTAAGACGTGCTGACAAACCCCGCTTTTAGGGAACATCCTGTCCAAAACCAGCATGAGTCCTCCAAAGAAAAACACAATTATTACAGAGTGCAAACACTCATTTATCACCTTTTATTCATCCCAGTGTAAAAGCCTCAGACAAGGACTTTACAGTGGGAAAGACACGGAGTGGCTGAAATATGTAAAACCCAGACGTGTGGGAATCGCTGCCGGAGCCCAGGTGGGACCAGAATCAGAGACACAAAGGAGGACAATGATCAGCTCTTCCTTGAGTGACAATTTCCCAACATTAATGACCTTGAAGACTGACCAGTGGAGTCAGCAAAGGAGTGTCTTAGAGGAGAAAGGACTTCTTCAAAGGTAGGCAACTCATCCACAAATCTCCTGGGCTCTCTCAGATATGAAACAGAAACCTTTAGTCAATTTGTAAAAGCGCAAAAGTGGACAGGATTCACAGAACCACAGATTGATAAATGTAAAAATATATATTTATTTTAATTTAATAAGTTGGAGAAGATTCTGACACTTTTTTTTTTTGTGGAAGATGTATATTCAAAATTAGTAACACGTTAAGCCAATAATAGGTTTAGGAGGGGGCACTGCTATAATACACATTCATTTTTTGTGCCATACAAAGGAGGGTTTGGGGGGAAATAAAACTAACATAATGGAAATGTAGAGATGCCCAAAGCCTCAGAAAAAAACAAGGGAATAAGGGAATATGAAAGCTGAATGCAAAAAAGTTGCTTTCTCGATGCCTTCAGGCCTGACTTTATTCATTTTGTTTTACCAGTCATGAGTAATTTGGCTACTCGATAGTTATGCAGGATCCTTTTTAAGCCCCTATGTTGACATTATGATTGTTTAAATGTCTAAAAATATGCTGATCTCTAGTGGCACAAAAGAAGAAAAAGGAAGAAAAAAAGAAAAAAACCCAAACAAAACAAAAAGCCAAACCAAAACAGAACAGGAAAATAATTTCAGGAAAATATTCAGAAGCCATCTGTAAATTGCTTCCATTTGTCATGCTTAGGAAAAGAATGCATTCTGCACATCAAATCCTTTAATCCTTGCAAATGTGATCAAATTTGTATCGCAAGAATTTTACATGCACAGAAAAGAAGATTTTTAAAGTCTTCTTTTACTGAAATGGTGCAAAGAGACGTTACTGGGAGAACAAAACCTCTCACAGTGTCCTCCTTGCTTCTGAACTTTTCGTGTAAATACACAACTATTTATATATTTTCCCTTACCTTTTTTTTCCTCCAGAACAAAATCAGCCTGGAAGTGAGCTGAGGTGCTTTTAGCCTCTCCCAGCAGCTCCAAGCTGCACATCCTGCTGGATCCACGCAGAGCGAGTTGTCCCGGAGCCGACACATCGGCTCTGCTGGACCAGGCAGGACCTTCCTGGGGCTCACAGCTCCTGCTGATGGAATTGTCTTTTAGTGAGGCTCTCCTCCAACTGCTCACCCCTTAAATTTACTATGTGAAACACCCTAATTATTAATGTAAAATGCTGAGACAGAAAGAGGAAAGGAAGGCAGTGCCAAGTTATTTGGTTTTTAATTCAACTCCCTCGTCCTGCTTCTCTCTCCTGACTTCATATAAAAATTATTTAGAAAGAGGGAAATTCTCGTCTCATGCGCCCAACACCAAAATTTAGGCTGTTCTTTCTCTCCACACACACACGCAGCCTTCCCACAGGGTTAGCTCACCTTAAATAATAGGGGAAAGGGTCACTTTGGAAGCCACAAGATTAACTCAATTCACCTAAACCTTTATCAGGGATAAAGACATTTTTCATTCATCTCTTCTCTAGACACCCAGTCAATAATTTAGAGGAAGATTCCTCAATTACTCTCTTCACTTAAAAGATATCAATATCATGGTTGGGAGAAAAATCCTGTAAAATTCAGTGCAGTCAAGTGCTGACTTTAATGTTGTCTCTTCAGGGGACGTGGAGCTGAGTCTGGCATGAGATTCCCCTGCCTGCAAAGCACAGAGGAAAAGAACAGACAGCACTGGGACATCCCCTGGTCCTCCAGGAAAAGCAACAGAAATGAAAAGACCAGACTTTAACTTATGTGTTTATGAAGAGTAAGAACAAATCATTTCTATTTAAAGGAATTACATTGGAACGTGCGATTGCCAACGGTCTGTTTAGTCCGGTGGCTTTTTAGCGGTGGTGATCCATCCTGGAGACTTCTGAGAAAAAGGGAAA
Organism: Neopelma chrysocephalum; assembly: GCF_003984885.1. NCBI lineage: Eukaryota > Metazoa > Chordata > Aves > Passeriformes > Pipridae > Neopelma > Neopelma chrysocephalum. The sequence continues at coordinate 224,330 of NW_020897747.1, read as the reverse complement.
GAAGCAACAAAAAAACCCCAACCTTCTGGCATGTAAATGTGGTTAAATGTGAATTTTAATTCCAGTTTATATAAGAATAAAAAAGGAGTTTCTTCATTATTGTAAGGGAGAATTATTAACAACTTGAGAAGTCGGTCTAGTACTAAAAGGCTAAAAGGTCTTCTAAGTAAAATTCCTGAGACAAACCTGATTTTTAAGAGCAGGGATCAAAATTAAGATTTCACTGAGTGAAATTGTCACTGATGCTGATTTTCAGCCAAGATTATGTATATGCCTGATACATGCACATGTGTGTTTTCACTTGGTCAGCAGAGAGTTTGAATTTCTTATGGAGACCACCAACTTTGCTGGACATGTTTCAGTTCTGAAAGAGAAATGGAGAGAAGTACATTTAACTCATTCTTGTCTCGGTAATGTTAGCAACACATTGGCAAAGTCACAGGTCTATCCCCAGACACACCCCCCCAACAATACTACAACAACAGAGTTAACAGGTGTAGCTGCAGAGAGAGTTTAGCAGAGGTTTTAATTAGTCTAACTACTGTTTTAAAGAGACAAATTTGATAAAGAGATGGGTATCTGAGCAAATCCCTTTGGAATCTTATAACCACCAGTGGTAAATGGGCATCACTGGAAATTCAGCCACCAACAAATGACTCATCCTCATCAGCCTGGGCTGTCAGTGATCACATACAATACTCCCATCTCTTCTAGAAAGGTTTTCTAAACTCCACCTGTTAATGAAAAGCTTTAGATGAAGATCCAGAGGAAGCCACAAAGATGCTCTAAGGGTTGGAGCACCTCTGCTCTGGAGCCAGGCTGGGATAGCTGGGGGGTTCACCTGGAGAAGAGAAGGCTCCAGGAAGACCCGAGAGCCCCTTTCAATGCCTAAAGAGGCTCCAAGAGAGCTGGAGAGGGACTTTGGACAAGGGCCTGAAGGGAATGAATTAATACCGACAGAGGGAAGGGTTAGGCTGGATATTGGGAAAAAAATTCTTTATTCAGAGGGTGGCAAGGCCCTGGCACAGGTTACCCAGAGAAGCTGTGGCTGCCCCATCCCTGGAAATGTCCAAGGCCAGGTTGGACAGAACTTGGAGCAACCTGGGATGGTGGAAGATGTCCCTGCCCATGGCAGGGGGGGTGGAACTGAATGGTCTTTAAGGTCCTTTCCAACCAAACCATTCTATGATCAGAAGAGAGTGAAGCAAGCTTACACAACACAACTTTTAGAAACCTCAGCTTCAAAACAAAGGACACAGAGATTGGTCTGCAAGTTGGAGGTTTTGCAACATAAATGGGTCAGATTTAGCATTTTGGTTCCAACCAGGCAGTGAAAAACCTGTGGGCAACAGACCCACGATTTTCATTTGCACTTCCCAGAAATTCCACTGTAATTCATTAACGTCTGTGCCATTAAAAAGGAGTTGCAGGAGAGTGAAATAAAAGAAGGGCTGATAGATAGTGTTGCATTGATGGGTTCCGCTTGGTTGGTAACATCAAGTGGCAGAATGAGAACAGTTTTTAAGATATGATTAAATATAAATTTTATCAAAGGAGCAGTAAAACATTATAGCTTTAGGCTTTTTAAATTCCGTACACATTCTAGGATTCCAAAAATAAAGCTCCAGCTTCTTAAAATTGAATGTCTGCCTTGTATCATTTTAAAAAGGCCTCGTCTGTGCTGCACAGCATTTTTATCTGCAGGACCAGCCCATGAGGATTTAGAAAAGTGACAGATTGGCTGGAGGCTCTGCTCCCTTGGACACAAACTGTTGAGCTCCATCTTTATACCTGGAGTCCTTTGGATTATCTGACACCTCAGAAACGGGACCCACTCACAACGTGGACTGTGCTCTCACTTGGACTGAAATCAAAGTCAAACTCTCATGTTATTCTGAATAGAAAGAGAAATAAGAGGAGCCTGCTTAGCCTGGCATGGGCACAAAGCCTTCCTCCCACACTCGGGTGTCATCACCCACATCTCACATCAGGATGCGTGAAAGAGAAGGATTTTCTTTATCCCAGGCACCCACAAGCAGCTTCTGCCCAGCACAGGACACTCTCCCACCACACTTTCCCTTCTGGAGCTGCCCAAACCTCAATGCCTTTATTTGTCATTATGTTCAAAATAGCAAAGGGCCCTCCTTGATGGATACCCACATTTGGGGATCCCTCCACCCTCATACCTCACACCCTGTTAGTGTTGACACACCAATCCATCCAGCGAACCTGAGTGGATCCAGCCTTAGATCAAAGGTTGGACTTGATGATTTTGGAGGTCTTTTTCAACCCTAATGGTTCTGTATTCAGACTCATTAAAAACTATAATCCCACCTCAGCCCAGTTTCCTCTCCAAGCCTGGCTGCTCCTAGAACATTTCCCACCATCTTCATCTTCTCTCCCCACCTCTAAACCAGATACTCTTCTTCATCCATTTTTGGGATCTGATTAGACTTGCCACCATGAGTGTATGTAATTACACTGGGACTTAGAGAGAATATTCTGTTCTCATCCCACTCTTGTCACTAAATGAACTTCAGCAATTGTACAGAGAAATAAAATAAACTAGATATTTAATTATTTCCCCTGATTTTTTGAGGAAATGGTTGTGCAGTAGGGTTTCCTAACAATAACAATAGACCTATGAGAGTGAGATCATCCTAATTTACATCAGGGCGCATTCTTTAGCTATTAAAAAATACCCATTTTAATTAGTTCCTGCTCTAATTGTTACGAAAAATTAGTCTGAAAAAAAAATAGAAAAGAGAAAATAAGGTGCAGAGCAATGGACTATTTACAAGTACCCAAACTAGAAATAAATATTCAACATGGTCTTTTCAAGTCAAATGCCCAGCTAGTTTTGAATAATAAAGCAGGACAAAGTCATTTACACAGAAAAAGCTAATGATTTCTGTATTTTGCTGCTGGTAAAGAATTGAAGGGGAGCTGATTTGAATCTTCCTTCAATCTCCCATCAATAAAACAGAGACAAGGCAGATTCGAAAGCTGATCTGGGAGAGTCATGTTTTTATAATTGCTTTTTACCCTCAGGCGTTTGAAATCCAGAGGGTCACAAGTGCCTGTATTAGTGCTGGAACAGGCCAAGAGGCCCAGTCAAAACCCTGAGACACAAATTAATTTGTTTGTGGTTCTCATGTCTAATTTGGGGAAAGAGAAAACTCTTTGCCACTTTATAATGTTATGATCTAATTAAAGGGAGATACATGTGAAATATTTATGCAACCTTTAGGAAAAAAAAAAGAAAGAAAAAAATTTGGCTCAGTCTCATTTGGGAAATTTTCTGAAATATGGGAATGGAACAATTTGTAAAACAAATATAGAAAAACTGTGGACAAAGCTTTTTTTTTTTTTTTAAATACTATTTGAAAAATTTCAGAATAAGTTATGTTAAAATTTATTATTTTGAACTAGAATCACAAAATGGCAAAGAAACAAATCGTGACTTCTTGTCAACGCACCCACACTGCAGCCAATATTATGTTGGAAAAAGAACATAATAAGTATAACTCTGCCTCAAAAACATTTAAATTATGCTGTATTAGGAGATATAAGAAAGGGAAGTGCTACCAAGGGATAAGCTTCATGGAAAAACAATTCAAGTTGCTCAACATTTTGTGTTCTCCAAGTGACAAGCCTTTCCCAAGCCCTGCTCCAGAGCAGTGTCAATCTGATTTATAGAGCCAAAACCTGGAATGACTTCTCTATGTGTAACAACACTATCATGAGATGTTGTTACATCAGGATTTTGTGTATTATTAGGTATTAGGAAGAAATTCTTCCCTGTGAGGGTGGTGAGGCCCTGGCACAGGTTGCCCAGAGAAGCTGTGACTGCCCCTGGATCCCTGGAAGTGTCCAAGGCCAGGTTGGATGGGGCTTGGAGCAACCTGGGATTGTGGAAGATGTCCCTGCCCATGGCTGGGCCGTGGAATTGAATGGTTGTTGAGGTCCCTTCCAACCCAAACCATCCTGTGAGTCTGTGAGGGTGCTGCTGTCCCACCATCCCGTAGGAAAACACCCAGCCCAGCCATACTGAAAGAGCCTTTGTGTGGCTCTTTCTTTTCCACCAAGGCCAGACCTCACCACATAAAGGTGTCCTGCTATCTGAGAGCAATCCAGCCTCACGCTGCAATTCTTAAACAAATCAAAATTCTGGTTTTAAAATGGACTGGTTTTACAACAGAGCCACAACCTCCTGTGTTCTGAGACTTTTTTTTTTTCAGCTGATAGCAGAGGGAAAATTCTAGTCTAAAGAGTAGAAAACTCAGACTAATGTAAACACATGAATATTAAAACTCCACGCACTTTACAAAGGAGAATTCTCTGCAAGGTGAAGAGATGCCTCTCTGTTTACAGCAGCTCTTCCCCAAACAAGGCAGATTTCCCTTCACGCTCGGGGTCGTTAAACTCCATTTGGGTGAAAACCATCACACCACGTCTCGCCTCAGCACGGCAGCTGACCCTTCCCACAGGTCCCTTGTGCTGCATAAAGTGTTTGCTTCCTTGGGAAGAACTTAATGAAAATGGACAGTAAATCACTTGATTTCAAGTTTGCATTTGTTTATTTGGCGTCTGATTATAACCTGCTCATTGACCTTGTTTGAGAGGTGATGGGACGAGCTCTCAGAGCACTGGCTGGTAGAGACAAGCTCTGAAAACAGTAAAGGCTTTTAAAACTTTGCAAAATAAGTAACAACCAAGGAAATATATCATCATCCCATCCTACGACTTCTGTCCTGTAAACATGTGTGTGGCCCTTAATCACACCAATAAAAGTGCTGGAGCCAAAGGGAATACCTGAAGGAGAACGAGTTTGCAGGGCCAGGGCTTATTCCTCTAGGTTTGTCAGAGGAAGCTTGTCAAATAAACTGAAGACTGATAGCTGCTATATTTCCCCTTATTATAATCCAGAAACAACATACTTGTCTGAACAAAATAGAAATAAGTCCTCTTTGAAGCTACTCTGTTTGCCTTGACAGCAAGCTTGGGTTTTAAGCCAAGATTCCAGATTGTTTTTGTGAAAACATTTCCACTTGTCTGAAAGAGTATATATAATGGATATGTGATAGCAGTAATGCAATGCTGAAGTAATCTCTGGAGAACACCCCTCATCTCTGGGGACGCCACGCTGCACCGGGTACTACACACCAGGAAAATAAAATTGGTATTCTAACAATATGGAGAATGCCTGCGATTTGTACCTCGCAAAAATACCAGCCCTCATTTATAATTCAGCTGTAATGTGTGCTTTCCTTGTAGGAAGTGGTTTGCTTTCGGTAGGGAATGGAAGTGACATTTTTGAAGGCTCTTTTCTGACTTCATATGGGATCAGAGAGCGATGTCGTGACACTGCCAGGCAAGAGCAGCTGGTGGACTGGGCAAGATACCACAGAAAAAAAACCCTTTAGTCTGGAAAATGGTTTCCTATTTGTCCTCCCACTCACTTTGTGTTAACTTTGAAATTCAGTGTCATAAATCCTGCTCCAACAGGAGGAAATCAGGCAGACTGAGGGGAGAAGTGGAAGTGTCCATTTGCAGGATGGTGAGGTTTGGTGACCCACAGCAGCACACGGGGTGCCAGGGAGAGGCTGCAATAACTCACCACAATGCTTTGTGTGCAGCTGAAGATCTCTTCAATCCCCAAATTAACCCTCAGGATTTAGATCACTGGATGAGCAGGATCCTCCTGCCTCTGGTGTCAACACAGAGAAGGTCTAGAAGAACTTGTGTGAAGCCAAGAGGGCTCTTCTGTCTCCCAGGTGAAAAGCAGAGCCAGAAGCACTGCATGGAAACGCAAATAACCCTCATTTTTTTAATAAATAAACACTGGAACAACTCATGCCATGAATATTCCACTCTTGGAAAATGTTTTGTTCACCATAATTTTGACAAAAAAGCTGCTGGAGGCACTGGGTTCCAAAGAGGGACCGTGTGGGGCAGAGACCTACCTCTGCCTCTCCCCAGGTGCACCCGCTCCTCACCAAAGTCATTTGAGCTGCAGAAATTCCTCTGCTAATGTTGTTAAAAAACCCCAAATGTCAGTTTTCAAATTCCATGGGCACTACCAGCTTTATTCAACTCGTCTTGTTTAATCTTAATAGCACAACCAGAGCCATGAGAGGACAGGTACAAATATCCAGCAGACCAGTTGGTATTGACAGAATAAAAGGGCTACACCAGTCAGCAAAATCAAAATTGCAGCAAAGACTGAGTTTTACAGGGGAATGACAAAAGGTAACGCTGTAATGTATCTCATTCCAGTGCATCCAAACACTATAACATTATTTTCCAGGGAAGTTAATGGGGTTCCCCAATATGCACATTTGAGGGCAGAATCTGGCCCCAAAGTTAACTATTTGAGCAATGCAAATTCTAAATTTAAGACATATATCAAAGGTAAGCCTAAGTGTTCAGTCATTTTACCCAATCCTGGCATAAGGAAAAAGAATTCAATTTTAGAATCTGTCTGTAATTCAAAAAGGGGGAGAAAACAGTGTAAAATATATTCCTTGAAGAGAGATGCAAGTTTCTCATTTATATTCGATCTCGGATGAGATTTGGTAAATGCAGGCCCTTCCACAAAGTGAATATTATAGTGAGGCCGTAACATTTTACTAACACGAATTCATAAGGTGACCCTGGAGATCAACAATAAAACAAAATTCCATAATAGACTTAAATAGCAAAAAGGGTTCGGTGTTTCTGTTGTCTACCCAAATATGTTTCACTCTGTGCAGTTTTTCTAGGTGAACATTTCCCTATAATCTTGGCCTGGAAAGAATAAAATACAATTTCAATCAGCTAAAATCATGGAGCATTCTTGATAGCTGTACATTAGCTTTTTACAGCTGTCTTGCTTTTTATACTGTCTCTTACAGAGCGGATTTCCCCCCTCCCCACACCTATAAAAGGTGGGTAAATTAAACAAATTATGAACTATGCAGTGGTTGAATACTTTGTAAAATTGTAGAACCAGCTTTTAGGAACCTTTAATGCTCCAGCTCCCAGAGGTGAAATGCCAGCCTCCATTCGGGTCTCTTTCAGTTGCCCTTGCCACTTCCAAATGTGTCTGGAAACAGCTCTGCAGATGGCCTCGTATGTTTTACAGGAAATATTACTTAAACATTGGAAAGGATCGAATTTCTCCTGTTAGGAATTACAAATCTGGATTTCATTTTCTCTCTTCCCCCCCCCCCGCCTCCAACCCCCACCCCCAAACCATGGGAAAAAAATGTGATTGTTCCATATGACACTAAGGAAGTATTGGGGATTTTTATTTTTTATTTAATATGTCACTTGTATTAGAAAATAAAGAATAAATCTTGGAAATGCAACCCAGTAAAATAAGTCCTTTTCTTCATATAAAATAGTAGCTAATCGAAAAGATTTCCCAGAAGCATCAAAGCTTTTTATATAGGATGATCTGGAAAACATATTGCATAGGATTTCTATTTTTGCTCTTATTCTTATGAATGTAAAAGAATAATAAACTTTCCTGTCGGCTTTGCAGGGAGAGTTTCTTAACATTTGAAGCATTTCTTACATATTGACCTTGGTTTATGTATTCTGCAAAGATTCATTAAGCTTAGGGGGGTTCTATTGTCAGGAAAATGGTTAACATTAGTAAAACACACAATTAAAATAGTAGCAGGTGATGTCAGTTTTAGTAGAGTTGACATTAATGACCTGTTCATAAGGGGCAATTTCCACACTAATGTCATGTTCTTTAAATGGAAATAGCCAGGAATACACATTTTCCATGTAAAATAACCCTTTTTGTAATTCATTAAATTCCCTTTCCCCCTATATTTAAGTAGACACCTTTCCAAGAGGGAGTAGAATTCCAAATAAAGACATAGGAAATTAAAATCAGGGTTCCCACAACTAGTCTATTTAATATTCATATTCAGGAAAAGATCCATAAACTCTTTTTCTTCTCTTTTATTAACAAAGGAAGTAAACTCCCCTTGACAGTCTACTTTTCCCAGCCGTGTTCAAGAGGCAGTGAGCGACAACCGCCTTTGTTTCAGGCTGGAATTAAATATCCTTGTACAAGAGCTGGGCAGGGACATGTGAGGGGGGAGATTTCTGCCGTGACTCATCTGGGAGGACGCATCACTTTACCTGCACAGAATGGGATTTCATAGAGTTTGGGTTGAAAGGGACCTTACAGATCATCCCCTCCCACCCCCTGCCATGGGCAGGGACAACCTTCCACTAGACCAGGTTGCTCCAAGCCCTGTCCAACCTGGCTTTGAACACTTCCAGGGATGTGCCCAGAGAGGTTGTCCCCAAATTCTCTTCATGGATGGTGTGAATCCTGCAGAGCCCTCAGTGCCATAACCAACGTGGTGCTGGATCCGTGGCCAACCTGGTGTTTTTTCCTTGGTTGCAAGATCCTGTGTAGCCAAAAACACTGCTTGTTTTCCTAGGGATGGCTGTGGTAGGAATGCAGGGAAAGACAGGCAGAAAGGGCTGATGTTCACCACCCTGAAAGGCCACTCTTCCTTCACCACCTCCTTCCAACACCTCCATCCCCTGCTTGGTCATTTCATAGAATCACAGAATCGTTAAGGTTGGAAAAACATTCTAAGTCCAACTATTAACCACCAAACCATGTCCCCAGATGTCACATCCACATGCCTTTTGAACTCTTCCAGGAATGGTGACTCCACCACTTCCCTGGGCAGCCTGTTCCAACACCTGACCACCCTTCCAGTGAAGAAATTCTGGGTCATTTCACACTAGAGGCTCACCCTGGACTCACTCAACTCTTCTCAGTGCATCTACATCAGCAACTCTCTACCAACATATTTTCTGGTGTTGCTTTTCTGTTTTCACTCTTTATAGAGGAAAAGAAGCACAAAGTTGAGCGGCATTGACTGTGCACTTGTATCCTCGACACTGGACACCACAGCAACCCATGACCAACCTATGAGCTCTGAGAGGCACTGGTGGACAGATGCAAAGGCAGCAGCAGATGCCATTCCAGCAACCAAGTTAGAGTCATGGGCCAAATCAAACATTTCGCCAGCGAAACGAGATCAGTTCCTCCAGCTCCCTGTCCGCTTCTTCTCACGCCCCTCTCCTCTGTCGTAAAAATGTTTGCTTTATCCAAGTTCGCATTATTGTCATGGTAATTACTTCAAGGAGAGCAGTGTGAATCTAGGACTGGCTGTCTGTCCGTGGTACAGATCTGCCAAATAATTTGGCACTGCTCTCTCTAATTGGCAGCCTCCTCTGAAGAGACACCCAAGCCTGAAATGGGGTTGCTGCGGGTCATCCTCCGAGTGCGCTGGAATTTGGCAGCCC
>NW_020897747.1:140000-212500 GCF_003984885.1 Neopelma chrysocephalum | reverse complement strand
ACAGCTGCACAGGCCCTGCCTGCTTGGTTCTAAATTATTAAACATCTTTTTAGTTTGTTCCAGCTGCAGGCATCAGTGTGTTTATGCAGCCTTTGTGCATTTTACATATGATTCCTTCTCCCCTCCTCTCATCAAAATGCTGTTTGTAAAAGTCATTATCCCATCTGTGCCCCAGTTTGGCCAAACAGCCTAAGACAAATCCGATGCTATTCTCCTTCCAGGACAATTTGGGAGTTGAAGATGATTGCAGTGACTTGAGACTTTAGGGGTTTGGTGCTTTTGCTTGCTTTCACTCCACCACCTGTAAGTGGTGGTGTCATCTCAGCAGCTTAAGGGTACGCACATGTAATAAGGATCTTTGCAAGTAAGATTTTATCCTTGGAAACACGGCTTTAGGAAAAAAAAAAAAAGGAAAAAAACCTGTGCCTATCTGTCTATAAGGATTTTTCTGAGCATTTTCATTGGGGAGGGGTGATGGGAGAACCTGCTTTAAATAATCTCTCACTGGCAGCTAGCTTCCCTGAAGATTTCAGCAACAATAATACTGTTATTATTTTCAGGAGACATGAATATTCACAGACTAGGTATAAACCTACCCTGCTTAAATGGGATAGCTCTGTGAGAAAGCCAGTGACTCCTAACTCCTGGACTACAGCGAAAAATGTCTGTGAAGTAATAATGTAATAAACACGCCACTGGCAGTACAAAACATGACCTGATGTATTAATTATATTCCAGAACAAAAAATGGCTTGTTTAAAACGACTGCTTCCTGCAGGATATTCTGGTTACAGCCAGATTCCTGCACAAAGCAGGTCCCGCTCCCTCCCGTGATGATCGGAGCCCCCACCAGCGCCAGACGCTTTGCTGCAGACGTTTATTAACCCTTTGGTCCTGTGTGCCGCTGCTTTTGAAGCTCTGAACTTGGCACATGGGTTTCTGCAATGTACAGATCTACATTTTAAACTGGGGAGGGGGAGGCAGATTTAAATTCCCCTGTCTGCTTTGGCTGCCCCCAGACCCCTCCTTGGCTGGGAGGAGAAGCGAGGGGCTGAGCGGGCGCTGCTGGGGCTTGGCTGGCAGGGGATGCGTCGGCACAGGGAACAAGGAGGTGGAACTGGTCCCTTGCCACCACCACACCTGGAGACCCACCTGAGATTTGGGCAGGATCTAACCCCCTTTTGCCTCCTTCCCTCTGCCAGGCTTGGGCTGGACTCCAGCACTGAGGAGACCTTGCCTTGGAAAGGCCATTGCCTCAATCAGCATTTGAATGACATTCCTAACCTTTTCCTTAAGTTCATTAATCCCTTTGTGTTTTCCAGCTCTAAGACCCTAAGTCAGGATATCATGTAAGCATAAATTTGAAGTTTATGATAGGATTTATGTTTAAATAAGAGCATCTGTTTAAATACCTTGTGAATCAAGGCTCTGGACTGAATTTACGGTCATCTGTATGAGGAGAGACTGGGGAGGCTTTAAAAAACAGCGGCCAAAATCGATTCCAACCCACAAATCTTGGATTTTCGGAGGAGCACATTTCTGTTTGGAGTACCCTCTCTAGAAATGTTCAGTGATTGACCTGACGCTCCGAGGTCAGCAAGGCCCATAGCTGTGGGAAGGAATTGAAGCCCTGCAGGAGATATTTCCATAAATATCTTTACGGCTCTGGACCTGCAGCATCGTGGCTGAACCAGCGCCAAGCACCATCACCTGGATCTGCCTGGGGAAAGGTGGGTATCCTCCAGGGAAAATGAGCCTTTATGGCTTTTTCTGTAGAGTTCAACAGGGTGTAAAACCTTTCCAGAAAAACTCCTGCCTTCAAAATACCTCCAGTTTGCTCAGTTTGGATGAGCTTTGGGACAGACCGACCGGCGCAACACACGCTTTTGGTAAAGATACCTCACAAACCTGTTCATATATCCTTGGAAGTCCTCATACGGACTCCCTCACTAGCATCAGGAACTAGCATCACATTCCTGTGAAAAAAAACAACTTTTGAACCTCATAGGAGAGACTTTGCCAGCAAAGTCTCCCTTTGGAAAAACAGAAAACTCTTTGGGATGAATAGTGGTTACAAGAGGTCGTTCTCTTTAGAAGCCAATTTTGGGTGTGCTGAGCACATCTCACACACCAAAACCAGTGAACTTCACACGCTGCTTGTACCAAATTCTCATCAGCTGTAAAATCTCACGTGCTCACAGCGCAGTCCTTTCAGAAACGCCTTAACGAAGCACTCAGCGTTTATTGAACTTCACTTTCTTTAACTGCAGCTGGGGAAAGGTTTCCTTTATTGTCCGGCCCCAGAGGACAGTGGTGAAACCAAAATTTCCACGAATGTAAATTCCAGCTCCAGCTAATTTTGATGACAATGACTTCTCTTCTTTATGAGGTGCATAATGAGCCGGACCACAGTGTTGCCAAAAGCCATGACAAGCTCCAAGCATGCCCCAGTGGCTCCCAGTGCTTTCTGTACCCAAGGTTTAAACAGAGACTGCCTCCAGCCAAAGCACATGAAGAACCGAGCTCGGCGATAGACAAATGACTCTTTTGTTTTACATTCTTTTTTAATTAGCCTCTTTTTAATGACCTGAGTTAATAAGTGTCAAAAGGTGCAAAACACAGCATGACTTCATTTTTAAAAGAGAGCATTTGCCTTTAATCTCATAAGTAAAGCAAGTGCCCTCTTTAAATATCAGCTTCAAATCCAGATATTATATTGTAGGGGATAACAGTTTGCTGTGTACAGTGAATTCCCTCTCCTGCTCAGGCAGCTCAGTCGCCTCAAACCCGACTTGCAAACCCTCCTGGTGAAGATCATCCTCTCTATTTTACCAGTACCTCTCTGAATTTAAGTGCTATTTCAACTCTAGCTTGCTAAAGCATTGATTAAAAAAATATTTGAAAGCTTATCTGTTTCCTAAAGTTCCCACATCAAGACTGAGACCTGGAGACAAAATTATTTTAAGAAGAGAAAAACCATCAACTGCAACTAAAAAGGAATAAAGGAGCCTGCTGAGAGCAGTAGGGATCCTTTTTTAATTTGCCATGAATTTAGAAATAAGGTTATTTTACTTTTTATGCTGCTGTGTTTTCCCATGGGCGGCTCATCCCAAAGAAGTGGACAAACCCCTCCAGGTGCCACATTCCTCCTGTTTTCCCAGAAACTTCCATTTTGCCCTTTCTCTTAGTATTTCTGTCTCCTCCAACTTCTTATTTTAAAAAGACATTTGTACATGAAGACAGCAGTTTCCCAGAAAAACTTAGTAAAAACTGGACGTTATTGATAATTTTTTTTTAATTCAATTTTGCCCTCAGGATGCTGCTCACTCCTGGCAAGTGGATGTGCCACTGTTTAATGTCTTGGCATGAGAAAATCTTTCACTTCAAAAAAACCTTCCATAAGTTCCAGGGTACCATGGAGTGTGGTGGTGGCACCTCCACCCAAGCACTGCCCCAGGTTTTCCTCGAACAGAAGCTGCCAATCATCCTGCATCCTGCCAAATTATATGTTGATTTTTTTAATACAGACGAATTCCCACCAGAGATTACTAAGACATGAGGAAAGCCCTTTTCAGCTCCAGTAACCCCAAACTGAAAACCTCCAAATCTGAGGGAGGCTCCAGCATGGACTTTGAACAGGGCTTGTGGTTCAGCCTCAAAACCAGGGACAGGATTTAAATCCCCACTTCCCAGGGTGAAAACGCAGGAGACTAATTCACAGAGTCACTCAACTTCTTTATAATATTGATCTTTTCCTGCAGCTAACAAAGAGAAAATTGTCTAAATGCTACAGTACATCTACCCAGGAACACACAGATCATAAAAAAACACAGGCACTTTACAACAATTCCAGGCTCTCCACAGAGCTGCTTCAGCTTCTTCTCTCTACCAAGAAATTACAGGTTTGGTCATTTAAAATGTGGGTACATCACCATGTCATTTGTAAAGGTATTCCAAACAACAAAAAAATTGAAAATAACTAAAAACACGCCATGAAAGATGGAGTTTGTGCCTTTCTTTTTTTAAGACAATCTTTTTTTTGTCATAGAGCTGAATATTCCTGACTTTACTGGGCCAGGGTCATTAAGAGAGAAGGTATACTACAATAATAAAATTATCAACAGAGCTTTTGACAAGCAGTCGTGCTTGTAAATGAAATTTATTTAGGTGCCACTCAAAACATTGTAATTAAGAGGTACAGAATGTATTACCAGATGGTTCCTGTTTAGTATCTATTTCCTTTAGAGAACAAGGTGATTAGAGAGAGCACTAACTTGTAACTGAGCATCAAACACCCCACAGGCTGATCCAGTGCCTGGTGGAGTCAATTAAAAACTCCACTTGACTTTCACACCGGGAAAATCAGCTCCACCCACTATTTATTTCCACAAATACAATATTTTGGGGCCATTTTTGTCCCAGGGAAACTTGCATTTGACAAATGACACATATATCTGTAGATGACTTTGGCTGTTCAGGACACTGACATATCTAACAATCTTAAATTCACCTAATTAAGACCTTTAATCTTCTATATTTAAATAATGAAAGGTGGCATTAAGCAACATAAAGGACCTTTGAGTTGCAAGCAGTGCCAGTAGAAGTGCCAATATCCCCTTGAACATCAGTGATTCAGGGTAAAGAGACCTTTTATAAACATGAAATAAACTCCATCAGGCAAAGAGAGACTTTGCTGCTCTGTTCTTTTCTACCCTTTGGCACATAATCTCCAGTAATCATTACTTGGTTTTGTGATGTCACAAATGTTTTGATTTTTAACTCACATTGCTAGAATTTCCAAAATTAAGAAAATAGTTAAATGTACACTGGGAAAACAAATTATTTTTAAATAGAAAATATTTTCCAATGGAAAAACCTTTTCAACAAAGCAATTTATTTTAATGCAGTTACCTGGAGGGGGTCACTCAGCCCTTGCTACTCTGAGCAATCCCGTTGAAGCCCCTTGCACTCCTCATGTTAAAAAAAAAAAAAAAAAGGAAAATTCAATTCTAAAACAATCTCAGCCTTGCAAAGTGTTTATGAAACCCATTGGCTGCACTCTCTTCCTGAATCATAGAATCATAAAATCACAAAATGGTTTGAGTTGGAAGGGACCTTGAAGATCATTTAGTCCCAGCACCCTGCTATGGGCAGGGACAACTTCCACTAGACCAGGTTCAAAATTAAGCAATTGAAGGATTTGAAGGTCCATTCTGGATGCAACATCACTGAAGATATTCGTTAAAACCATCAGGTGATGGGTCCTGAAGATCACCTTGGCCCCATGGGGAGCTGTGTGCTGCTTCTTGCCAGAGAGTTCCCTGGCACCCTCCAGCCACACAATGCACACCATTTATTGCCTTTCACTGCAAATAGCATGAAAATAGATATGTAAGAGTTGCATATCATTGTGAGCTGCAGAACAGACACCAGAGAGCAATTCCTGGACCATTCCATGGCAGCAGCACTCAATGGCTCCCAGATCCTTGTTGACACAAGTTTTCCTGGGCTAGAGACCAGCTCTAGCCTTCATCTTGCAAACAAAAATAGGAGTTAGATTTGAGAGCAGTTTTCAATTACTTAAATCAATGTCAATGTAGGAGAAAACATTCATGTCTTGTTTTTAAAAACAGCTGAATAGAAAGATCTCGGCCTTTAGCATAAGTGTGCAAAGCTGGGACACTGAAGACTAATTTTTGCCCCTCTTAAAAACTCAGATCCAAAAATACAACAAACTGTGTTTTACTGTGATTTATCACCAAATGTGTCCCTTTCCTAATGGAAAGCTCATCTCCCAGTTTCTGCAGGAGGAACAGAAGAGCAGTAGCAGAGCTATTAAAAAACCTGAACAAACAACAACAAAACCCCCAAATACACAAAAAACCTAACACTGCTTAACTTTCAATTTAGAGAAAAATATTTTATTTATTAAATACAAACACAAGTAACAAAAAAATACATAATTGTACTTGTATATATTTAAAGACAGAGAGGTAATCTGGGGTCTTAATTACTTCAACCCATGAACTAGGTCATGTAAACCACATTTTTTAATTCTATACTTTCACTTAAACTTAGATAAAACCTAACAGTTTTGGGGAGAATTTGTCCTGTGCAGTGTTTTGAGTCCCAGCAAGTTTCAATTAGTTGTCCTCATTCCATCAAACTAAATTTAGTCCAGGCATATCAGTTGTGAGTTGTAAACTTTCTTCTTTTTCATCAAATGAACCACATCACGTAATAACTTCTTTTTTCTCTTAGAGAAACAGAACTGTCCTAGGAATTTAAATTTTCCAAAGGCATTTTTGATCTAGAGTACATTCCCTATTTATTTGTCAGAATAATGCCAGGAGTCCTGGTCCGTATCAGACGTGGAAATGGCAGAATTTTATGAGACAGCAAAAGGTAAGTTAGAAACCACCCACAACTAGATATTTTATATATTCAGGAAAAATTTTTTAAGTTTTACCAGTCCACTATCATATCACCAGACATTTATAATTAACTCAATGATTGCTTTTCTCCACTTCAAACAACACCCAGAGCATTTCAAACAGTTTCTCCTTAAGCTGCGCAAACTCAAATTTCAACCCGAAAGCTGGTCTCTGTATTCCAAGCCCTTTTTTCCTTCCCTCTGCCACATTTTAATGACAATTATTTTGTAAATTGTCAATGCATAATGGTATCAGCCCGAGCCTGCTTTTCAATCGGCACCTCCAGCTTGCATTAATTAAACAGCCTGGCTGACAAAGGATCGGCTCCGTAAACAAACAAAGTGAGATTTCCAGAAGCCACCGTGCAAACTCTTTTCTGGAGATCAGTTGTTAAGCTGCAGGTTTCTGTTTCATTTGCCTGCCTTTCACTTTAAAGCAAGCAGCAGCCACTGAGAACACAATAATGAAAGAGGTCATGGAGCACCAGTTGTGCATGAAAGATGCGAAAATTTACTGCAAATGAGACAAGAGCAGTAAATTCATTTTTATTCAAATTACTGTCATCATACATTACCACTTCTCCTGTAAACATTGTGCTTCAGACAGTGTGACAGCATATTATTATTTGCGAGATTATACTATTATTAAGCTATTAACGTGTCACCTCCTGCTTGAAACAATGACTCAGCTTGGTACTGCATAATAGGACAAGTTAGGGAGACAAGGCGAGGTGACGGAGAGGTTAGTTGTAAGAAGGGAGGCCATGCATAGAGTGACAGCTGGCACTTAAAGGCTAACATTTATTCAAAAGAGCCACATAATGAGGATGTGACTTGCTTTTATTTACATACTGGACCCAACCACTTCCCACAAACTAATTCTACTTCTTTCTGTCCGTGCAAGACGCCCCTCGGCTCCTGGAATGAGTACTGAGGAGTCACCTTTCCCCCAAGAGGGAAAAAGTTGATGAGTGATGTTTGGGCACAGCAGATTCATGTGGAGACCATGGCTCCACTCACACGGGGAGATCTGTGGTGCTCAGCTCACTGCCACCCTCTCCCTTCCTTCCAGCAGGAATGCCGTAAGTTTTCCTACAGGTATTATCCCCAGGTCCCTGAGAGGTTGATAACAATTAAAATTTCATAGTCTCTAGGCTTCAAAGGCTTCCAGAGTGAAGTTGCAGCACAAAGCTGCTGCGACATGTGGATGATTTTCTGCCTCGTGCTGCCCTTGCTGTTGACGCCAACCACTCCCCACAGCTCTTCCTTGATATTTCCTGCAGTTTTAGGGGGCTCAGGTAGCTGTGTGACTCTCTCACAGCCCTACAAACATTCAAAGCACTTCTTTTGCAGCCTTAAATGAAGGACCAACTACTTCACTTTATGCTCTGCTCTATTTCCCCTCCACTTGGATTTGCCCTCCTTTCCTGACCTGTTCTTGATGAAGTTGAAACCTGTTTATGCAAATATTCTTTCCCAAGCCTTTGCAGCAATCTTGGGGGAAAAAGAGTGTCATTTTGTGAAGCCAAGTAAACACCAAGCTTTGTTCTAAATTAGTTGGGGAAGTGTCTCGTGAAGTAGAACAAACAGAGAGAGACATCAGCGAGTTACTAATGATCCCTTGTCAGGCTCGCAGAGAAGCTGCAGACACACAAGGTTTCCAGGACTCCAAGGTTTGGGTTCCCACGTGTGGGATGCAGTGCAAGCCACGATGCAAACGACACTTCCAAGGCACAGCTCATACAAGTGTCATTTTAGTGGTGTCCCAGGCTGGAGGAAGGCAACTCTGATGTCTTGAGAGCTCAGGAAATACGTACTGGTTGGAATTTAAAGGGATCTTAAAGCTAATCTTGTTCCATGCCCCTGCCATGGGCAGGGACACCTTCCACTAGCCCAGGTTGCTCCAGGCCCTGTTCAACCAGGCCTTGGACACTTCTAGGGATGAGGCAGCCACAGCTTCTCTGGACAACCTGTGCCAGGGCCTCACCACGTTCACAGGAAAGAATTTCTTCCTACTATCCTAATATTCCCCTTTCTCTACTTTGTTTTCTCTTTTTTTTTTTGGTCCTTTTCTGGTTTTAATCTGTTTGTAGTTCATATAGAGCAAGACACAGAGAAGTGGCATCACACCAGGGCAGTGGCCCTGTGCATCTACTTTCCCTGAGCAACAAAAATCCTCTTGCCCCACCTTGGGCCCCTTGTTCTCTGAACTCTTCTGTAGCACACCAGCGCTGTTGAAATCACTCCAAAACCTCTTTCTTTGGTAAAATATGACCTCAGACCTTGTCCCTGTTGTTGCAGCACATCTTGAGACGTGCCCTCCCACAGCACAGAGCTGCAGTGGCTGATCCCAGGCGCTCCCCATCCCTGGAAACTGCACAGATTAAATCCATAGTAATAAAAGTAACCTAAAATGGAAATTTAGACAGTCTGAGCTTGGTGTGCCTCGGTATTTCCGCTTTCCAGAGCATTTCCATTAAACTGGACTGGATGAGGCTCGTTGGGTCTTCCCATCCGGGCCCTTTCCATTGCAGACATGTCCTCTAATCCCCTGTCATCAGGCTCTGTTTTAAGAGCCGTTAGTGGTTTTTCACATCGTTACCCACATATGGAGACTGCTCCACAGCCTCCCTGCTTTGATATCAGACACCTTCTCCTAAATTTCTAACCTCCCTATAGGTGCAGGTAGCTGGTGCTTGGATGTTGCAGAGCCAGCTTTCCCCCAGAGCCCTTTTTCCCCCTCTCACTTGAGCAAAATAATCATGTAATTTAGCATCAGTAGTCTCAATTTCACCTCTCACTTCTCATAAACAAGAGGATTTCTTTTAGTAAATATGCATTTATTTGCCAGCACAGTTTTCCCTTTGGTAGCGTCACCCTCATCCATCAGTTCTTTTTTCCTTAGTCTTCCTCGACATTCCTTGTCTTCCTTTGCCATGGACTGTCCTGAACTGTCAGGATCTCCTGACCCTGCTGGTGAAAATGTCCTAGCTCCCACAGATCAGCTCTTCCAGCTCCTTTGTGGACATGTCCTGGTCAGCAATTACTGCATTTTATCACACAAGCAGGACTGGTATTGACCTGCTTGTTATTTTAGGAGAATGAAGCACTCAGCAAGGTCATTCATAGAATTCAAAATAGTGCAGAGAAGTTGGAAGCAAGAGCCTTTGTGCTGTTGCCTCATTGCCCTTTGTCATCATCCTTTTTTTTTTAATATTTGCCCTTCATGGGTACCATCCTTGTCCATGTTATTCAAAGAAAAAATCAGACCCGAGAACCATAATGAGAGCCATAGATGGAAACCATTCTTAATTTCATGAATGTGTTCAAAAGAGCGCTCCCTTACCTCGCTGTTTACTCCAGTAGCTAAATCAGAGCTCGGGGGACTGACTCGTGGCATCAGTTTTTAAAATCCTAACTCTGGGAGGTACAGGGACCCCTGCTTCCCATCAGCAGGAATAAAGTTGGACAAAACTCGGAATAAGAGCGAGTTTGTGGTTTTTAATCTGGCCAGTAATCGCTGCTCTCAGGCACCGCAGCCCAGGGCTCTAACAAAAGATCAGCACAGGAACCATTAAACACTGAATTTTCCCAACGCACTCCAAATGCACATATAAACACTGAGTAACCCTAGGCTTAATCAGGGTTCAAAACACAGTTAAGCACCTCTTAAAACACTTTTTTGTTTACACTGCTGCAGCTTAGACTTGCATTTCCTTGCATGGCACCAGCCACATTCACAGGCTTAATTTTTAACCAGGGCTGAACAAGGGTGCAAAAAATGCTCTTAAATAGAAGTCAGTGATATTCTAAGAGCACACGGAAATCACAAGGGAAAATGAGGGGGGGGAAAACCCCTTACAATTATAAAATCAGTGCAAAAACTGAAACTCTTCCGCATTTCCCCAAGCATAGCCATGGATTATTTAGGCTGCAAGAGCAGGATGATCGTGTGTCCTTCACACTTACATCATAAGGGTTTAACAGCAATGGTGGTCCCCATGCTTAATAATATCCTGCTCCACATGTATGTCCAAACACACAATCTGTTTAAATCTAACAGCAATAAATAAATAAAAAATACTAATACAGGTGCAGACAGTGTGCAGACATCAGCAGTGTGCTGGACAACAAAGGAATAGTCATTTGGGCCGTGATGACAAATATTTGATCAGATTTATCAAAGAAGTTGATGGTTTGATGAGATCAAATCAAATCAATCTGCCCATGTACACGTAGATGTGTTTATATACACAGAAACCACTCACAGCTTTTCTTTATATATTCAAAACAACGACTGTAAGGGGGGTTAATATTTGTTTTTATGCAGACATCCTCAGACCCCTCTTGTTTGTAAATAGTAGCTGTCCTCTGGCAGGGAGGTGATGGTGGAAATGCACGAGGAGTGGCTTTTCCCGCTCCCTCTCCCGCAATCCCACAGATCCTGCTCCTCAGGACCAGGAAGGCTGTTACAAGCTGCTGAAGGGGAGTCACCAAGCCCTGCTCTGACGGGGGGATCTCATGTGTTCGCTGCTGATTAGACTACATTATTTCTATTATCCTATTGGGCTTCACACCAGGAATAGAGGCACTTGCCCTTATTTGAAACCAGCAGACACCAGGAGAATTTGCTGATTGCTAATGAGAAAGCGAAGGTTTTGTTGATATCATCTGGGACGTTCTTGCTGTGGTCTGCTATTAAGATCTGGAGCTCTACATAACACACCATATTAAGCAGGCAGTGACTTTATTATGGGATCAGTATAACTTTTCATGTCTGGTGTACTCCTAAAGCCTAGGCTAAAACACCTTTTTCCAGAATATGAAACCTAATATCTTGGTGCTAGCTGCATTATTTAAAAAGGGGCAATGTGGTTCATAACTTTACATTTATTGCATACTTTTAAGCCACTTGACCCATATAAATATTACTATAGAGTTGCCCTCAGTTATTAAATTCTTATTGCTTATAAAAGGGGCAGCAGGAAGTATATAATCTATAGAATAAGGTGTGTTTTTTTTAAGGGGGAGGGGGAAGAATAAAAAAAGGAGCAAGGCTGGAAACAAATGTGTTTTGATCCTGTCCATAGCCTTGAAGTTAAAACTTTTTTCCCCGAGCTTAAAGCAAAAGTCTGTTTATTTAAGCGTCAAGAATTAGGCACTGGCATAGCAAGTCGGTCCCTACCTCCTTGAAGTCGAAGTGGAAACCCCACCTCTTAAAAGAAATCATTTGCAGAAAGTTTCCAGCATTTATTGCAGCCACGGCCAGGTGAAAACAGGACAGGAGCATTTGCTGGAGCCCCTGGGTTGCACACTCGCCCCTCGGACTCTTTGCACGCTCACACACGTGCGCCTGGATGACAGCGAGGACAACACATTAACATAGGTAATTTTACTTCAGAGTTGCTTGGGGCAGAACCTCTAGACCTAGAGGTTACTGCTGTCAAAGTAGGACCTTTTTCTTCCTGTCACTTCTTTCAGAGATGAAGGGAAAGATTTCCCTTAGCCTACAGCATTTAGCGTGCAAACGCTCCACCACAACATTTTGAAACTATAGAAATCATGAAACCAGCCTGTGACCTTCCATTTCAGTGACAGTACAGGAATCCCTTGAGCAGCGGAGGCATCCTCTGATATTTGGAAAAGTGTCATGTTTTCTTTACAGAGAAAACTGTCATATTGTTGTTGGCATAAAATACAACACTTCCTGGAGTTGTGATTTCCTTGTTTGCTACAAAATGTCACCTGGGCAACTGACATGTTTTTGTTTTGCTTAGAGCAACTTCCCACTTATGATATTCAAATCGAGTTGATATTGATACCTTAAGCTGTGCTGAAAGGAGCAGCAATTACAGACATCTGAAATTCCTCCAGAAAAAGGCAGTTTAGCTAAAAGACAGGGACCCTCCCGACAATGGCAATCGGGCTGCAAGTTAAACACAGCCCTTATATAATTTGCAGCCTATTGATGTGCCAGGCAGTAATTCTCCAGCAGGAAAAAGTCTCTGGAAGAAGCAGGCACAGATAAATGAGACGCTTCCCCAAAATAAGCAAGTGTTCACTTGAAAAAAAAAAAAAAATAAAAGAAAGGATTAAAAAAAAAAAAGGGAAAACAAAATGCTCAGCCTGAAGCAATAAGTAGAGCTGACTAGAAAAGTATGGGGTTTTTAAATCATCCCTGTGCTCACATCTTACAGCACAAAAGGATTTTAATCTCAACTAGCAGAGCCTTATTCCAGCATTGCTTTTTTGGGGGAAAACTTTAACCTTTGGGTCAGTAGGACTGCTTGGCTCTAAATACCCGAGTTCTTTTTTGACAGGAAAGAAATTGAGAGCAGTTATATTTTTATTTCTGAATATATAAATTTTTAATTCATAATTCTGAATAGGACAAGAAGCAACTTTCCCTGAAATTCAGGGTGCTGAGAGGTGTCACTTATTTTGCAGAGAAGAAAATCATATTTATATTTAAAAAAACTCCAAACAGTTTCAAACCAAGAAAAAATTAACTTTTTAATTACACGACACTGCCATAGTTAGGAAAGTTAAATTAGCAGCTGAAATCATGCAATCTGAAGCAGCAAATGATCTTCAAAGTGTATTTCACAAAAGGAGCAGAATGGGTGCTGGAATATTTGAAAATATTTAAAATTTTCTCTGAGGTTTCTTTGCTAAAGATGGAAAATCAAGAAAAAAATGTTCATCTTTGATGTGGGCAGAGGAAAGAGAGCTGAGTTTATTGCTTTCCAGTAAGTAGTTAATGATACCAGTTTTGATGTGTGGGTGTAAAATATAAACAAACTTAAGTACACACATGAATATCTGCATGTCTAGATATGTTTATCTCTAAGTATTACAGAGATTTTCTCTGTATGAGCTCTGAGTGAAGCTACACAGATGCAACAACAGAATAATTACTTCTCAACAGAAACAAAAAAAAAATCCTTTTTGAGGCAAAAAAGAGCCTATTGTGTTTGAAGTTGTAAGAGGAAAAAAAAAAGCCTCCTAAAATGATATCTATTTAGCTTCATTTAGGAACTCTGCCTTTTAAATGAACAAGCAAATTTTTCACAGATTCGCACGTTTTGTAAAATATGTCAAACAAACTAAAGAGAAGGTCTCCTAATTACTCATCAAACAGCCTGCAGTCAGCAGGGAATGCAGCCCGAGTGATATGTTGCACTAATGTTAGGGCAGCCCCGAAATATTTCCTCTTGGAAAACAACAACAACAGCGGCAGCGGCGGCGGCAGCACCCGCGGGCCCGATCCTGCCAGGACTGTGCCTGTGCCAGGCTCTGAGCACATGGAGCAGCCCAGGAGCTCCCACACATCACCCACCTCACACAGCTTTGTGCATGTTAAGCCCATGGTGTTTAATAGCCAAGTGACGAGCAAAGTTTTGTGTTTGCGCTGTCTTTTTTTTTTCCTTCCATTTCTTTCTTTCATTTATTAAATATCTACCATGGAAAGCTAATTAGAAAATATGCAGAACTGCTTCCTGTTAAAACATGGAATTATATTAGAGACCGTTTGGTAGGAACAAGAGAAAAGTCCCTGTTAGGCATATTAATGACTGGCCCTTTTAACAAAGCTGCTCCCTGCTCTCGCCGTTGGAATTCATTTGAAAATAAGAATTCTGTGGAATTAGTGGCCTTCCTTTCACAGGCAGGACCATGTTATCTGATATTATATATATACAGATTTTGCTGGCACGGTAATCAGAGTGAAATTCCTTATTCCTGCATAATTGCTATAACGCAGGGCCCTCTTATCCTGCTCTCCCTCTTCAGCCAAAACTCTGAGTCACTTGAAACAGGGATTTTTTTCTAGGCATCAGCTCTGGCACAGAGCTTATGGTTTATAACTCTTCATGTCTCCCCTAAAGGGAGCAAGAGTTGTTTGGCATCTCCCCAGCAGAAGACATTTTTAAAGGTATATTTAAGATGTGTGTGTATGTCCCAGCGTTAAGGGTGAGGGTTTGTGAAAATCCACAGCCTAAACTGGTCTGACTCTCATCGACTCTCAGCCTCATTCCTCGGGCTGTGAGTAAATTTAGAGAGCTCCAATTGCCAATCTGGAGTAATTTACACTGAATAATTAATCTGATGTGCACCCCAGTAGCAGCAAACAGAGTCAGGTTGATATTTTCACTGAATCCAAGAGCAGGATCAGACTCACAACAGCTACTTTCTTCTGATTTATTCCGTAATTCATATTTTCAACAATATGCAATCCATTAGCAGGACAGAAAAACATACACCAACTACTTGAGTGGACTCAGGATTCTTGGGTTGCTCACTGACAGATGGCTTGTTTTGTGATTTTTCTTTTTTATTTTCCCCCCACAATTTGCTTTCAGTTATATTGGAAATGGTTTACTACTTCCATAGGATTTTTAAGATAAGTAGAAAGATTATTGGTCACGCTCTTTGAAATTCATCATGAAGCTGGGCTGGCTTTGGCTGCAGCTTGTTATTTGTTGCATCTCTCTAAAGTGGAATATGTTCAGGACACGCTCCCTTCAAAGGTTTGCAGAGAGGAAAACAGTCTCAGCAGAATCTGCCTTTGCATCAGCTCCTGGAGGGTCCTTAAATAACTTCTCTCCAACGTGGCAATATTTCAATATCTGCTAAGAGATCCTTGTTAACAGGAGGGACCCCGGATCTCATAACTGGGTTTTTATTACAAATCCCAGGGATGTTTGCTCTATAGATACAAAAGAAAACTTCTGCTCTCTTGACTTTTTTTAAGGTAAATGTTTCAGGGGTTGTGTTTTTTAAACTATGTATATTTGGTAAATGCAATTCCCTGCCTTCTCCTAGCAGAACTTTATTTTCTTCCTTTATAGTAATATATAGATCTGAAATTCCAAAGGTTTCTGGTGCTTTTCAGCTGTCACCTCGAGTCAAAATCACAGAGTTCAGCTATAAAAAAAATTGTATATAATAAATTTAACTTGACCTAACTGAAGGTTTTTAAAGTGAACAGGTATTTTTGACATTAAAAAAAATATTAATATGACTGTATTACCTATATATCTCCTCACTTCTATTCATGCCACAAAAACCCCACACTCTTGTCCAAAATGTGGCCTGAAGTTCAGTCAGTGACAGACGGTGCTTCGGAGAACACACTTTGCTAAAATGCAAAAGATACTTTGCAATGTTTCAGGCCATAAACTGAAACCACGTAATGTGATATCCAATCCCAACTATCCATAGGTATTGTTGGAGTGTGGAGGGACCCCCTGTTTTACCAGCATCCCACACAGTCCTGTCTGAGCCCAGCACAACCCTTCAGCCCACGGTGTTGATCGGTCCCTACTTAGCGCTTACGGGGTGATTTTACCCACCCAACTAAACTTTCATACTCTAGTTCAAATTTAATCAATTTTTTGTTTTGCAGCCTTTTGTAGATTGAGTCTTTTGTTAAGAAAGGACGTCTTGTTTCCCAAACACGCCAGAAGGAATCGCTGGCATCAGAGTGCCACCAAAAGGCAGGAGAAGAAATCGGCAGCCAGGCACTGACCTTTGCAGAGACAGCTAAGGTTATGCACATAACATTTGCTTGTTTACTTTGCAAAATAAGCAATGAGTTGGAAATTCCGAGCTTAGCAAACGTCTTGCTACACCTGGAAAGCAACACTGACAACAACAGCAAAACCCCACGGTTGTTCTTGGGTTTGCTGTTGTTGTGGATGGAAGCCGTTGCCGGCTCCGCTCTGTATCTATCATGATGCAACTTTAATAACGTTAGCCAAGACCGCTCAGAAAATCACAGTTGTAGCTGGAGGCAAAAGGGAAAAAAAAAAAAAAAGAAAAAAAATGGAAAAAAAAAGAAAAAAAGAAGAAAAGAAAGAAAGAGGGGGAGAAAAAAAAAAAGCTAAAATGAGGTGCTTCTCCCAAGCCTCACCTAGTGAGCTGAGTATTGGCTTATGCGTGAGAATAAGCAAACGAATCGATCGCTGCAGTAGGTTGATGGCTACTGGTCGTTTTGATGGATATGACGGTAAAAAAAAAGTCCAGATTGGTTCACAGTGGACCTCAAACCATGTCAGCTAAAACCAAAGAGACAAAAAAGTGACAGCTGCGGAGAGTACACTGCAGGCAGTCAATGGTTCCTGTGATTTATTGTTCCATCTGCCTTGCCGCTGTGAGGACAAGTTCCCCCTGATTTGGTTAAAATGAAAAGGACCTCAGAGAGCACAACGTGTTTTTTGAAAATGTGCAGAAACTATTTTTTTATTTCGTGATTTATGTGCCTTTCCCCCTCCATAATGTTTGCACCAATTGTTACCCAATAATGCTTACTGAAAAATGTGAAGCTTCCCAACCACTAAGAAATCCTCCAGACCACCCCCACCCCTCCACCCCAGCACAAAAAGAGAGGGGAAAAATTGAAACAAGGAAAAAAAAACCTGGGGAAAAAAAAAAGGCAACAAAAAACCTGCATAAATAACCCACGCTGTCAAAGCCAAACCAGAAAACTAGTTTGTCTATTTTTTAACCTTCCTGCTTTCCAATTAACAGCCGTGTTTCGGAGCCTGCCGGGCTGTGAGGCGGTTAAAAACCGGGCTTGGCAAAGGGTGCTGTGTAACCATTTAATATATTAGAGAGTTCTAACCCCGATTATAAATTTGCCTGAACCACCCAAGTGCTACAGCCACCAGTTCCCTATTAGAGGAGGGTATTGCTGGAGTGGAGGGGACAGAGAGGACAGAGCCTTCTCTGGCTTCACACACCAACTTTTTTTGCCGTTTCTGACTTGAAAAGGAACATTTCCTTCATGCAGTTGATGTAGCTTATTACCCCATTAAAGAGAAGCACCACACGACACTTCTGTCAGGGTAACACCGAGGCCTAATCAACACTTGGAGGTGTAACACAACACAAATAATCTCGCTCCTCAGGGAAGCCGGAGTAGCAGCCTGAGAAACGCTCTGGCTTTTCCCCGGGAGAATTCAAGTATGCCATAGCAGAAATATGGTTAATGTTTTAATACATTTATGGAGCATAAATCATAAATGAAGCATTAAGCATCCGGTGCTCCCTCAAAAGTTTTAACAAATACAGGCAAATTGAATGAATCTGGCCAAGCGAGGTATTGATGATTTTCCATGTGTGTCACACAGTGGGAAAAAATGGACGCGGGGCCTCCGAGCCCCGCTGCCTCCTCACACTCCTCGCATACATTATCGTCCCCACTTAACCAGGAACCCACAAGAAGCCAAGGGAAGGCTCTTCCTCTCCCCCTCCAAGAAATGTTTCATGCAGATCAGCAAATTTTCAGCAAATTTCCCATGAAAAGGCGGGCCGGGGCCTGCGGTGCTGGGCCAGGAGCGGGGTCCCCGGCGGCCTGACCCCGGCGGCGGTCGCTTCCTGGCTCCAGGTTTCCTTCGGCCTCACAGGTCCAGCCCGGTGTCAAAAGCTGGCCTTGTCTCCTGTCTCAGGATGTTGGTTTTACCTCTCAAGTGTTTCCTGAATTTGCAAAAATTCTTGGGGTTTTGTTTTTTGTTGGGTTTTTGGTTCTTTTTTTTTTCTGGCGGCTGCCTTGCATGTTCAAAAGCACATTTACCTTTGCCAGGGAGGGAGAATAAAGTATTAAAACAGGAAAAAAAAGAAGAAAAGAAAAAAGAAAATTAAAAGAAAAGCAAGAGAAAACAAGAAGGAAAGAAAGAGAGAGAGAAAGAAAAAAATTTCTTAGTCGCTACTGTTGAGCAGGGGGTTTTCTCCTGGGACCAGTTCTACTTTTGGAACATGTTATTGTCAGGCAGAGGTCAACATCTTTTACCTCTTTTTTCCATTATTCAAAATAAGTATTGATGTTATGTTTTAGCTATTTAAAAGCCAGCTGCCTTGCTCATTTCAGATATTTTTCCTGGTATTATTGTATGTGGTAATAGCTGGCCTGTGTATCGTCTTTCACAAAATCTAGCCTTTCAGGGTCTCAGTCTTCAAATGATATCAATCAAAATTTATGCAATTCAAAATCCATATGTATAGAGTCCCAGTTCACCTCATTTAATGATAATAGTAAACCACATGTTGTGTACATGTCTGAAACACTTTTCTAGTTCTTGACTGTATTAACCCTAGGGGCACTATGTTTTTGTACAGCTTGCCCAAC
This sequence comes from Neopelma chrysocephalum, assembly GCF_003984885.1. Lineage (NCBI taxonomy): Eukaryota > Metazoa > Chordata > Aves > Passeriformes > Pipridae > Neopelma > Neopelma chrysocephalum. The sequence continues at coordinate 193,941 of NW_020897747.1, read as the reverse complement.
TGAGCAGCATAATATATTGATTAATACTTGGCAACAACTGCATTCTTGAATAATAAAACCATGAACAAGGTAAACGTGTACTAATAAAACAAGAAGAGTGTCAATATTATTTGGGGATGTATGTTAATAAAAGACGCTAAAGAACAGGCGAGCCCCCAAACCCACAATTAACAAAGCTTGGTGCCTAAAGCTGCTCCCAGATCCAGCCCCACGTGATGTTGTTACCCCAGAGCCTCCTCACCTACCTGGGCATCCGTGAGGCGGCCACAACAAATGCTCCATATTTATAGGGACTGCATGCAGCACACAGGAAAAAGTTCGGTGTTTCTGCAAAAGGCAAATTAAAATTAACAATATTTCATCATTACCCCGATTCTTCCCGGGCAGAGCCCAGTGCAGGTACCACCGGCAAAGTCTGGGAACAGGCACTGACTTTACAATAGAATTTGTTTCTTCCAGGCTGCATTATTTACTTAAGCTTTAATATACAGTTCGAAATAAGATTTGCTTTCATGGAAAAACACTAAAACATTTGGCAAAGGAAGAGCCGAATGTTTCCCTTAATTTGTTTTGGCAACTCTGAAAAATAGATCCCATTACGCTCACGTTTGCATTCCAGAAACATAACAACGAATGATCATTTTACGAAAATCAAGATATAATTAAAAATAGGGTGATATAATAAGCAGTGTGCTAAGGCAGAAGGGTGAGGGGAGACGTGCTGGAAAGCAATGCTTTCCACACTGGGAATGACTGAGGAGGGAAAAAAGCAAAGGACACCAGCTGAAAAGCTATTGCCAGAGCTTATTTATTTATTTTGGGGCTGAGGGAGGGGGGGAAACAGCGGAAGAGGGAAGGGCTTGTAAGTAAAAATTGTTTAGCAAACAGTTAAAATAGTTTCATGCCTTTTTCTTTTTTTAAGGAAAACAATATCTAAACACAGGTTCATATTCATATTTCAGTCATTTGACTTTGGTAGGAAAACAAATAGTGAGGAATTAAACACAATTATGGTTTGATTAACTGGAGCTTGTTCCTAAAACCACAAGGTAGAGCAGCAAGATTGCATCTGTGTCTTCCCTCAATGCCATCCACATGAGTCACAGCGAGGCAGGAAAGCTGTTGACAAATTAATACTTTAAGAAAATAAACTATGGTCATGTTGAACATAGAGCAACTTTATCCTGATTAATTTGTGTTGGAGTGGCTCCAGCCCCCTTTACAAAGCCGCGCAGTTTGTACAAATGTAATTTCCTAATATTTACACGAGGAAAGCCTCAGCCGTTAAGCTTTGCCTCCAGTGTGAGTTTTGTGGTTAGTAAAAAGACAATAAAAATACAGAGAGGTAATTGTAAGCACATTTGGAAAAAGAAAAAAAAAGAAAGAGAGAGAGAGAGAGAGGGGAAAAAAAGAATCCCTGCTTCTCTCCACTCCTCCTCGCAGAGCCCTATAAAAGTGGCAGTGCTGCGGGGCCGCGGTGCCAGGCGGCCCCGGCACAGGGCTCGGGAATGCAACACCTAAGGCTCAACCACGGCTGGAACGGCACCGACCCTCCACCATCCCGACATTCCCGGGGCTGGCTCTCTCTTCCAAACCATCTCTCCATCCCCATTAGCTCATCCCACGCTCTCCATCACTTTATGTCTTTATTTAAATAGAACATACGGCATTCGCACAATTGTCTAATTTAATAAATAAAGGGAGGGGAAATGCAGCTATAAGTGTTGCTTTGTTTGAGGAATATTAAAAATAACCTTTGGTTTTAATGAGATTTTTTCCCCCCCTCCCATCAGTTTACACAATTTTCCAGATGCAAAATGAGCTTTTGGCTGTAAAATATTTTATCACATTGTCTTACACAATAAAGATTAGATGTTTTTGCTCTCTCTCAACTCCACCGCAATTATTTTTTAGTGTTTGCAAATCATAATATCATTTAAAAACCATATTTTATACCTCATCTAAAATACTTTTATAGCAGTGTGATGAAAAAAAAACCCAACACAACATCTATTTAACTACTCTTTTTAAGTGACTGTAATATGCTTTGGTATAATTTCCCAGAAAAAGGCACAGCTAAAAAAGCTTAGCTGTTCTTGAAAACAAATCTCCCAAGAAGCATCTTTGCAAAAAATCCCCAGAATTGAATTCCCCTGGCTGAAGAGCCCAGAGAGCCTGAATATAAAAATAGTAGCCCTGTCATTTCACATTCATTAAGTGTGAAACTCAGAAATTAATAATGTAAAAATATGCTTTTTAATTAGTCTTACATTCTGCCCAATGTACTTAAATGGGATCAGCAGCTCCCTAATGATTTTTTTCTTAATAAAGTATTAGCCTGTGATGCACTGGGGTTGACAGGTATGATAAACTGGAAAGTACTTTTGGAGGCGTATGAATGATACCAAAATAGTACTCTCCCATTTAAATGTAATTAACATCAGGGAGCAATATTACAGGAGGAGAAGCCTGCAAGATTTTTATTTCGGGGTATTTTTTTTTCATTTCTTGTTTTATGAGTAGTTTGATGATTGCAGCAGTGATTTTATAATTTAATTACCTTTGTTGAAAGCTAAGCTTTTGCTAATAGCAGGTCAACAGGATCATAAAGCAGCCTTCAAAAATATTAAAAAAGGAGGTAAATCCCCTTAGCAAACCTACACAATAAGAACCGGGTGCGCATGTGTGGATGCAAAGCATTTTATGGATGTATGGATATACAGACTCCTGTTCCCTTATTATTTGTTTACTATGCTATTTCAAATCAGTATTTTCTCTCTAAAGGGCTCTGTTATACATTAATCATAATAAAATAAAGGAGAAAGAGAGACCAAAAAAAAAAGAGAGAGAAATAAAAAACAGAGAGAGAAATAAAAAAAGAGAGAGAAATTAAAAAAAAAAAAAAAAAAAGAGAAATAAAAAAAGAGGGGGGAAAAAGAAAGAAAAAATAATAAAAAAATAAAGTTTTGGAGAAACCCATCTGGCACAGCATGGATTTTTCCAGAACCAATGTGGATGAGGAGTGAAGCTGGTCACTCCAGACCAGCGACCATCACCCCGTCATCCCACCCCATACTGTGCCTTTGGGCCCTCTCCTTCCACCACTCCTTCCCCAAACACTTTGCACTTTTTACATTTCCAAAGCTGATTTTAAACCAGGAGATAAAAGATCTCTGTCGACCTGCGCTGCTTGTGCAAGAGTATTCCCAAACTTATTTATATGCCAAATGTCACTTGTGTTTACTTAAGAATTTCGTCTCATATCTCAGAGTCACAGCGCTCCCCGAAGATGCACTTGCCATCGGGTAAACAAGCAGGGAGGAGGGCAGCATTCCTGGATTCCTCCTCCTGAAACCAGAGGCTCCTCCATGTGCATCGCCTTTCCTGAGCACAGCCTGGCATTTCTGTGTTTCCAGGCTGACGGATGCAGAGGTTGAGGTGCTGGGTGGCATAAATAGCTCAGGACAGGGATTTGTGGTGACATTGGGGAAGTGGCTCCCTGTGCCTCCTGCCCAATGTCCAACCCCTCTTCTCCACTATGTTTTGAAGTTGGAATAAAGGAAAACTTGGAGCTGACCAACCTAATCAGGCAAAACAATCACTAGATAGGTCAGACTATAAGCAATGAAGGGGACTTTCCATTTTGATACTGTTTTTCCTTTAGTTTCTCTGAAAATAGTTAATCCAACAAACAAACAAACAAACAACTGTTCTTTTTGTCCTTTTTTAAATTTTTTTTTTCTCAGTGTTCCATTACAAACACATCCTTCAGGACTGATCTTGCCTCTGAATATCCCAACCAAACTGGAGTGCCTTAGGCCAAGTGAAGCACTCATTCCCTGCCCAAGGTGGCCAAGGGACGAGGTACAGGCATTCAGGGGAGCTTCAGGTTGGCCATCACGAAGAATTTCTTCACTGAAAGCGTTGTCAGGCACTGGACAGGGCTGCCGAGTGGTGGAGTCGCCACCCCTGGAGGTGTTTAAGAAATAAGTGGACATGGCACTCAGCGCTCTGATTTAGTTGTCAATGTGGTGTTCAGTCAAAGTTTGAACTCAATGATCTTGGAGGCCTTTTCCCACCTTAATGATTCTGTGACTCCCCAGTAATATGGTGCCATACTGTTATCACAGAGATGTGGGGTGAGGGGATCAGGGCCCAAATGGTGTCCAGCTGGTGGCAGTGCCACATGGGAATGCAGCTGCATCACTACAGGACATCCATTTCTCCTGCTTTGGTAACTTCCAACGTCCTTTACAAATGCGATCATGAAATGTCATTTCTTTTCTATTTATCTTGGTGATACAGAACTGCCCAACTATTGGCCATACGTGAGCTCTTTTATAATACTTTTCCAATCACAAACACCATTCCATTGTTCCCTGGGGATCTCTGTGATGGATCTAGCTATCTATCTATTTACGTGTTCATGAATCAAATCATTGGAGTGGAGAAAGTTTGGGTAATCTATGGCTTTCATAAGATTTCACCCAACTTACCCTTCACTTCACGGGGGATTTCCAGGAGTGTGACGTTATTTGCTCCCCTTTCAGGCACCTCCTCTCTTCCCTGTGCTGTCAAAAATGCTCAACTCCCCCCCCCCCAAAATCAAAGCTTAAAATGCATGTCCAGCTCCCAGCCTGCAAAGGGAGTTTTCCAGGAGCGGGGATGTTTTAATGGGCAGCTGAATCAGAAACTAATCATCCGAACTGCCCTCATGTAAACATACACTGGAAATTTTATTACTGAGATATTTGGGGTTTTCCTGATAGAGAATAAAAGACAAATAATCGAACTTATTGGAAAATATTTACATAGGGCCACACAGTGCAAACCTTGGGAAGGCTGAACAGTATTTACTCAGAGGAATAGCCCTGGTGAAGGCAGAGGAGCGGATACTGCTCGGCTGTCCGGGGAATTGCAGGGAGTTTGTCTGAGTCAGACACGCCGGCGATGGCCCCACACTGGGGCATCATAATGCTTTAATTAATTAATGTCTGTAAACTGTTTGGTGATCTTGGGATGAAAGGAGTTCTGGAAATGCCAGGTATTATTGAAAATTAATTACTCCAGCCTTTCCCCCAAATCTTGCTAAACATATTTCGTTTTTTAATCTATCCTGCTGCTTTCATAAAGCTCATTGCGGAATTATTTTCTGCTAAATATTAAAGGTAAAAAAAAATTAGGGAACCATTTAAGTGGCAGATTGAGCTGCAGCAGAAGAGTCTGTACAAGAACCACATTTTTGGGGACACAAAGGTCCCCACCCATGGGGCTGGCACAGGCAGAGGACACTGGTGGAGACGTGTTGCTTGAAGGGTCAATCTGTGTCCCCATTGTCCCTCTCAATGGCCAAGCCAAGACCTGGTATTCACATGGTGCTGGAGAACCACAATACCACAGTGAGACAAAGCTGTGGGAGATGTAGGACCAGTTTGAGGGATCCAAGGACAATTCGAACTGTTCCAGCCGCCACCACGTGTCGGCAAATCAATCACTCTAAATGCTATTCATCATTCAATCACAGGGAGACAGAACATGTGTATTATTTATAAAAGTCTGAAATCATTTTGTGTTACTTACTGAAGAGTCACCTTCCACATCATCACAGAGCAAAAGTCCTGGAAGAGACTCTGTACCAGCCACACTCTGGGTAGCTGAGAAGACATGGTCAAAGCAATAAACTACAACAGATAAAATAGATATTATTATAGGGCTTTTTTCCAAGGTTGCAGCTTTATACGCACGTAATTTAATTTATGTAGAACACAAATTAATGATTTTGTTGTTTTTTATTTATAGGAGCCAACCTTAGAGTCTCTCTTGGGTGTTACAAAACTGTAGTAGTGTTGGAGCACCTTTCAGTTCTTCTTGGGCCAAGTCAACCCTTTACTTTTGTGGTGAGATACAAATCAAATCTAACACATCTCTAAGAGATTCAGGGGGGAAATGGAAGGAAAATGTCCCAGTAAACTTTCATACCTCTAAAATGACCCTATTCTGTACCCTGCAGACATGTGGATGTTGCAATCACCTGCCTTCTCCTGGATTCTCCCACCCCATTTCTCTTTGAGCTTGCTCAGATAAGGGAACAGCTGTGGTTAGTAGGGCTTCCATGGTTGCTCCAGCAAGAGCAGCCACCAGTGCCAACCGCTTCTCCTCCTCCTTCTCGTCCTCCACAACACGCCCTCAGTCATGGTTGAATGGAAGTGGGAACTTCTATTCCACTCCTGCAACTTCTTCCCACAAATTCTGAAAGAGACCAAGTCCTTCCTTACCATCCTCAGTCAAATCCACAGGTCAAGTCTCACCTATTACAAATTTTCAACAGAAAAACACACATTTCACCAAGTCTTCCTCTGGATACTTCTGAAACTGAACAGCAGATGGGGCTACAGAAATCATCACATTTAAAAAAAAATATGAAAAACAGCCTTTTACATTCTGAAAAGCAATTTATTCTACACCATTTCAAAAAATAAATAGGATTCTCCTTTTCTGTTTTAAGACATCAATGAATCTGTCGCATAATGGGCTTTTGTAAACCGATTATCCTTGATAATCTCATTAGCTGAAATTATTTTACTTTTCTAACATGGTAGATTTTTAAATACCTTTTATTTCAGATCCCTCTGGGCACGTTGCAGTGAAATTTACTATTAAGCAAAATAATTATCTATCTCAAACCTTAATGCTAAAAAGTAGAAAAATAAAATAATTACAATCTAAGGGCACATATTAGAATGCAGAAGTATAAGAAAACTCACAAGTGAGAAGAAAAAGGGAAATTTCCACAAGCAGGCAAATATATTCTCATTATTAATAAATAAATCATGCTTGTTTTCCCACGAATATTAAGAAGTAAATCATGGTTGATGCAAACGACAGGGTTTGGGTCGAGTGGGGTTTGCAACCTCCCAGCAGCAACGTGGTGGCTTCGCGCTTGGGAAGGACGACGCTCCTTCAGCTCCCACCATCCAGGAGCTGCATCCCCCACTTCCAACACAGACCTGAGCAATCAAGAAATGTGAGTTGTTTCAAAATCAGCTTAAATCTGCGTTTTTACATGTGGAAGTTTGCAGCTGTAATGGGATTACGGTGTCGGCAGAAGGAGGGAAGTTTGCAGCTGCACCGGTTCGGGGGGTAGGAAGCAGCTGTTAAAATAGAAGACTAATGGTGATTAATTCTTATTATGTGTTTGAAGATCTCACAATGAGTTCAGGACCCAAACCCTCCCGCAGGGAATAAACTGAAGGAGGAGGATTTTAAAAGAGGCAAAATAGAGGGGGAATTTTAATGTACATTTGGCCTAAACGGCCTGGTCTTAAACCACTTTATTGATATTTAAGTATAATTTAAATCAATGCTATTAAGACAAAAAAAATTCTCTCCTTGGAAACCTATAATTCCCGCGTATTTATGGAGTTTGGGAGATCACCTGTGCTTTCTCAAAAAGGCACATGCCAGGACTAGCAGGGGAACATCTCTTCAGCTCACGACACAGGGGATGGGCATCACTGACACACACTTGGAGCTGCCACACACTGATGGCTCCAGCCATTGGAGAACCCCGTGCCCTCCTCATTCCCACATGGGCTCTTCCCAAAAGCACCAAATCACAACGGGAAGAGGCAGGAAGAGACCCCATCCCACTCCTGCATCCGCAACCACAGTGAGGGATGTTGGCAGTGACAGCGATGAAGTGCAAGGAGCAGGAGGAGCCCAATCTGGGCTCAGATCGATTTCCAGCCTCCAGGGATCCCACAGCACTTCCCAGTTTCAGGACAATTCACATCAGGCACAGGTTATTTGCTGCAATATTGTGGCTGGGTCCTACAGCCGGTTTGCAGAGCTCAGTGATGTGCTGGGGGTTCTGGGGCTTCCCCAGAGCACAGCAGGTGGAAGATATGAGATTTCTATTTATATATCACAGCTTGGCCAGGAAAGTGACAATTTAACAGCAAAGTTATGGGGAGAGAGAAGCAACCTGGAAAGGGGCAGGAAGGGTCCCCACAGTCCCCAGGACGTGGTGACCCAGTAGTGGGATCCTCGGTGCACCAGCCCCTCCACCCTGAGAAACTTCCCCCAGCTCAGCCATTCTGCACTTTGACAACATGGTGTGGCTCTCAGGACCCTCCTGAGGACAAATAAATGAAAAAAGTCTACATAAAGAAGGGGAAAGCAGCAACAGGGCAAACTCCAAGATCCAGGGTTTGTTTTTCAGCCAAGGCTTTAATGAGGATTAATCAAATATCACACATGAAGAAAGATTTCCCTCAATTATTCGAAGGGAGAAATGGGTGGAAAAATGAACAAAAAGCTGAACTTTTTTTATGTGAACTTTTTGAGTTGGAACTTTGAAACCATACTAATCTTTTCAAAGCTCCAAGAGATCACAGAAAGATTTATTTTGGGACCAAATAGAACTTCCTTTACCAAAATAACTCTGCCTGTGATTTTCCTGTTTCCACATTTTTAAGATGTTTTGTTTTGCAAATATAAAGAATTAATAACAATAATTCAGGACTGTGCACCAAGTGCACCAAGAAATCACGACTTTCACATGGCCAGTAGTGGATACCCATTCCCAGAAGAGCTGGTTGGTAAATTAAAACATTCCTTCCAGCAGCAACTGATAACCTGGGGCTGATGATGTAGGTCAAAGCCATGTGCAGTAAATTATACCCCTCACCACAGGAGGAAGGGGAACACTTGGGGCATGAAGATCATGTGGATTCCATACTGGAGACCAAAATACACATTTTTACTCATAACTACTGCATCACCAGATACCCCACTTTGCTTATTTTGCACCCAAGTCTTGATGGATCAGTAATAAAGTTTAGGATGGATTTATTGACTGACACTCAGAGAGACAGGAGTGGGATAGGACAGGGTTTAAGTGCTGGGTGCTCAATCACAGGGCCCTATGTGGAGTTCAGTTGACCAGAAAAATACACAAAGGCCTGAAAATGCCTGTGATTTGGTTTGCTGGCTTTGTGGGAGGCTTGGGTTTCAGGAGTGTGTCCATGTTATAATTAATAAGCAATTTCTGTTTGAATGGCGTGTTTTGTCTTCATTTGAGCACGTTCTCTGCAAAGACAAAGATCAAGACAAACCTACTCAGAACACAACGAAGATAAAAGAGAATCATAAAAAGAGACAGACAGAGGAAAAGAAAGAACAAGGAAAAAGAGAAGACAAAGAACAGGGAGACACCAAAGAGGACACAGAACAAAGATAGGCAAAATGAAAAGGCAAAGAAAAGGAAAGACAAAGAACAGAGATGATAGAGCACCAGAAAATATGCAAGAGAGGCACAAAAGGAAAAAGGGGGGAAAACAGCAACGGAGAACAAAGGGCAGAGAACAGAGTAAGAGCAGAAACACACAGGAAGGGAGAAAAATGGGAGAGAATTCAGCCAAGATGAGGCATGAAAAACAGCCCAAAGAACAAGCAAAAATAAACACAATGAAGAGAGAAAACAGCTAATCATCTTCTGATTTGCATTAAAAAATAAGTCATGGGAACACAGGCTCAGTGACAGAAATGTTGACAAGTTGAATGTCAAGATTTCTTGTGTCCTCTAAATTCAGTCACACTGTCAGTACTTCCAAAGCCCAGGAGTGTGGTGGTGCTGCTGTGCTGGCTGTGGGAGAACAGGGATGGTGAGCTGAAGGATTAGGGCCTGGTGTGGAAAGAATGGCAGGAACCAGTGCTGGTTACAGAAGGGATTTAGAGGGAAGTGCTTGCAAGCAGGAAATGCTCAAAAAACAACATAACCATAGGGGATCCATTTCCATGATGAATCAAGAAAATGCACATCTTATCCCTTCTGCAGCTTTGCACTAAAGAAATGGCAGAAACCCTGATGTACGTCTATTTAAAGTATTTCTGTAGCTCTCTCTGTCAGGGCAGGGTTAGGTTGGATCTCAGGAAAATGTTCCTCCCCCAGAGGGTGGTCGGGCACTGAACAGGCTCCCCAGGGCAGTGGTCACGGCCTCAAGGCTGCCAGAGCTCAGGGAGTGTTTGGACAACACTCTCACGGACAGGGTGGGATTGTTGGGGTGTCCTGGACAGGGCCAGGAGTTGGACTCGATGATCCTTGTGGATATTCTATGACTCTATGAAAAGTGACATTAAAAAATATCAGCTCTACTGTAGCAGTTAATGATACCCAGACAGGGTAGAAATCCCAAGAGTTGTAGGTTTTGAGCTGACCAAGACAGTCTGTATGGAATTGAAAAATAACTCCTAGAGAGGCCACAGAGGCTTCAATCTTGTTGCAAAAACTGCATAAATAAATCATTCTCAAATCTTGACAATAGACAAAACCCCACAAAATATATATAAGAGGCACAGTGGCTTATGGTGAAAACGAACACTCAGGAGTTTTGTGCATGTTACAGAAAGGCTGGAGGATTCTGAGGTTTCCCTGTTGGTAGGAATAGCAGAAGGACACCAGAATGATGGAGTCACACCAGAGCTGGGAAGAAGTTGTAGATATCCCATGCTTGGAAGTGTCCAAGGGCAGGTTGGACAGGGCTTGGACCTGGTCTAGTGAAGGTGTCCCTGCCCATGGCACAGGGTGGAACAAGATCATCTTCGAGGTCACCTTTTACGGCAACTCCTCACCACCTTGATGCCCCACAACCTTTCAAGGCAGAGGTCACGGGCTGGAGTGGAAATGTCATTTTCCAGATCCGAAACAAAAAACTCTGGTTTTGTAAAACATCTTTAGAAGAAACTCAAAGATGCAAGGTCCAGTTTGGTCTCATCACATTGAGTCTCTAAGAACCTCTGGTTTTGGTCCTACAGATCTAAAGCAGTAGGTAAATTGATGAATCTGAAACAATAAAACATTGATGTCTTTCAGGTTTCTTATAGATCAAGGGAGGTTCTGGCAGTGGCATCTGCCACACAAATGCAGAATCGTACAACAAAAGCAACCAAAGTTTTCCAAAATCTAACTTTTAAATGTATTTATGTTATTTCTCTTGTTGAAACACTACCTTTATTTCTTATACAGGATCAGCTACCATGTAGGACTCAACTACCACTCATGTTATATATTTGTTTTCTTTTATTTTGTGGTTAATCCATTCACATTTCTATGAAATTTGATGTCCTAATACATAAAGCCATATTCCTTGATGTTCTTCATTCCTCATTCAGTTGGCTGCACTATGGAAAAACTGGTGTGCAGTGGGTTAAACTGCTTCTCATGCTGCTCCTTGGTTATATTTTATTTACCAGTATTTCTATAATGTGTTATTTTTTTTTTCCTTTGGAGATTTCCTCATTTCTTTCAGAACACTTTCACCTTATTTCCGGGCTGCTTCTCCCCAAGGGCCAAAGTGGAGGTTCGGAAACTTCGTATGAACTTCCTGAAAAAGAAACAGATCACCTATTAAAAAAGCCAAGTGGAATGTGCTGTGAATATAGTTTAATATGTCCCAAAGAAAGAGCTGGCTCTAATCACGACATAAGATTTAAAATTCATTGTTGTACTCAGTTTATTGATTTAATAATGTATTTATTATTTATGATTTCTATGGCAGATGGAATTCTATTTCCATTATTTGATTCAGGTTAATCAGGAGATAATGTGCTTCTTTTATACTTTCACCTAAAGACTCTTCTGGTGCTCAAGGAGCAGACTGGTTTCCAGCACTGCAAATCAAATCCCTTTCTGTCATGCAATTATGGCTATTTCCTTACAAAATTATAATCTGTTTAAAATCTAAGGTTAATATTGGAACTAAAAGTATTGCACGCATCTGAATTACATCTAAGGTAAGAAGGTTTCCAGAGGAGCTCTGGCCATTCAGGTGCTTTCAGTGCTTTTAAAATGCTTTAAGTGTCCTTTGGGATGTGTCACTGCTCCTCTGCCCCAGGCATCCAAAAATTCATTGGAAAAACTGCTGCTGGTCACTGGATATGCTCATCCCATCACTCAAGACCTTGGGAAGAACAAATCTGCCAAAGATGCCGTACACAACATCTGTGAAGATGTAACAGCATCTTCTCACCATGTTCTGAGGAAATTTGTGATTTGTTTGCTTTCAGAACAGGCTTGACATGATTTAACTTACGCATCACTAACTTCACAAGTCTTTATTATTTCTTTATTATTCCTGTATCCAAACATCAAACTTATGCTGCTGAATCATTAGTTTCCTTGGAGAGTAGCAAATACTACTTGCAAGAGGTGAATAAAATTAATTCAGAACATACAAGAGGAAGGAAAAAAATCATAGAATCATTAAGGAAAAGACCTCTAAGATCATCAAGTCCAACCATTAACCAGCACTGTCAGGTCCACCACTAAACCATGTCCCTAAGCACCACATCTACAGATTTTTTGAAAGACAAAACAGAAAAATGAGATTTTCATGCCTGACTTTATCCTACCCAAGAATGATTTCCTGTATCACAGATAGTTGGTATGAGGCAAGATCTGGTTGGAAGTTTCTCTGAGTATTTGTTTTTATAAAAGGACACTCCACCCTCTGAGTCCCCCTACAGTGGAAGCTTGGGGTGCCTGAAATAAATGAAGCCAAAAAACCCAACCCCAACAGGCTTGAAAATAGAGTAAACAAGAATGTCATTGCCACAGTCTGGGAGTATTTCCAGAGACAGACACAAGAACAGAAGAAGCTCTTGGACACTCCAGGAAAACAAAGAAAGCAAATTATATCCCCAGAATACTTTAAGTCACTTTTAACTCCCTATTTTCTAGGATTTCCAGAGGCTGGATTGAGGGTGATCCTCCAAAACCTCTTCGGAACCCATTCCCTTTAGGGTGTGTGAGGATGCCAATTTCACCCTTTCCACAATCCTGCAACAAAAACTTCTCCATCTCTTTTGAGGATGACATTGCTTTTACAGAACTGTCTGTGGCAACATGCAGCAGGCAATGAACACAGGGGAGAATCCCACACCTCCAATATTCAAGGGAAAAAACCTCCTAAATCTATAAAATTTGTGCCTTTTTTTTTATTTTTGCCTCATTTTTCCATGGCAAAAATGAACACCGTGGGGAAAGCTGCCCTTCTGCAACTGCGAATGTAGGAAAAGCAAGGAGAAGGGGCTGAGGTGCAGAGGTGTAATTTCAGTGTTATTCTGTCTGAGTTAAGTCTCCTCTCAAAAATTTGGCCCTCCCCAACCCTGAGCCCGGGCTCAGTCCCAAACCACAGCTGGAAATGCATCGCTCATTTGAAAGGTCCAGTTGTGCTGCGGGACAAACATACGGCTCTTCCCAGCCCGGCCTCCCCTCTCTGCTCTACACTCTCTGAATTTTATAGTTTGGAAATGAGGGGCATCTTACCCAATTAGGTGCTCCATAGCCTAATCAGCTTCTCTCTCTTCCAGGGAAATGTTATGCATCTCGCCCCAGCTGTTCCCTGGTGGTGGTGTGTTGTCAGTCATGTTCTGCTGGAGAGAAAAGCAATGGTGAGCCCAGGACATTCCTGCACATCTGTCAGCTGAAAGACAGGAATAGAAAAGGATGTTACAGCAATTTCCACAAACAATAAGAATTAGTTGCTCATTTGATACTAACAATGTGCACCTTTCCCTCTTCTTTAGCATGTCTGTCAAATAATGTAATTATTAAGGACCAACAATGTGGCTTTTTATGTGAACCAATACTGACTACACTGGAGTATTGCATTTTTAATTATTATGATGTTAAATGGCTTTAATTGCTGACACTCTCCTGATTCACAGAGCATTTTTATAACATTTATTAAAAAAAGGCCAAAGTTTATTTTACAGTCTGTAATAAAGCAGAACACAAAACCCAGCAATTGGCTCAATGATCCCAACACATTAGTTTTATACACAGACTGCATATTATTCTTGCTCTATAAGTGATGTGAAAAGCAAAATTGAAGTCCTGCACAAAATTTGATCATCTTACTTAATAACAACAGATGCTCAGAGCGGTGGCATTTTGAAAAGAGCTCTGTATGCTACTGGTTATTAAATGGCAGGACATTTGGCATCCTCTCACATTATACCATTTGAAAACCATGGAGTCACATAAATAGCCGATGAGAGCTGGGGAAAAAAAAATTCAGCTCCTGTCTGCATAGCAAAGCTCACTTCATTTAAAATATTTAAAATGGGCAGGCTGCCTTTCAAAAGAAAAGTCCGGAAAACTTAGTAGAGGGGGAGCTTCCCTTTTATCTGGGAAACACAGGAAAGCAAATATGTTGGGAGGAAGAGAAGAAATGGTTCAACAGCACGACTGATCAGCCTTAACTGAGAATGCTAATGGCTTCTGCTGCTTTGTGTCAGAAGCTCAGCACAATTTGGGAAAGGCTCTGGCACCAAATTTCCTTCTTGATTTAAAAAGGAAAATATTGGCAATATGTGGTAGCCAAATTAACAGAAATGCAGGACTTATCAGCAACACATGGGTATCATTTTAATGGAGCAATTCCTATTCAATAAAGGAGAATCAATAAAGACAGTGGCTCACTTTCTTCCCAGTGTAAATTATACTCACAACATCTCCTGCCTACACAGTTACACCAGTGCTATAGATTCATATACAATATAAAAAGTTCTAATCAAGTTGATGGGCACATACAGTGTAGCTTTCTCATTTTTATTTGAGCTTAACAACGACTATGTTACACATTTATCAAGGCAGAAACCACCTGGATTTATTTGCCCAACATGTTTTACCTAAAACAACTCATTCTATGCACTGTTCCAGGGAATACCAGCAGACTAAATACCCACATTAGATATTTTTACCATTTAAAAAAATAGTTAAAAATTATATATCTTTAAAAAAAAGCATGATACACACTGGGTTTGCCTGAGAGCTGAAGGAAGGATTCACTGGGCTGTAAGGGGGGGGTGTGTGCACATGCCTTTTATATTTACTTAATAAAATCTTGAAGATTGGGTTATAATGGCCGTGCTTCTACATCCTTAAGTATGGAGTGGCAAATGGTGCCACTGTCATTACTGGTGCATTGTTGTTTGTTTTATGCTAATCTTCCTTCAGTGTGACAGACTGGCACCTGCATGGGGGGTAACTTTCAGCACTATATTAGCCCATATGGCACAAGCTAAATTGTATCTAAGCTATGGGCTAATTATGGATGAGTTAATAAAACCAAGCAATGTCAGTCTGGCCACTTCTTCTGGTCCTCTGCCGACCCCCCAAGTGAGTTATTGCCTGCGCTGTTCTCTTAAACTATTTTCATTTTTGT
This sequence comes from Neopelma chrysocephalum, assembly GCF_003984885.1. Lineage (NCBI taxonomy): Eukaryota > Metazoa > Chordata > Aves > Passeriformes > Pipridae > Neopelma > Neopelma chrysocephalum. The sequence continues at coordinate 178,711 of NW_020897747.1, read as the reverse complement.
GCTCGACAATTGCTGCCAAGCTTTATGGTTAAGACACTTTAATCGCTTTCCTTTCTCAGTCCTGTGCAAGATGAGATCAAAACAATCTCTCCACACTTTTTCCATGAGATAACTTTCCCTGTTAACCAAGGGGTGGTACAACCTCCCGAATACTAAATGCACTGTGTTAAGTTTCCTGGAAATGTGCTTGCACAGCTGTGATTTTCATAGATTTTCATATTTTCAGGGAGTAAAAAACATGGATCATCTTCCTTAAGTATAGGATCAAAGAGATGAATATTTATTCCATTAAATGTGCATCCAGGTAGCTGAAAACCATAGGAATGGATGAAGATAGTAAAGAGTCTTTTCACATATCTATAGGTCAAGTGCATGCTGAAGTGCTCTTTTGGACAAAAACCCAGCTTCTCTCCCTTCTTCAAAAAGAGGGGAGGGAGGCAGAGGGACCCTCACAAGTGTTAATGTTCCCACATCGCTCCGTCTGCTCTGCTTTGTCCCCACTGGTGCCTTTCAGTTGTCAGCCCTGGCAGCTGTTTCAGGCTCACTCTTCAGCAAACTTCCCTTTTCCAAATGCACCAAACTCTGCTGCTCCCACCAGGAAAGCACAACAAGGAAGTACAGGCTTCAAACTTTGCATCATGCAGGGAGAAACTGAAGAAAAATCTTGACAGTGATTGAGAAAGGAAAACAAAAAGGGTAATTTAAAGTAACCTGGGCTTCAGTAATAGGAAAAGAATAAGGGAGAAAAAAATTGAGTGAAAATGTTCAGCACTTCTTTGCCTCCACTCCCTCCCTGATCCACAGCCTGAAAAAGCACCTCGGGAGCAGGCAGAGAGACCAAACCCACTTGAAAAAGGAAGAGTTATTCAGAGACTGCTCATGTTTTAACTAAACAAAATCCAAACAAGGAATTTCTACAACAACATTATTTTAGGGGATATATCCTTTGAACCTGTCAATAAAATGCTTCCCCAAACCTGACAGCAGAAGTCATAATTCAGGACATGAGATATTCAGGATATGAGATATCCAGGACACTGCTCGGTTGTTGCATTGGACACCTTTAACTTAGGAGCTCAAAGCTTAGGGCAGGCTCCACATGTCTGTTTGCTCAGCCAAGTCCAAGGCAGCCTCCACTAGTCCACAGGTCTTTTAGGATTTTCAGGAGCTGGACTTTGATGATCCTTCTGAGTCCCTTCCAACTTGGAATATTCTGTGACTTTGTTTTCTGCCTTCAGTCCAGCTGAGTTAGCAATGGAGCATGTCAATGAGAAGGATCAAGCCTAAAACTCCTGGAGAAAAGGACAAAAACTGAGAAGTGTGAATTTGGATGTGGTAACAGATACTCGGCACTCTCAGGTTTTGGCCCAAGCTCTCCCCAAAGGGATGTTAATACCTCCCTGTGAGCAAAGGTCTGAATTATTTTAGTACACTAAAGATATTTAATAAAATCTTGCATTAAAGAAAAACCATATAAACCCAGGCTCAAGTTCTGGGAGTCAGCAACATCCTTCCAGCCCAAGGAGTCTCATTTTTAGATAAAGCTGTGCAGCTCCAAAAGGAAATTCCACAAGGTTGCTGTGCTTTGGAGCGATTACTTCCACATCCCAACTTCATCCCACTTTCAACACAACTATGCAAGAAATAAGTAGATTTCTTGTTCTTTATTTCCTGTAAGGAACAATGCCATGTTTCACACAATGCCTTGTTAAATAAAAAGTCATTGGGCAAACTGCCTTGAAACCCATCATATATAATGAAATGTTTCATCTGGAACAGGAATTGTTTTTCCAATTCTGAGTTTTACTCTCTCCTTGGCTTTTTCCTCTTTGCCTTCCGATTTTCTTCCCTCAGTTTATAGACAGCCTGCTAATCTACTCAGACCTACAGTACTGAAAACTCTCTTCTCACTCAGGGAGTCACCCCTGGAAGTGTATTATTGCCTTAAAAGTCAAGTTCAGACCTAATCACCACTTAAATAGCACAAGGAGACAAAGGCAATATCATTGCTATTCAAGTTACTTAGTCCTTTACTCAAGAAAAATTCTCCCCTGGACTATTCCCTCACATGAGCAAACCCATTGGTTTGAAACTGAGATTAAGTTTTCCCCCTAAAAGATTAACTTAATTAAATTAAATTCAAATTAAATTCAAACAAATTCAGAAATTCTTGAAAATCTTATGGTTCATGTTACATCTTAAGTGATTACAACAGCCCTTTCTGGCCTGGTGGATCTTGATTAGTCTATGATTCTGTGAAATTACTTAATAGATTAATTAAAGGAGAATGGCTAAATCCAATTCAACCTTCAACACTGAACCGGTGCCTCTTACCTTGTTTTCTCTGGAACACTAAAGAACTTTATTTCTGTGTCCTGTTGTAAAAACACTGACACAGGAATTGCTGTTTTGTTCTTCTCTTTCAAATACTCTAAAAAGAGCTTCCATAGAGGGTTGTTCAGGTCTTCAATATTGTAACAGGTTCTGTCTCTTCTTGGCTGACTGAGGCCACTTGTTGGCAGAATATTCTTCGCCCAGAGGGTGGTTGGACACTGGCACAGGTTCCACAGGTTATGGCACCAAGCCTGACAGAGTTCAGGAGGAGCTTGGAAAATGCTCTCAGGCACACGGTGTGACTCTTGGGGATGGTCCTGTGCAGGGCTGAGGGTTGGACTGGATGATCCTTTTGGGTCCCTTCCAACTCAGGATATTCTAGGATTCTATGAATATCCCCCAAGTAGTTCTTTCCAGTAATTCAGGGACTTGATCAAGCTGGGAAACGCAACCAGCAGCATCTTCAGCAGCTGGAAACCTCTATTTCTGATATGGAAAACAAAACGTTACCCTGTAGGAGGATGTACAGGAGAAAATATGTTGCAGTAGATGTTTGTGGCTTTGTGGCTGAATCAATTATGTTCCTATAGAAGCTTTTCTTGTAGCAAACTCTCTAAAAATGACCAGCCAGGCTCTGTGTGACCTATCAGGTTTTCTAATGCAAAAATAATGTAGTACAACCTCCTCTTCAGTCTTTGTTCTTAGGAATTACACCTCAGGTTGCTTCCTCCTTGGTAGTCATTCCTCTCCTGTACCACCTTGTGTTTGAAGAGATCTAAAGATTAGACCATTTAACAGCACACTGTGTTCACTATACAAATTATTGATTGCCTGGTTTTAGACCATTTCTCTCCCTGTCTCCTGTAGTGAAATGAGAACAGAGTACAGCTGATAATATGTGCCCTTTCCTCAAGTTCAACCACCAAAACACTTGGGTTACAATCTCACAGGATGTTTCTATCATTATCTTGCTCCCTCTAACCAGCAAAGCTCAGGTTTTAAGAGGCAGAACGGCCCTTGCTGACAGCCTGAGACACTAATTATGTTTCTGGTGTACCTGCATATATGAATTCTATAATAGAAGCTGGATTATACATTTTCTATATATATATTCATGTTTCTTTTATCAGAAAATAAAGTCAGAGCCAAGCTGCAAACTTAAGATGCATCCCTGAACTTTCCCAACCTTGCCATTTTTCAGATTTCTATTTCCGGAAGACCCATCAATACACTAAAATTAAGCTTACACTGCAAAATCTTTCTTTTTTTTCTTCAGGTGTCTTGTAAGGAAAAAGCCCTTTACAGTGTGAAAATGAAGATTTGATCCTTGTTTGCACAAAGGTTCTCCCACGGGGCATTTGGAGTAGAAAAGGTGTTACAGTGGAAGCAAAATATGTTTGGGACAAACCAGTGTTATCCTAAAAACAAGTTAATGAGGTTACTGTTTCCAAATGTAAAAGGCAAAAAAACTTTCTGGCACGCGACCACAGGACTCAAGGGACCCCAAACAACCACGATCTTTCTCCTGTGCTTCTCCTCACCCTTGAGCAGCCCCACTGGACCCTGTGCATCTGCCCAACCTTCTTCTTCATCCTCTTTTTGGGGTTGGTCAGACTGGTTTTAATGACACCACAACACTCAGGGGCAGGAGCAGCAGGGAAGAGGGGCTGGGCTGTACCTGGCTCTGTGCACACCTTTGCAATGGTTTGGAGCTTGATTAAAGGACCTGATGATGTTAAAGGCGTCTTCCAAATCTTGATTATTCTACGATTCTATGAAAAGCACTTACTGGCTCTGTCGACATGTGCTAAAGGTGTCGCCTCTCCAAGTCCTACAGAGTGTGAAAGGGTTGGAGCATCTGTCTCACAAGGAAAGGCTTAAGGAGCTGGGGCTGTTCATCCTCGAGAAGAGACAACAAGGGAATCTCCCTCATGTCCATCAGTATGCAAAGGGAGGTGTCAGAGGATGGACCAGGCCCTGCTCGGGGGTGCTCAGGACAAGAGACCATGGGCAGAGACTGATGCCCAGAAGTTCCACCTGAACATGAGGAAGAACTTCTTTCCTGTGCTGTGGCTGGACACTGAACAGATTGTCCAGAGACAGTATGGAGTCTCCCTCACTGGAGATATTCTAGAACCATCTAGACACAATCCATGTGCTCTGGGATGACCCTACATGAGCAGCGAGGTGGGACAAGATGACCCTCTGTGGTCCCTTCCAACCTAACCCATCCTGGGATTCTGTGACTGTGTCTTTCTTTTTCTCGCATTATCACATGGGAAGGGGAGGTGCTACACCTGCTACCTCTCCCTTCACTGATATAAAGATGCCTTGGGTAAGGAAAGTGATACAGAGAACAGTCTAAACACAGATTAGGAGGAGTCAGAGAGGAGACAGCATAAACTTAAGATGGATTGTGTGCAATACACATTTTCCCAGCAGTATGAAGAATCTATGTGTTTACACAGGAGAAAAGTCCTCTTTCATAGTGCCAAATTCAATCATTTGATATTCAGCAGCTGGATACTGTAAAAATCAGTCTTCATGTAAAATATGAACTCCTGGTAAGTTGATACACCTCAGCCTTTTCCAGCACTCAGGGCTGAGTATGTAAAGATTGCTCAGCTCGGAAAGGTCACTCGTGCTGTACACAGGAACCTGACCACAGTAATCTGGAAAGAGCAGATATTGTTCTCCTTGTTTGTAAAGAATTTAGGAATGTAAACAGCAGCCCTGGGGCTCCTTCTTTGGGATGTATCGAGTTCGCGGGCGCTGTGCGCGGAGTTTACAAACCTAAGACTTTGCAGTTGGTTTTGGCAAGTCCAGGCATAATCTGCAGCAAAATCAAAACACCGCAAAGATCACGCTCCCCATTTCTAAGACCTAATTTAATTAAAATCTTTCACTGGGAAGGGATCGTTTCAAGCTCTCCCCACTTCTTCCTTTGCATACAGACATAAACATTTACCAGAACCAAACTCGGCATTGATTTTCCTTTATCCCTTGTGCTAATCTGAAGTCCCAAGGGATGAACAGATGAGGTTAAGGTTAAGAAAGTTATGCACAACAGCTCTTAACCTGATGGCAGGAAGATAAGAAACATGCTGGTATCACTGAGGTGAACTCGTCTATCAAATTCCCTATCCCTCTTGGATTTGGTGTGGAGTGTTCCCACTTTTAAGTGAATAATTCACTCGTGAATCTTCAAAAGGTTTCTTTGCAAGCTTTAAGTCAAACATCCATTATGAAGAAAGTACAGTTCCTTGAAGTTGTGGCCACCTGTTTGGATGAGATCATCTGGCATCAGGTTAGAGACAGAGCAAAGCAAAAGCACAAAAAATGTCCATGACGTATTTATATCTCCTCCATAATCCTGACGTGAAAATTCAGATTCCAGCACTGACTATCTGTTTTAAAAGATTCTTGAAGTCAGAGGCTCAGCAGAGAGTTTTTTCCACAGGTCAGATCTTCTACTGGCAGAACTTGTCCCAGCATCAGAGACACCAGTGAAACCACCACAACTTATTTTATGGGGTAGCTGATGTAGTTGGGTGGTCTCATGTCAATCCCTGTAGCTCCTGTAGAAAAGATGGTTGCTCCCAGCAGAGATTTGGATGAACCCCAATCCAATAGCAAGCTTTTGGTGATGTCCAAAATTAAACAAACATCTATTTTAAGGACAATTCCTGGAAGTCAATGTAGTGCTTATTGTAGCTCTATACAATTAATTATGCTGATTTCAGTGACATTATTTCCATCTTGAAACCATTCATGATGGAAAGACAATAAATGCACTGTTTCTTCAATATAAACCCAAGAAGTGTTTGAATAGAAAACTCTAAGCAAACTCACTGCCTGTCCCAGACATTTGTTTTCCATTTGTCTTTTAAATAAAAAGTAATGTTTTGCTTAGTGATTTCTCTATTTTATTTAATTATTTGCACCAAATCCAGATCACTTCATCCCTTAGGTAGAGATTTGTGTTTATTGAAGGCAAAAATGCATGGAGAATTTTATCTTCCATTTAGCAATTTGGTCCAGTTTTCTTAAGCTGAGAACACTCACTCAAGGTTTTATTTGTGTAAAAACAAATTGAAGGATAAATTCAGTATGTCCATTCCATGTAACAATTTAGCTCCATGAAAGACTCTGGAAAACTGTGGAAGCCAAAGGCACTTTTGACTGATTTTGTCTTTGAGAAATCACATATCCCAAGACAAAAATATACCGAGGGAGGATAAATTTTGCATCGTTAATGTTGCAAGGTTGGTAGTCAATTGTAAGGGGTTTGTATTACTTTTTTTTTTCTCTCTTTCAGTCTGGGTTGGTTTATGATTTTATTTTCTCTACAGATATTTTCCTGGCCAGAAAACCAGTTATTAATAAAAATTAACTTCAAATACTGAATTTTAACCTCATCAAAAGTTAGCAGAGAGACTACTTGCCACTGTCCAAAGTAAATCAAGACAAAATATTTGCTACACAAAGCACCTGAAGGCATCAGGGTCCATTTAACTTCAGCTGCTGGAGGGGCCAAATTCCGCTCTCTAAGGCACAAGTTGAGTTTTTCTTTTTTTCCCCAATACCTTCATTCTGCCCCCAGTGTGCAGTCACCAATTCCAGGAGCAGATTCTGGCCTTATTGTGCTCCTACTGGAGAAAAACCTCTTGTTGGATGAAACAGCTACTCTGATTTCCCTCTAATTCCCAAAGCAAGGAATTTGGAGTAGTATTCAAAAAAACCCAAGTATTTCCTGTTGAGCACCACAGCCAGACAAGGAGCATCAACTCAGCTACATTTTTTACCAAGTGGAAGGTAATGGTTGTTTACCTAATTTTATATTCAAGAAACAAACTGAATAGTAGCTACTTTAGACTGTTCTGCTCATCACAGATTTATAGATGGGACAGCTAAACCTAAAAAATTACCTGAGAAAATTATAATTTGTCAGTTATTGCTTGTAGAAATCCTAAGTCTATTAGTATCCTGATTAGTAGGAGTAGAGAAAATAAAGTTTGTCAATAGAAAAGGAAAAGATTTAAAAAATGAATTTAAAGTAATTTTTAAATGTTCTTAGTAATTCCTGATATTTTTCTTTATAAATGTGTCTGCAGTGCAGAGACTCAAGGACAAAGAGTAATTAAGTTATGGCTGTAAAGTACATTAAACCACATTCAAAGCAAATGGTAACATTAATTCACAATAAACCTGCAGAAACATCACTTGATAAATTATAGCCAATGCCTATTTTTTACTACGGAGAAATTTCCTTTGGAGCACGAGAAATTTGCTTCTCTTTACACAAAGGATGCACTGCACCAGGTGGTAGTAGAGAAAATGTCTTCAAAGGTACCAGCACAGCCTCTGGAAGAGCAAACCCCAGGATAAAGGGTTGCTTAGAGCCTATACGCCCCCTCTGGCACCTTGAGTAGAGTAGGTAGAGGGCAGAGGGGGCTGGAAAAGCGCCTTTGTGTTCCATGGTGGCTCAGTCAGAGAGATGCAAGAGGAAAGTTAGGCAGAATTTGGGCTACTTTCCCTTGAAATGAGGATCTGCTGAAGTCTGAGGTCAGGTTAGGATATGCAAAAGGCAGTTTCGTCCCAGGTTTTCTCTTTTTTCCAGATGTCTCCACATGAGTTTTAAATTAAAAAGGGCTGCAGGATTTGGCCCCTCAAAAATTAAATGATTAGATGATAGAGTCATTGTCTAGGCCCATTTGTAAGAAATAATAATTTCCCTCAAAGAATCATTAAACAGAAGGGCATCAAAATTAGTTACAGAAACAACCATATTTGGCTTGATCTTTGGCTGTTGTAAATCAGCATAATTTGAATGACTTCAAAGAAAATGATGCCAATCCACAGCACTGAGAATGTGCTCTATTGCACTTAAACTCTGCCCAACATCTTGACATCCCGTGTTGGTTTAGTGTTTATTCTCTTACATTAAAAGGACAGAAATACACACCTTTCATCTGCTCTCAGCAAATTGCATGTGATTTCTCCCATCAGCTGTGCCCGGCCACAGAAAGGTTGTCCAGCTGCTTAGGAGCCCATTTAAATATGAATTGGAACAAGAGTGTTTCATGGAAATTTGGCCGCTTCCAGCTCTCACTGGCTTTGTCCGCCTGTAGATTGTTTGTCCCTCCTTTCAGTTCAATGACTTCTTTCAAATTATAACAAACAAGGATGCTGGGGAATACCAGGAAACAGCTCCAAAGATGTAGTGCTCTTTTATATTCCTGGGCATGCCACTTGCTAACAGCCCCAGCGCCTGCTCCTCCAAACTGGAACAAGGGCAAGGATCGACAAAAATTCCCTGCTCCTGAGGCAACAAACAAACAAACAAATCCACCCCCTCAAAACAAAGAGCAAAGAATATTTCCTCAATTAGGCAGCTGAAAAAAAACGTCCAGAACCTGGCAAGGCTTATTCATGTGTGGGCTTCTCTCACTCCTCTGGCTCATTTCAAATGGATTCCGTCAAGAATAATGGCCAAGAATTGGTTCTTGATCTTCCATGAAAAAAAAATAAGGTACAAAGTAAATGAGATAAACTGTGCTGCAGGAATATAAATTAATGATGACTTCATAGCAGACCTTCTCATCTTGTATAAGATTAATTAGAATAAATGGCTAAATTGGCCACTAGAACTTCTTTTAAAGCTTGGTTTTTCATGGATACTTATATTCCTTATAAATTTTACAAACAGGAAATACAAGTCTAAGCTCAAATGCATTAATTATTGTCAGATTTGATCAGATTCCAGTCTCTGGAAATCAGCAGCAGCGCAGAGGAATTGTTATTATTACTATATTACTATATTACTATATTACTATATTAGTATTAGCATTATTATTTTTATATCTATCCACTATGATTCTCCTTCATTTCTTTGGGGAGATACAACATGCACTTTCATATGTTTTAAAATATCATAAAAGAGCAAATCCTCATTCTTTTTACCCCAAATTCCTCTGTTTGCTGATCACAGACAGGGCAGGTTATCCCAGACATTGACCTGACCTTTGTGATCCAGGATTTCTCCCTTTCCTAATACACTCACATGGAAAACAGTTTTCTCTAATGAAATCAGAAAATGGCAATGGCAATTACTGTGTGTCCAGAGCATGTTTCCAGCCTTTTTTCTTTCCCTGATGGTCACAGACTCACAGTGTGGGGAAGCTGATTTTTTAAATGTCATCGCTTTTGTCACTTTAAGTTCTATTAAGATTGGTTATTGACTTTATGTATAATTAATGGCTTCCAAAGTCCTACATTTTTACACGTGATAAATCTTGGTGCTGAGAAACCAACAAATTCCTGTTGTTTATTGCTCTTCCCTCTTCCCCACCCAGGAGTAACAGAAGTCACTTGAACTAAAGCCCTACGGCTTCTCCCAGAAACGTGTCTGGATGTTTCTCACTTAGGTTGACGTGACAATTATTAGACCTGGCACATATAAACACAAAAAGCAAGAGGCATTAACAGGTCTATTCACCAAGGGTTCTGCACCCTTTCCACAAAAAAACCTTAAATAAAAGTAACATGCCTAAATTGTGTAAATGTCAAGGTTTTCTCATTCATTAATTCCCCTCTCTTTGATGTGCAATGCTCCCAACTCTGTCTCTGCTCAGTGGAGAAGTGCTGGGCTGAGAAAAAGCGAGTCATCCTGGCACATTCACTGGCTCACAGAGGATGCAGGCTTGGACTATGATCCAAAAATGCACTTATGTGCATTGCACCTATGAAGAAGCATTTGTCTGGAGTTCATTTCCCTCAGCCCCGAGGGGACTGACAGCCAGAGCATTTGCCACACAGGTCTGGGAACAGCTTCACAATGTCCTCCTGGTGCCACACAGCCGTGACCCACTGTATTTGAAGGAAAGATGTAGGAAAGAGTGGAGAGAAAAGTTCTGTTTTGCCATCTTTGGACTGTTCCAGAAAGTTTCTGCCCCTGAGAAAGAGGGTCATCTCTGGTCATCAGAGCACACAGCCTCAGAGGGAAGTGAAGACTTGATGGTGTCTTCTCACCATGAGCAACCTCTACCCTTGCAGAAGCAGCACCATCCCATGAAGGGAGACCATGGGCCTGCTGTTTAATGCACCTCTAAGTGCAGACGTCATCCTCTGCCATCATTTCAGGCCAGGCAGAGCCAGGTAGCAACAAGGAGCTCCCAGGATTCCAGGTTGAACTAGGAAACCCTTCCCTTGGCTTTGACCTGGAAGCTTGCAGAGGTTGGTGGAGTAGCTCTTCCTTTTACAGGGTGGAATTGAACTCTTTCTTTCATGCAACATAAGGGATTGTTTATTTATGAATGATCTCTTTCTTTGGGGCAATGAAGTTTATATAGAGAAATAATCTCTTTATGTATTAGAAAAATGCCTGATGCTTTCAATCACAGAATCACAAAATCACAGAGTCATAGAATCAGAAAATCATAGAGTCACAGAATGGTTTGAGCTGGAAGGGACTTTAAAGATCATCTGGTTCCAACCACCCTGCTGTGGGATGGGAACCTTTCACTAGACCAGGTTGCTCAGAGCCCAAACAATTCCATACAAACCCTACAGAAACAAAAATCCCTCTATGCTTAATATCCCCTGTCCTTAAATTCACCTAGAATAACAAATTCACCCAGAATGGCTGCAATTCATTCCTCAGCCTTGTACGACCAGCAACTATTCGGCGAGAGAGTGGGGAAAGAGAGGAAGGGACCCAACCCACAGCAGATTTCAGTGCTCAAAGAAACAAATACACCTCAGTCGTGGCATGAACTTACTTTCTGCCTCCTGCCTCCCCCAAGTCACGTACCTGGCACGTGCCACTGGCACAGATGGCACGCAGGGAGCATGCCAGCTGTCTGGCTCGGGACACAGGTGCTGCTGCTCACGCTCGCTGGAAGCCAGACCTCCACGAGTCAGCCCTTCAGAAGAGAAAAGGGGCATCCACATTTCCATTTCTCGGTTGTAAGAGAAAAATGCGTGGAAAAGATTACAAGGCAGAAGCATCTCCTAAAGGCTGTTCCGCACGGTGCTTAAATTGATGCAATAAGGCAGCAGAATTTGGTCACAGTAAATAGACAACATATTGTTGCAGACATTATTATGCACACTTGACATGAAGATTCAGCCATAAGATAATTTGAAAATAAGGGACCAGTTATTCAGACCCTCGCTGCAATCAGAATACCTAATATATCTGAAATGGCAACATTAATTCCCAGTAAACGTGAAGAAACATCACTAGATAAATTACAGACAATGTCTTTTTTTTACTATGGAAAAACTTCTTCTGGAGCATGAGAAATCTGCTTGTCTTTACACAAAGGGTGCTCTGTATCAGGTGTTTGTAGAAAAAATGTCTCCAAAGATACCTGCCCATTCAGGTAACTGAAAACCATAGGAATAGATGAAGGTAGTAAAGAGTCTTTTCACATGTTTCAAGGTCAAGCACACTCTGAACTGTGCACACTTGACACACAGATTCAGCCAGAAGACAATTTGAAAATTAGGCAGCAGTTATTCAGACTCTTGTTGTAATCCCAATATCTAACGCATCGCAAATGGCACAAACACATAACCACACACACCCTTTATGAGAGTGAAATGTAGAAATAGGTAGGAGTACATCCAGGATTCATCACCACTTTGAGTTAACATCGTCTCAATTGGACAGTGATTTTAAAGTTATTGATGTTTATTCTCAAATCCATGGCTCTATAGATTGGAGGCAAGTCACTGTGGGCTGTATATATCAGGTGAGTGACAGGAACGATGACATCAATAACCAACCCCCATCAATGATGTAATAGTTTCCCATTTTCTTGTGGGAAGAGAAAGCACTATTGACAGCTATTCTCCAACGCACTGCTGCCGAGATGTCAAACATGCTCATTGATTAGGAATGGAGAGTTATGGAAAAGCCCTCATGCCATTCATCAATGGGCTTTAATGGGAGCTCAGCCCTTGGCTTTTGGACAGCCTGGGAATGCACTATCTCCACAGGAATAAGAAAATCTGGAGCTGAGGGCCAGGGAAAGGCAGCACATCCCAGCTCCTGCAGCCAGGATGGTTTAGGGCTCTGGTTGCTCGGCTCTGCCAAGTGGAAAGAGCAGGCTCAGGGAAGGCACACAAGAGGAAAAAAGGTGTGGCTGACAGGAGATTTTACACCAAACTGTTTTCAGAGAGGAGCAGCCACAAAGAAAGGGGCAACATGAGAAAGGTGGTAAAGTGGCTTGATTCTTCCTCTATCTCCCGTAAATAACTGGATATCAGATATCTGGATCTCTGAGACTTAACTTGGTTACCCTGGTAGTTCCACCATTCAATCACAAATTGGTGTTTGCTACTGTTTTTTCAACTTCCATCATTAACATTGCTTTCTCATGTAAACATCTGGCTTTTAGAAGAAAGAAACACCAAAGTTATACCCAAATAGACACCAAAAAATAGATACTGAGGGTACAATGGCAAGGCCATATAGAATCATACAGTCACAGAATCACTTTGTTGGAAAACCCCTCTAAGATCATCAAGTCCAACCATTCTCCCAGTACCCATCACTAACCCAGAGTCCTCAGTGCCACATCTACATTTTGAATTCTTCCAGGCATGGTAATCCCACCATTTCCCTGGGCAAATGGCTTTTGATTTCTCCAAGAGTTGATTTCTTCCAGGCTGTTACCTGGTCAAGGTGGAACTTGTGTATACAGATACAGATATATTTAGAAATTCAGGCAATCTCATGAACTAGTCTAGGAAAAGGAAAAAAAAGCTGTAAAATATTGAAGAAAACACATCACTGCCTCTGCTCTCTCTCAGCAAATCTCATTTCACTTGAATGAGGGTGCAAGGAAAGTCTGGACCCTTCCTCTGTGATCTGAAACTGCAGCTCTACAACAAAGCCACCCTGAGAAGGACTTTACTGACTATTTTTTTAATTTTTTTTTTTTTTGGTAGGGGGGTAGTTTTGAGAAGTGAATTTTCACAGAACTTGAGAAATATAAGGTGCTGAAGACTCGTTGCCTTGTGGCATCCAGACACCACTGCATTAATATCAGGAAAAAGTAGCTACTGAGGCAGAAGATGGAACTCAGCCTGGGACAGCAAAACATGGATCGAGTGGGTCATGGAGTCTCTCGTGGTTGCTCAGTGCAATACCTCCTTTGTTTGTTCCTGCAGAGCTATTTCTATCACACACTCAACTGAAAGGCAAACGTCCAAAGGTTTGCATTTTCGGGTTAGTTTGGGCAAACACCCAAACCTCTGGATGCTGAACTCTCCAAACCACCAGGGTTTGCAGAATTAGGTTAGAAATCACACACAAATGGGCTTTCTCCAAAATCATTTTTGCACTCCATTTGTAACTGAACCACTCTCTTGACACGTTTTTATATTTTCCTATCAAGGTCTAACCAGGATATGAAAGCACTGAATATTAATGAAGAAAAAAATTATAAGTTAACGTTGCCCAACTTGATTGGAAATACACTGCAAGAAATAACATTTCCTCACACTGCAGTGGAGGGAATATATTCTTCACTTGGGATTATGGTGTTGGATCTGGTGGGGAGGTATCAAAAATAGATTTAATTTCAATTAAAAAAAAATAAAGAAGTATTAATAGAGGGGAGAGATCCTCCTGGAAAGAAGAGGAGGACATTTCTTTTGCAGTTGAGCCAAAAGAAATGTCATAGGCATTTTATTCTGGGGGGTTTCTGCCCTCCCAGAGGGGCTCTGAGGTCTCCCTGGACAAAGCACGTCCTGGCCCTACAGAGGAGGACTTGGCCAGGATGTCAGAGCCTGAGCTCACATTTCCAGCTTATTTTTGGCCTTGAAGACCTGATGCTCCACTTGGACCAATCCATCTTCATCGATGGAGCAGGGAGAGTGATTCTGCCAGCAGGGACCAGGTCCTCTAACACTCAACTGCTCAGCACTGTTGGGTTTGGTGCCACGGCCCTCGAGTGCCAAGTGACCATCCAGCCAATTTTCCAGCTCATGGCAGGCACCTTCCCAGATGCTCTGACTCGTGTGGATTAGCCAGAAATCTGATGAAAACCATGCAAAGCCCTTGCAGGAACCTTTCTCCAGTGCTGGAGGACAGGCAGGCTCAGGTCCCAAGCTGAACCAGCCAATTCAAGGTATGGTTTGAATATTTTATCTTCTATACAGAAAGGTTTGAGGAAGGTGGTGATATTTAGGAGGCAAGTTTGGGGGAAAGGAGCACACTTGAATTACCATTTTAACCCTTCTACATCTGTTTATGACATAAAATAAGACAAGCAGTCTTCTGCTCAATAAAAAACTTTAAATTAAATTTCTAGGGTCAAAATGGTGCTCTGAGTATAATTCTGAAGTGCAATTCCATTTGAAAAACACATACAAACTATATTTGAAGAGTAAATGTAATTTTTAAAAAATATTATTAATTAGCAAAGCATTCTTGAAAACTGTTCTATTACTTGTTCTACATGTTTTTCAGGTTGGAATATTCATTGAAACAAACGCTGCAAACTGTTCCCTTTAGAATGAATCAGCATTTTCCCCAAGCAAAGGTGTCATTACATATTTGTCAGTCATCCTTATCCTGAAACACCATGAGGACCTACCATATGGATCTGTACACCCAGAGACATCCTTTCAGATGGGGATTTTGCCCAGCAGGCAGCTGTAAACCAGTTGTTTTTTTTTCCCACCAGTGTCTTTCATGCTTGTGCTTCATCCCACGAAAACCCTCATTTCTGACTGTTACAAAGACCTACATACAAGAATTATGAGTTGCAACTCTTAGACAAGATACAGATGTACCCATTAGGCCACTGCATCCATCCTCCTTATTAAAGATGAAGCCCCATTTTATATATTTAGTCTTGATTTACTTAACATCTCAAGAGAAAGACAAAATGCCTCATGTCTCCTTGAATAATAGATGCAACCAAGCAATATCCAGCAATACAGAATTGTGTTGCTTTTTAATCAAACTCTCTATTGCTTTCTTCTTTTAAATTACAGATGATCTGTGCTCTCCCAATATGTCACTCTGCAACGCAAAACCACATATTTTTAAAAAAACCCTGAGAAATATCTTGTAATATTCATGCAGCAACACTGTGTCTTTTTAAAGTTTCACTGACTGTGTATTTTAAAGCTTTTTTTTTCCCAATGCCCTTGCTACTCTATTTGTGAAACAAATCCACAATCCCGAACAAAACTGAAGGTGGACATATGTGTCCTTGTCTAGTCACTAATGTCCACTATTCCCATGTATTACAGTAGTTTATCAGCTTACTCCTTTAAAGAATTTGACAGGAGTTTTTTTGCCTTTGGCAATCCAGTTGCAGTCTCATTCTACATCTGTTTTGATTGTCAACCTAATTCTGAGAGCAGTCAAAAACCGAGTCAGATCTCTCATGAATATCTTGGCAGGTTATGGCTTATTTAGGCTACAAGTAGCTCTCTTGGAACAGCATCCAAATATACTACAGATTGACTCGCACAAATAGAAATCCCTCAGTGTTCACAATTCCTTCCTGCAAACAATTAGGAAAATGCCTCATTGAGCAAAGATGCAAATAGGAGTCTGCAGCACCTTCACCCAGTTGTAGCCCGGCTGGCGCTGAGCTTCCCTACCTGCCTCCCCCTTTCCCCACCTCCCTGCCTGTCCCTGCCTCCTTCCCTGCCTCCATCCCTACCTGCTTGTCTCCCTCTTTCTCTACTTCCCTGCCTGCCTCCTTCCTTGCTTCCCTGCCTCCTTCCCTGCCACCCTGCCTCAATTCTTGCCCCTATCCCTGCCTCTCTGCCTGCACCCCTACCTCCTTCTCTTCTTCTCTGCCTGCACCCCTACCTCCTTCTCTGCCTCCCTGCCTCCTTCCCTGCCACCCTGCCTCCACCCCCATCTGCCTGTCTCCTTCCCTGCCTCCCTAACCTCCTTCCCTCCCTGCCTTCCTCCACGCTTGCCTCCCTACCTGCTGCCCTCCCTGCTTCCCTGCATCCCTGCCTACCTCCCTGCCTTCACCCCTGCCTCCTTCCCAGCCTCCTTCCCTGCCTGCTGTCTCACAGGCTCAGCTGCAGGCGGGCTGCGCTCTCCTCCAGCTGCAGCAGCAGCAGCAGCAAGGTGAAGCGCGGGAGCTCTTCAGGGAGGGGAGAGCAAATTAAAGCTCACTGCAGGAAAGTTGTGCCCCTGGCACTCTGCTCATGCAACAGCTGCAGATACAACAACTATCATCTGACATTCTGACATATACGTTGAGCAAAGCAGCGAGCGAGCCAATGCCGACACAACCTCGCGCAGGGCTCCGAGTCCCAGCCTTGAGCAAAACAGGTGTATGACATCCTGTTGCTTAGTCTTCAGAGGTTATGGGTACGAGGAGAGACATCTGAGAGAGGAGCAGATGAAAATAACAAAGAAGGTTAAGGCTCGGGTTGACAAGCTCATTGATAATGTTTTAGATGGAACAGACCTGCACGTTGACTACAAATTGCTCCTAATGTCTCCCGTAGACCGTGGGCCCCAGTCAGAGTGAAAATGGGCTCATTCATTACTTTCTGCGAGCAAATTTCTGTGAAAAGGAGCCACCACGACCCAGAAACTCCAGCTGTCCTCAGGGGCTGGAGCTGCAGAGCTGTCCTGGTGCCAGAGCAGCAGCTTCGTGTCATGTAGCCGTGGCCTTCAGGCTTACATGTAAATAAACAGGAGCAGTGAAATCCTTTAGTAAATATTTTTGAATTTGGTGGAAAATCCTGTTGCAGCATTTTGGTTTTTAATGTTCTGAGACTAATTGATTATCTAATGGGAGACAACGACACTGCCAGGAAAGGCATCACTCTGGTGTCAGCATCCAGTACGTGGCTCTTTCTGAAATTTCACTGGAAAAAAATATATTTCAAGAAGAATTTTAAATCAAATCTTCTATATTTTCACATTGTAGACATTATGGCCCAGAAACAGCACATTGCCTGCCATTCTGGAAGTTCATTGCTTCAAGTCACATAGCTCCCTAGGCTAATCAGCCTTTACTAAGTTGCCTTATTTTGGGGAAAGAAAACACGTATTAAAGTGAGGCCATGCCTCCATAAAAGATGCTCGGAAGAGCACTGTTGGATATTAAAGTTAGCATCTGCTATTGTCTGGTTAACAATTGGCAATTACCATTAGTTTCCACTGTGGCTGATGGAGTCACAGATGGCTGATTGAGTCAAGTAAGTGCACTTGTTCCTATGGAAGGGTGTGCTGTAGCAGGAAAATAGTTACAATAACATCATACTCAATCTAGGCAGAAAGTCATGAGGCGGCTTCCAAAGGAGTCACTTCCAGCTTGTTTGGCCTGTTTGAGATTTTAATCCCAAAAGATGCTGTGAAAAAGGGCTGTAAAAACTGAAAAATTAAGTATCAAACTGCAGTCAGGGGTTAATACATACAGTGAAAATCAATTTATTGTGACCTGCAGAGGTATCACTATCATTACAGGTAAAGCTGCTGGGGAAAATTTGGGTGGCTTCTGTTCTTTTTTAATAAAATTGGCTTACTCTGCAGTACATTAAAAACATTTTGCTAATCACAATTTATCATCTTTAGTGGAAAATCCTCACCACTTGGTTTGCATGTCTTTAATTAGAGATTTAATAAGTAGACAAGTGTTTAAACACAGTCATTTTGCCCATTAATATCATATACCTCGTTTTGATTTAACACCTACAACTGTTAATTTATCGTGCCATTCCATAATGGGACTTCTATGCTTTTTCACAGTTCTGTGCTTTTGGGGAATCAAATTAAAATGTGCATATTGGATCTCTGCATTTTCGATACTTTTTACCTGGTGTCTGTTTCCTTGTACCCTTTTCACCTGACCAGACCTCCTGCATCTTCACTATTGTCACGGCTCAACTGGAGGACCAAGGCAGCAGTTCTGCTGCAGGTTGTCCTTCCTCAAGGGGATCGTCCCTGACTGGACCCATCCAGAACTGTTTCAACACCCACCCAACACCTAAAGCCCCCAAGATACCTAAAGATACCAAATCCATGGCAATTCCAGTGAGATTCAGGCACCTCTAACACCCTGGTTTAAACCAGGGTTTGATATTTCTATCCCAGGCGGCATCGCCGCTCCTGTCAGTGCCAGATCCAAGCTTTGCCAGCCTCTCCCATATCATTCATGACCATTCACAATCTCTGCAGCATCACATTCTGTTCTTATTCACCTCAAAACACTTTGAGGATTACGATCATTTTCCTTGAGCCGGTGTGAGAGAGGATCACCCGAGCTTGGAACAACTGCAGAGAGCACAGGAGAGTCAAATGAGGCTGAGCCCACTAGCTGGCTCTTGACCATCTCAGGGGACTTTGGATCAGGTCCCGAGTAAATCTCAGACGTGTTTTGCTTCCAAAAAATTTCCCTAGTTTAGTTTCTCCAGACCTATTGCATCTTCAGAGACTCCAAATGCTCTTGGATGTGAAGATGTCCATGGCAGGGGGGTTGGAACTTGATGATCTTTAAGGTCCCTTCCAACCCAAGTCAGTGATTCAGTGGTTCGCTGATTCTATGTGGAGACCTAGAAATAAAAAAAAAATCAAAACAGTGAAACTCCTTTGTCTCAATCTTACTAAAGTAATATTTACATCTTATTTACTTACTAAATAATTACTGACAAGCATTTTGAAAACACCTTTGCTGACCAGTTCTTAAAAAGAAGCATTAATGTTTTCTGTGAAAGCCTATCCAGAGTGCCTTTAAAACACACAATGCACGGAGGGAGGACTGGGGTGAGGACACATCCTGCCTAGAGCAGGGGCTCCTGAGGAATGAGCTTGGTGTTCTTAGCTCAGTGCCTGGGCTCTCTTTGCAGCACAAAACTGCCCCAATTTGGCAGAGAGCTCAATGTTTGCTTATGAGAGCGAGCGAAGAGCTCGGCTGAGCGGGTTTCCCCGGCTGCCGGCACCCTGCCCTCCCTCCCAGCAACACTCCCTCCCCACCACACTTCATTCATTACTAAAAAAAAAAAGGGAGAAAACCCCCAAATCAAGCTCTCTGTCTGTCTATCCCTCCCATTCCTGAGCACTGCTGCCAAGCCAACACACAGATGATTTTTCTTGGCATCTTTATTTTTCGATGGTGTTTTTTCAACGCTTAGCATTAAGCTGAAATATTGTTTGCCAGGGATCACTGCCCATCAGGTGCTTTATTACAGATGAAATTAGATTTCTTTACAGTTGCACTGGAAGAGGAGAGAGGGATAATGTGAGTAGCTTTTTAAAACTGACAGTCATTTCAGCAAAGCAGGAAAAAAACCATGCTGCCCCTCCCTGATCAAAACTGTTTCCCTCCTCCCTCCCAAATTAAAATTTGATTTAAAAAAAATAAATAAACAAAGCAGAAAGAAAATCAGCTAAATGTATTTACAGTAATGGGAATATATTTTTTTTCCAGCTTGGATATTTTTATTCCTCCAGATTTAACCATCGGTTTGCTCGATTTCACTGAGCAAGCAGTAGCCAAAATCCCACAGGTCTTTACAAGGGGATATTCCCAAGGAACATCTTCTCCAGGGGGGTGAAAAAAAACAGACAAAACACAACCCTAAAGGTAAGTTTTGGAAACATTTAGTGCCCATAAGACAAAGCATGTTGCTGCAGTTCCTGGTGCTGGCAGAATTACACGCCGATGCCGCCCGGTGCTCCGAGCTTCGGGAGCCGCTGTGCATTCTTCTCCTGTGCAGAGAAGGCACAATAAACCAGCCAACATTGGCTCCCACACAAAACATGTTAACTTGGGGAGATGACAGGCAGCTTCCCAACAAATGTACGCTCTCAAAAGGGGAGACTTATTTTCAAAGGGAACTCCTTTTTCATGTTTCTCACGTGCGAAGTCTCCTTAAAAGGTTTTGGTGGGGTCTGGGTGTGTTGATTTTTTTTCGGGGGGTGGGGGGGTGGAGGAGGGACAGGAGAGATTTTTTTTTGGCCTCCAGTCTCCTGAAGAAGCCTGAATTTTGCACCTGCACAGCTCTAAAGGCAGAGCCTGGATAAAGCTGTAAATTGTTTAACAGCCAATCTGGAGAAGGAGCAGCGCTCAAAAACATAATACCTCTGGAAGGCTGGAGGCAAGATTCATTTAAACAGTTTTCACTGTCATGGATGTCACCAATTTGAAGCTTGTCTTGTTTACCGGATGAAGGTTTCACACTGTGTCAGTGTTCTGCCAGGACTCGGCATTAAAATGAGCAGTTAGTACAAGTCAGCCATAAACATGGCAGATCTGTTAGACTGGCAGAAGCCACCGCGAGCTCCCTGGTGCAGCTTTTAAGCACTTGGCATGCTGCTAGCTCAAACTGGAGAGGGGGCTGTGAGCATCATTTGGGCCTGAGTGCAATGCACTTGAAATAATTACTTTAATCAGCAAAAGTTAATTACTTTAAATCATAAATTAATGGCGGAGCATTTGGCAGAGCCTGATGTGTGTGGCGAAGCTGTCAAGCAAAAATCACAGGTGAACCTGCGACCCCTTCTCAATATCACTGGATGAAAGAAAGGAGCTCACCTACTGTGCCTGCCACTTCTGCCACATTAAAAAGAACTCTTTGTAACAGGAGAACAGCCACCTTAAACTGTCACCTATAAAAAAGGGACTATAAACAAGCAGATTGCTGCTAAGCAGGTGCTGCTGGAGGAGTTGGCCCTTGATAATAATAAGATCTTAAAATGGCATCTGCCTTTATTTTATAGCACAATTGGAAAGATGGTTAAAAGTAATAAACCCAGCTGATATGTTTTATGAGTTAGTTGTTAGCACTGTTTGTGGGGGAGGAACCAAAGATTTGGGGGGGAGATGCCGAAGACTGGGAGCGGCGCTTAAAGGTACATTAAGGAAAGGCTTTATGTCTGAGAGGACACAGAGATGCTCAGGGACCAGCCCCACACTCTTTAGGTTGCATTTCTTATTTCGCCTGACAGCCACTGCCAATATGAGGCAGCACCATGAAAGCAATAAAAACCCTTCCACAAATACATTCTTTGGACCCACTCACCTTAAGGAAGAGCCCAGGTTTGGCTTGGCTGGACTTTATGTCTTTATTTAGGAAAGCAATATGGGTTTCATTTGGAAGAATCTGGAGTATTTAGCAACAAACAAGTTTTTGTTTAGAAGAATTGACTTTAAAAAGTTGCTAATGATAATGGAAAAGTAAGTCAAAGCTACACAAACATTGTGTCCAGCTCTGAGAATTAACACTGAATCAGTTTCTGAAAGGCAAAAGGGAAGGAGAACAGAGAACATTTGGAGAATATTGAAGTTGGTAAAAATAACTTCAGAATTTAGGAAATTATTATAAGGTTAAAGCAATAAAAGAAACAATATTTGGTTTCATTTGCAATAAATAGAGGATGTTTGATTTAAGGTCATGAACATATTCATGGCTAAGGACATCTATGTATTAAATAGGCACATTAAATATTAATAAAAATACTAACATATACATCAATTGTAATACATTCCTTAAATTAACTTTAATTACAGAATCAGACCTTTTCAAAGGAGGGAAAGAGTCCTGGGTACCTCTGTACTTTTAATTTTTTCAGGATGATCCAGCAATCCCGGTTTCATAACATCAGCATATTACTGGCACCTTACAGTCTGCTCAGAGTTGCCTACAGCATTTAAGGAGAAAACAAAGGTGAAAAAGTGTTATGGGCTGCATTCAATTCCATGAAATATTTCTGCAAAATACAACAGGAGATCATTTTACTTTTTCTCTGCTCATACTAAGAAAACACTGTTACCTCCCATTCAGTTTCTAGTGCCATAAAAAGCTGCCAAAAGGGAAGGACCTTGCAGAGCATCACTCGGATGTCCCCCAGCTCTGCCACGTGCTCTGTGAGTGCAGCCCCAGTGACCTTGGATTAGGAGAAGCCCCCCAGGGAAGACGACTCAGGCCCTCTGGTCATCCCTCCCACCTCCAACTCCCACCCACCGCCCCTTGGAGGTGTCCCAAGTGGTTGGGTTGGGACACGCGGTGTGGAGCAGCACCTGGAGACAGAGGGAGATACTGCAGCCTCACTGCTCCCCACGCACTGGGTGGACTTCACTGTGTTCTAAAACACTGAGGTTTTTTGACTTTTCATTTGCCTGGGAGTGGCAGATGACTAAATCTGTGTAGGGCTGCTGTTCTACCTCTTTCTGACAACCCTTAACAATACAAAAAGTCTAATACCCCAAAGTCTGCAACTGCTTTTTTTTTCCCCCCCAAAGAACCTCCTACTTTTGGTCTACAGCCTTACTGCAATTTTGTTGCTCTCCAGCATGGAAGGGGAACCATCAGGAACTTCTGTTGCCAACAACACTGTTGAAAATTGTCCATTTAGGCTGTGCTGAGGTTTGCTCTGCAGCTCAATAATTCACAAGTGTTCAAATGAACTCTGCATTGACAGCATTATCGGTGCCCCTCCTAATCTTACAAAACACACTAAACTATAGAGCAGCATTTTGATTAAATTCTTCAACTTTCCATGATCCTTGGCACTGTTTTATGCATGACCTTGAATGCACATAACCAGAAATTTTCAATTCACAGAGACCTTCTCTTTGCAAAATATGGTAAGTGCATCAGGAGCGGATGTCTAAGTAACAGCATCCAAAATTTAATCAAAGATTGCCTTGGACAAGTGCAGAAAGTCAGACTCTCCCTCAGCGATATAACTTGCCAGAATACTCATTGCAGAGGTTGCCAGAGAGGTGACTGAATACAGAGGCTGAAATTACTTCCCTGGGCTTTCCTTTGTTCCACAGAGGTGCTAAAGTTTTTAATATTACTGTTTATTACAGATGTCCTTTTAGTCCACAGTGGCTCAGGTCAGGTGTGGTGGTGCCAGAGTTGGGACCTCCAATGGTGCCGAGGAGAAACACCCCTTAAAATGACCCAAAGAAAGGGTACCAAACATTCCCACAATCCCAGAGCAGAGAGG
This sequence comes from Neopelma chrysocephalum, assembly GCF_003984885.1. Classification (NCBI taxonomy): domain Eukaryota; kingdom Metazoa; phylum Chordata; class Aves; order Passeriformes; family Pipridae; genus Neopelma; species Neopelma chrysocephalum. The sequence goes on along the minus strand of NW_020897747.1, from coordinate 155,421 downwards.
AAACTGCACAGAGAAGCAGCAGAGCAAGGTGTGGGGGTCTTCTCAGGGAAGCCCTCCAACTAACACAGACCCCAGAGGAGCTGTACGAGTGGGTCACTGCCATCGGCACAACCACCAGCTTTCCCATATAAAATAACGAAAGAAACCTAATCATTTAACCAACTAAAATTAACTCATGGAAGCCTCTGAACACCAGGGGTGTCCTGGATGCCACACTGAGCTCTGGTCCATGCCTTTTTCCCAGAGGGCAGCCCAGAGCTGCAACCAGCACCTCCCTAAAACCAGCTCAGTCAGTTTTTCCATCTCTAGGACAATACTGCCTCAAAACACTAAGCGTAGTCTGGAAGGTGTTAGCAAATACAAGGGAATTTGGATTTCTTTATGAGCTACTCCACACATAAAATCACTCATGCTCTGCAAGAAGCTGCTCTGCTCATCTGGCACCGAAACTCTCACAGGTTCAAGGTGCAAAAGCCATTTCAAACGAAAAGCTGAAACGCAACAGTTTGCACTGCGAGACCTCGGATATCTTAAATATTTACATCTGCTGGCCCCAAATCTCTGCACCCTTTTTCCCAGGCGCTGTCCCTGGCAGGAGCTGCCCATGCCAGGGCAGGGCACACAGTGGCACTGATGTACACGGTCAGGCAGCTGCCAGAGCACAGCAGCAGGAGAGGCTCGGAGCACCAGAGCACACAAACCTTGCAGCCAGCACACAACACCAGGAGCAGCAACCTGGAAGGACAGGGGTGGGGAGCACAGAACTGTGCTCTTTACGTCTTCCCTGAACAGCTATTCAGGGATGTTTCATCCAGAGACCACTTCTTTATTAGTATTCCACTCTAAACAGGCATTGAAGCAACTCGATGCTAAGAAAGGATGGACTTAACAGAGCATTCATTTTTTTTTAATATTTTTTTTCTCCTCAGCACCTGGGCTGTTTCAAATTAAAGAGGATCCGGCTTCAGGAGTCAGTGCTATTTTAATCATTCCAATGTGTCCAGTACGGGAGATGAACTCAAAAGGTGAATATTAAAAGTAGTTGTGGAATTCAGTCATTTCACGAATGAACACATAATAGCCAAAGGCAAAACCGGAAGGCAACTTCACTTCCAATCAGTGTTTTCATTTTATTGAAACCAGATTGGAATTCCTGGAAAGAAGCCTACATATCACATCTTTAATACTAATTTTCATATACTCCAGTAAAACTGTCAGGGTGAATCAGTTGTTGAAGAAAGCTTCCTGTATAATTTACAGATGTACCTCCCTGTAGCCTGTGATTTCGTCCTGAATCAGAAATGTGGTTTTGATCATGCTCACAGATTTCCTCTCACCTGTACAGGTTTGCCTTGGCTCTAATTTGATTATTAAAGTGGGACGTTTTATGGCAAAGCTGGTGGTAAAAGTGAGCCAGCTGCTGTGTCCCAGCAAGGCTTTGCTTATGTCTTGATATACATCCACACATCCATCTCACAGAGGAGATGCACGTCTGCACACAGACACCCTCCCCCAAATCCAGCTTTTTAGGATGAAACAACACTCAGAAACCAAACTGCTCCATCCATTCGGCGCAAACATCATCATCATCCAAAAAAAACATCAAAGAATCAATAAGTGGCAGAGCATTTCCAATGGGAGATAACTACAGCACTTGGAAGAGGGCTCTAAGAGCCTTTTCTCCTAAGCCCCAGGACAAACCCAGCACTGGGCGTTTGAAGAGGGGTCCAGCGAGGCTCCGTGGCCACGAGCCACCATGGTCGTCTCCGGGGCCGCTCCGCTCTGCACTGATAGCTGCTCTTTTTGTTTCCCCGGGAGCTGCCAGCCTGCCAAGTCCTCCTGCCAAATCCCGTCCCTGCAAATACACAGAAGAAAGAAGGGCGACAACACTCGCAAGCCCCCCATGTCTCAATTCCCCCAAGCGCTGCCGTAGGAAGCGTGGCGTAATTCCCAGCAGGATGCAGTGGGATGCAGGGGTCATTTTGTGGAGCTGTTGTAGGGGTACAGCAGCTTTAGGTAGTGTCAGCACTTCCATTAAAGCTCCATTAATCTGGGGTTTATAACTCATCTGTTATGCTCAGGCTGCAGGAACTTGGCAAACAACGAGTGCATTGTGGGTTTTTTCGTTGTCGTCATCCCCCCCCTCCTGTAGTTGTTAAAAAAAACATGGTTTGGCTGCTTTTTAAGCATCTTTTGACACGTGTATAAAATGTTTATTAGTTTTAGACATTTTTGAGCTTGTAAAACTCAAAATTATCTTCATTATAAAAAAATGAAATTTAAGGAAGCTGGAGGGCATCTCTGGAGACTTCGACATGAATCCTGACGAGGCCACATGTATAAATAAGAGTTTGCTTGTCTCAGACAGTCTCCACTCATGTGCTTCACAAACCCTCTGCACTGGCACACAGAAAACTCTCCCCCATGAGCCCTGGGGCAAGTGAGGCAGAACTAGGGTACCAGTGAGCTGGTCAAGCCATGGACCAAAGGTGATGGTGCATCCCAGCCTGCTCCAGGATTGGGAAAAGAGCCCATTGACCCCTGACATATTTTAGTATCAAAGCATCCAGCCACAGGTGATAGAAAATCTAAGCAGAACATTGAAATCTATGGTTAAACATTGTGTGCTGTCCTTTAACCGTATAATGTGGGGGAGAGAGGAGAGAAAGCGAAAGAAAATAGCTGAGGAACCAGTGGTTAACCAGGCAAATATCACATGCAGCACGTTCCTTCAGCCCAAACCTCATTTTGGCTTTTTAAGGATGAGAACACGTTGCACTCTCCCACAGGGAGTGGGAAATTAAGTCCCTGGCACCCAGCTCCCAGCACCTTAAAACAGCAGGATGTTCCCATTCCTGCCTAACCCTCCGCAGTTGAACAGCCCTACCCCAAAACAAGCTGGAATTTCACCAGGACTGCTCTTCACACCGAATCTGGAAGGTGGAGCGGGATTTGTGGAGATCCCCAAATACCACACTAAGCAGGGGCAAAACCAGTAAGTGCCTGGCAATGATCAGTAACACTGCAATGTGCATAATCCAACCTCTCTTTGTATCTGAAGTTCTGTCAGCACCATCTAGTTCACTCCATGATGTTCTAATTACTTTTTTAAAATATAAGATGAATTTCTTCTTTTCAATATTCCAAAAAAAAAAAAAGGGGGGTTTAAAAATGTATCAGCAAAAGGCTGGGCAGCAAAGTGAGTTAATGCAGAAGCCTTTCACCTATAGAGGCTTGGTTTCTCCTGTCACGTCCTGGACTCAGCACTCCCTGGCACATCTCCATGCACGCAGCTCCATAGGTGGGATGAAAGAATGGGTCATCACAGGTCAAGGCTGCAGCACAACATAAGAAATTAGGTTAGAAATTACATAAACTCTGAATACCCAAACTAGATTCAGCCATTTCTCTACTCAGCAGCTGCACACAGCAGTATCCACGTATTTAAAATGTATGGAGGATGAGTAGAGGTTTCGTTTGTTTGACATCCTGATGGGTTGTGATTTTAAAAACACATATTGAGGTCTATTCATAGTCAGCAAAGCATATAAACACACCCTGAGCTTCAAGGCTGTGCTTGCAAAAATCTGATATATTTTAAATTTTCATTGTTCACACTACAAAATTAACTTTGCACTCCTTTCTCAGCATCAGGAGAAAGTTGGTATTTTAATTAACTGGTTCAACTTAAACTAGACAGAAGAAAATAATTCAGACCTGCAGCAAATTGCAAAGCAGTATTTCCCACAGTGTTTGCACCAAGCCAGCCAGGAATACTCCATGTCTTAATCTCCCCTTCCTCTTCTTTTATGTAAAATCCATCAAAACACACATTTGGAAACACAGATCCTCTGGCAACGTGGTTCCTAAGTTTGTCTCCTCTTTGTTTGGCTGATGCCTTATATTTCAAGTCTTTTAAAGGGCAATGTCTGAGCACAGAGAAAGGTGAATTGATGCCTTTTAGGCTGGTGAGGAGCAAAGTGGTCCCCACACCTGGAGCTGTGGGTGCTGTGTAAGAAACTCCCCAAGCACCCTGGGTGCACTCCAAGCCAATAACAATATTCCATCTCTCTTTCTGGAGCTCTTCCCTACTGTATGTGATAGAAGTCCCAGTAGGTATCCAGCACTCCCTGTGGAGTGGGAAAAAAACAAATATATTGTTTATTTCTCCTGTGACAGAAAGAAATCAAGACTTTTGAAGCATCCCCAGACTCTCGTCATGGTTTTCTCTCACTGCCTGCCTGTGCCTTCTCCCAAACCCAGTCTTACAGACGCACTGGGTATACAGATCCCATTTGATCCCAAGGGATTTCTTCCTCTGGAGTCTTCCACACACTGTTCTAAAGTTACTCCTTGAAAAGTCCAACCCAAAATGTAATTTTTTCACTCATGCTTCTAATTAAAATTCCTTCATATCCACCTGCATCAACCATATACATCCTTATTCTGCTTTACTGTCATCCCTCAGAACAGCTTTTCTTCAGGATTTTCAGTCCTAAGTGGAAAATTGGTCTTTCTAGCACCTCTTTTTGCAGTGTTGCAGCAGCATCAACTGTGAGCAGCTCTCAGTGGATGGATAGAAATTAGAATAAAGGCACTTACAGTACTTGAGTAAAAGCCCCATCAAAACCAAATACTTCAAAAGGCACAGATCTAGAAATATGCCTCAAACAAGGAAAAGGGTAAATGCAAATGTGGGACTGTTAAATGCAACCGAAAGTATTTTGCTTCCCAAATTTGTCATTGCAATATGTGAGATCACTCTGCATTTGGTCTCTTTTCATACCCTTCCCTCAGCACCCATTGCAGTCCCCGTCACTTCCCATGAGAGAGTGCTGGGGAGTTGATGGTCCCTCAGACCTCATAGGATGGCTCCTTCCTTTTTGGCTTTGCTGAACTGTATCACAGATCAAAAAATGTCACAAATACATTTCAAAAGATTAAGATTTTTTTATCTCTCTCCCTAAAAATTCACACAAAGTGATATGAAACTTTTTTATATGTATGATACTGAGTCACCAGTGACCAGCCCTGGGGAAGGCAGGGACATCCTCATCAGCAATCCAAGGGCATTTGGTGCAGTACAGCCCTAAACACCTTCTGAAGTAACCAGGATAAAAGAAAAAAGCAAGTATGTTTAATAATATGTAGAATATAGAAAACCACAGATGTATCAAAAGTTTAACACAAATCTCTAAACCCATAGCATTCACATTAGTGCTTCCTGCAGCAGTTTTGTTTCACCAGATCATAAAAAAGGCTTCAGTACCTGAGTTTGGTGGCGAAGTCCCCAGAAGAGTCTCACACCTATTAATTGATTTGTTTTGTCCAGGCATCTTATACTTGGGGCTCCCTTTAAATCTGTCTTGGGGACATTCCTATGAGCTACATTAGACTTACCTACCTGAAAATAAGATGATTTACGTCAGGTGAATGCTTGAATTTTTGCCACAAAGGTGACAAACTGCATGCTCCAAATTTGATCAGTGTGGTGTGGCATCTCCACCAGCAGAGCTGCATTTGGACTGAGTGCTGAAATCCATGTTCAGAGTCCTAAAGGTCAGCAAATTTCTTATCTCCTTTCCTTATCCAGATAATCAGAGGCTGCTCTGGTTCCTCTTCCACGTGGGCCATGCCCATCCCATTGCAGCCACAGCACAGGACAGTATTTTTCATTACTGGCTGAGGTGACTCTTGGCTCACTTTGACTGTGCAGAACTACACACTCGGGTGGTGATACCAAAGAGGAATATTTTTCCACACACATCCTGAAGCTGGAAGGGAGCATGGATGCAGGACGAACACAGCAATGTTTATTATGAACTCAAGACTAAATTTTTTTAGTTGACTAAAACATTAATCTAATGGGTCAGTCTGGAAATCACTCAACAACCAGTGCATGTGGAAGCTGAAGTCTCACCAGGAAAGAGCTGATGGAATGACAGAGTTAGTTCAGCCATTTCCGTAGCTCCTACCAGTCCGATAAAGGGAGACAAGTATAGAGAAGGACAATAACAGGGAAAAGCAAAACCACCACAAAATAAGGCACAATGACAGATTCCTTATGATGAGACCAACCAAGGGACACAAACCTGAGAGGGACCAAGAAGCACCTGAGGAAGATTTCCAAGATTTCATTTGAGCATCAAAGTTTAAAATGGCTATATGGGTGGATTCTGGGAGTAATTTTTTGGTAGTTCCTGGTCATAAAGCAGAAATAAAACTTGAGATCCCAAGGTACAAAACTTAAATGTTTACTGATCAAACTGATGACCCCACTTTCATGGCACAACAGAAGACCTAAAACCTCCAGCATAACTTTATTACTGTGGAAATTTGTATTTCACCAGACAACACTTCCTGTTGAAATATTTGTCATTTTCTAGGAGGCTCTGGAAGCAGAAGCAAAAGTCTGTTCAGCGTGGAAGGGAGGACTGGGGAATGGGGGACAGGAACAGCTCTTTAGAAAAAAGACAAGCATGAAAAGCAAACAGGAATTTCTTAGTTAACCACTTATTCCAAGGGCAGAGTCAGATCCACTCACCTGAATTCTGGAGAAGTAGACAACTCCCATTCCTTCTGCTGTCTTAGGAGATAAAGAGGACACCAGTCAAGAAGTGCATGCTGGTGTTGCACCATTGTCAGTGGTACAATATGGCAGTGAATGTCACTCTGCTCCAGCTCAGCTCCAGCCTTCATTCAACAAGGTGATTCATCATTCATCAGGGAAGTGGCACTGGAGAACACGAAATGCCTTCCCCAGGGAGTCATCTGGAGGGCTCTTCCCAGTGGGAAATGATCCACTGGGATGAGGGGACACGCATGAGCCCAGCAGAACATCTCCCAGCTGGTCCCTCTTGCAGGGTGGGTGACAGGGCTGCCCAGGGGCCCAGATTCAGCCTCTACACTGGTTTTTAGGGACTGAGAAGCTTTGGCCACCAGCAGTACTCATAAAACCCTTGTTACACAGGACAGGGAGAGAGAAGGACACACTGCAACGCTCACCTTCACCGTGCCCTTCACCGCAAATTACAAACCTCAAGAGCTGCTTCTTCAAATTCCAACTCTTTTTCCTCCCTTAATTTTGGTTTCCAGTGCTGCAAACAAACCTGGGGCTGGCAGCAAGAGTTGTGCCTTTTGGAGCAGGATGAGGAAAGCCTTTGTCCTGCCTCTGGAGGGCAGCCAGACCAGAGGCCTCTGGCTGGAAAGACACGTGCCTGGATAAGGTAATATTTTGTCATATTTTGGATTAGTGTCTAATATCACATCTTGGGTCACCTGATGCAGACAATTAAAATGAAAATCCCACAAACACTCTGAATAGTTGGAGAAGACCAGAAAAAAAATATAAAGGAAAAATAATAAATCACAAGGCTTATTTTCCAAAAATAAAACCTCTCTCAAAAAACCATATCAAACCAGCCAGCACTCAGCACTGTGAATAAAATTATCAGACCCAATAAATATTTTATGTTGCCATTCTAATTGCCAAAAAAAAAAAGTTAATTTCTGAAGCAAAGTTGTTTTTTTTTATCTTTATTTTTAAACCCTTAACATAATGACTGAATGCCTAATACGAAATTGATAAATTTTTAAAAGCTTTGCTTTGAAAAAAAAATAAAAAAATTCAAAGCTGAACTTGAGCAGAAGACCACAGGGAAGTGTCTAATCTTTAGTGGGACGCCTGGCACGGCACCGCTCCGGCCGGTGCCAGCGTTGCATTCTGACAGAACAAGTGTTGCATGAGATGTGAAGGATGACTCCGGTCTGCCGAAAAACCCTGGAGCAGGTGTTCCTCATCCTCATTTGCAATGGAGCATGGCCCCTGGCTCAGTGAGCTGGAGCAAATGCGCTGGCAGGCCCCATCATGTACCTGCGTGCTGAGATGCACTAATGATAATGGATGCAGGCCTATTAACCACCCCATTTGTAATGGCACACAACGCTGATTGCTCGGGGAGTGAGTCAGCGCCTTTCCAAGAGGGAGCAGGGAATGCTGGGAACCCATGATCCTCTGTGCATCCCTTCTGCTCTGCTGGGTCTACAGCTCTGTTAGTCTTTATTTAATAATACAAATGAATACATGATTTGCTACATGATTATACATGAAGAGAAGTCACTTTGGGCAGCGCCGGCATCAGCCTCGGTGTCTTGGGCTGCGGATCAGCTCCGGATCAGTGTGATTTTAGACCTCAGTTGGTAGAGCATGGTGCTAATAACACCCAGGCTGTGGATCCATGTGATTTTAGGCCCTGAGATCAGCTCAGTTGGTAGGGCATCGTGCTAATAGCGCCCAGGTTGTGGGTTTGATCCCTGTATGGGCCATTCACTTAAGAGTTGGACTCCATGATCCTCGTGGGTCCCATCCAACTCAGAATATTCTGTGAGTCTGTTCTGAGCCAGGGTGGCAGCAGTTCCCTGGCTGGGCTTAATCTGAGAACCCTCACCTCCATGGAAAAGTCAAGGCTCCAACAAGCACACATAAGCTCCAGGATTTACAGAAAGCTCCTGCTGATCTTTGAGTGAATTTTTTGGCGCATCCAGGGAAAAACGTGCTACTCGGCTACTACCCTTCATTGCCTCGCTTTCCTTGGGAAAGCAAATCCTCCAAGAATAACCTTTAAAAGCACACACCAGGGCTTAATCGCTGTTTGTGTTGTTCTTAAATAACTCCTGGCTGCTCCACTTTATACAAATGACTCTTGCTGGGAGCCCATTCGTGGAATAACGAGGCAATTCGGGCAGGACGCGCTCGTGAAAAGCAATTGATAATAAACAGATCACATTTCTTGGAGGCATTGATTCCACAGCTTAGTTAAACAGGCACTTTTGGGGCAGAATATTGCAATCAGCAAAGCACACTGTAATTATTACTGTAAACTCAACTACTGGATTTCCAGGTTCTTGGCAAAACCAGAGAAGCTGCTCACGCTGCCGGCGGCGCAGCAGCTCGGTTTTGATTCCTCTGCAAAATGTGTGAGAGGGCTCTTTTGTTACATTTTTGCAAAATAGGCGGTTTGGTTGCCAATTTAGTCTAACAGGCAAATCTCTCCAATTATTTCGCTTAATAAAGCGCTGGGTTTTTGTGCCCAGCAGACAACATATGAAAATAAATGAGAGAGATCAGGTCTTACCTGAAGTTGAAACAGCCACTTTGTTTAAGTGCAGTTCCCAGTGCAATGCTTCACATTTGAAGCTTTGTAAGCAGAAAAAAAAAAAAAAAGACAATTTGTGCACATAAATTCCTTGATAACTACATCAAAATTGTCTGGCACATTCTGGTGGCTTCAGATCACTCCAGTAACACAAACAACTGTAAATAAGGTTGAAAAGTTGACTTAATTAATTAGTTGTGCATCTTTGTATCTAAAAGCAACCGAATCCCATCCAACATTCCTTTTTTTTTTCTGCTTTTCCCTTGGCAGTCAAAGATTTGAGTTTGAATGACTGTTCAGCCAAAAAAAATAGAACTAATATAAAAGAGGCATATATACATCACACAGCCACAGTCTTGCCGTGGTCAGGTAAAGGCCACAAATAAATATCCACACAGATACAGGCAAGAGAAATATTATGGGGAATTGTATCTGCTGGCCCACATAATATTCTGTCCATAAAGGTACAGTTCACAAAGAGAAGAAGAAGGAAGGGCTTGGCCATTTAATGCAACATCCCAATATCATCAGTTAATTGTATAAAATTTTTTTGTTCTGATTTTGCCTTTGCTCAACTCGTTGCTTTAAAGACCAGACTTGGCAACCCAATCCCCCACCCCCAAGTACACACAAACCACTTTGCTGGCAGTCACATTGCAGTCATCAAAGGGGTTGGAATTTCTCTATATGTATTGTACAGTATATTTCAAAGGAATTTTTCTGCCATGCACAGTATATCAATACTCAGTGTGGGAGTAATTTAACTTCTTAATTTATTGCAGCAGTAACAGCATTTTCAAACTGGTCATAAAATATTCTTGTACTCTTCTAATCTGGGTTTTCAATGTTCTATAATGGGAATTCTATGAATAATATTGGGAAGTGAGAGATATTTTATACGGTATCTCTAAGGGAACAGTGTTATTGCATAAAAGTTAGGTGACATGGGAGAGACTGATAGAGGTGGTGTTTAAAAAAAATTTACCCTTCAGGATTTGTCACATGAATAATAATGATTTAGTGACATTTTTCCTTCCTAAAAATCAAATCTACTCTAAGATGGGATTACAAAAGGTATGTTCTAGTTATGGATGGCTCTGAACCTTATAGAGAAAACACAGCAAGTGTCAGCCATCTAATGGCCATTGCAAACCATCCAACTGCCCTCTCTTGTCCAGGTTTGAATATATTCTGAATATTTTTTGTATCTTGCTGTTATTAAGGCCCCAGTGAGATCAAGGTCCTGCTGTAGGACATGTCTCAGAAACAACAGGCACCTGCTGGAGGGATCTGAATTCCTCACTCACAGCAGAGGGGAGAGAGAAGGGAGGGGAGAGGATCTCCGTCTGGGCAGAGCTGGAGGTGGGTTTGCCCAGACCCCAAATCTATCAAATCTCAACCTGTGTTGTTTCTTAGGAAACAAGATGAAGATGTTTCCTAAACACAGGATGGAATATTAGAGATGCCTGTCCACAGTAGGTCTGTGTGGATGCTCAGAGGTCTTGGCACTGTGGTGCTGCAACACTTCCAGCAGTGCTTGCTTGGCTTCCCTGGAGATTGTTTTCTGAATTTCCTTCCAAGGATTTCTGTCTTCTGATACTCCCTAGAGGTCAACAATAGCCTGTCTAACACCTTTTTGATTGGCACACAATTTTGTTTTGGCTGCAAAAAGAACTTTGTCCTTCCTCTAAATCAATGCTCGGCCCTGAGCTTTTCTGCTTTGCAGAAGCACAGTGGGCAGTGGTCTGGAGGGCTGGGGGTGGTCATCACCTCCTCACCCCATCCATACCCACTGCCAGGACCTCCAGCCCTGAAGCAGCACCCTGGGCTCCATCAACTACACACCCAGACCCCAGTTTTTCTACGAGAGCTTAGTTTTCTCTCATTTCTGGAGCAGCATTTTCACTTTATTGTGTTTCTGGTTTTTAGCACTCCTGGTGAAATTTATTGTTGTAAAGCGCCCTGAGCACACTGGCAGGGAAAGACAATTACCCAGCATTTCCAGTCTCAGAAAAGTGTAATTGTGATATATATGTGTGTTACCTTCCAACACAGTCCTGTGGCCCGGGTCTCATCTTTCCAATTCCACACGGTTGTCTTGATGCCCTCTGTCCTACACCCTGCAGATGGGGCTGTGTCTTGGCTCCTGCACTTTGAAATAACCTTTACACATTCAGACATGAGTTCACAACTTGAGGTGGAGTCACAACATGCAATAGTGCAACAATTGTCATCTGTATTTCAATCCATTTCAGTGTAATTACAGTCACATAATTTAAATAAGAGATTATCCTGAACTTTGTCCTTGGTGTGCAAGCTGGGAGCTTTTGATGAAACTCTTTTCCAGCCACTCATTGAACCCAAAGCAATTCACACACCATCAAAACTCAACAACACACTGCACCAGTCCCTGTCCAGTTTTCCTGTGCCATAGTTTTTGGACAGTAACCCAAAATGAGCCAAACCCAGCAAAGTCAGGCTATCAGGGCAGAGTCTCCATCCCAGGGCTGACATGCAGCTCAGGAATATCCGCCCCAAAGCAAAACAAGGGGACTACATTACTTGGAACCAGCCAGTTGAAGCAGATTTTAACATAAGCTATTCTGAAATTCTGTAAATAGTATTTACCAAAAAAATTGCTTTGTCCACGGTTTTTCTATATTTGTTTTCTGACTTGTTCCATTCCCATATTTCAAAAAATTTCCCAAACGAGACCAAGCCAAAACTTTTTTTCTCTCTCTTTTTTTCCTAAAGGTTGCCTAAAAATTTCACATTTAATTAGATCATAACAATGTAAAGTGGCGAAGAGTTTTCTCTTTTCCCAAATTAACATGAGAACCACAGGTCAGCGCTTCAGCAGCTTTTCTGGTGTCTACTACAAGCTCCAAAACCAGAAGCTTCTTCCCAGCTCGTCCTGATGGTGAGGGATACAATGTATGGGACCTTAGTGGTGCTTGGAGCCCAGGGAACGAGCATTTCTAGGGCAGACTATAGCCCTATATACTTTTCTAAGGTCTAAACCAATCAATACATGAAATCCTGTCCCAAAACATGCCTTTTTCCCCTCTTTTTGTGTTTTTCTTTTCTACCATTTGGTCATTTTTTCAGAACTGAAGCACACAGGGACATGGATTAGCGATGGAACTTACAGTGCTGGGGTAACAGTTGGACTCGATGGTGTTAGAGGGCTTTTCCAACATAAACAATTCTATGATTCTGGAATTAAACAGGGTTGCACAAGGATCATGTGGGACTGGCCATCCTGGACTGGACCAAAGGTCCGTCCATCTCAGCACCCAGAGACCCCACCATGGGAGGGCTGCAAGAGTCGGAGCAGGGAGAATATTTCCTATGGCTGTGCTCTCAATTCCCAGAGATTTGAGTAACAAACTGTCCTGCCCCGAGAACTTTTGGCTTATGCTCCCAGCTTTTAGTCCCCACATTTTCTCGTGCCCCAGACCCCATGCAGGAGCCATCCCACACCTCTGACCCTCTTTCTACACCCAGTTGGAAGGATTGCAGGTGTATATATTCCGTATACTCTATTTTTTTACCTTTCCTAATATTTCTTCATACAATTTGCCTTTTTTTCCCTTTGACATTGCTACTGAACACTGAATGCACACGAGTGCATGTACACAAATGCCCAGGACCAGTCACAACTATCCCTAAGCTGATCTCTCCATTCCCTAGAATCATTAATTATTTTACACAAGGAATGCCAAGCAGCTGGAAGCTTGGGAAGAATCACTTATGAGCTGACTTGAGAAGGATACAAGATGGATGCAAAGGGCAGGTGGCAGAAATCCCCCATATTTTCACTATCACAGGGTTTCACATCAATCCAGTATTTTTTTGCAAGACCCAAAGCACGCCTGCTGCTTGGTCTGAGACATGAAGGATCTTGTGTCTGCTTTTATGTGTGTTAGCCCTGCTGAATTCTCCTGACTGTGAGCACAGCTGGGCTTTAGTTCCCTCTAAAGCTGACCAAAGGCAGCAGGATTTCCAGCATCACAGACAAGGGTTTGCTCATGTGCACATCCAGACATGTACACATACACATATATGGAAATTTTTCCTCCCCTCCAAAAACAAAGTTTCCAGGTAAAAAGAAACCTCTGAGGTTACCAACAGTGCAGGTTAATTGACATTTTTTCAGTGTCACTGCTTATGCCTTCTGGTCTAGATAAGGCTGAGAGGAATAATAATTTCCCTGCCTGGCTACCCATTTCCAGAGCTGATGGTCAGTGGCAAAACATCTGGAGCTCAGTGAGAGCTCCCTTGAAAAATTAAGAAAACTCTGTTTCAAACAACATTTCAAGCTCAAATAAATTACTCTTTGGAGGAAAAAAAAAACAACAAAACAAAACAAAAACACTTTTTCAAGACAAAAAACATTTTCCTGGAAAGCGTCCAAGCTTTGCATTTGCCAAAATTTGAAGTTATGCTCCAGGGAGAGCAGAGTACCTTTGGCACATCTGCTGAAACGAGAAGAACTGTGTCTCTGGCTATGGTGAAGGAGGAGGAATGTAGCAACTTAAGCCTGCTTTCTGGGGTCAGGAAGCACAGAAGAAGTGATGAAAAACAGCCCAAAGCAAGAGGAGAGCGATTTAGTTTCTCTCCTCAGCGGCTCAAGAGGGGAGGGGAAGAAAAAAATGGGAAAGCTGGAAAGAAAAATGAATGAACAAAAACTGAGGGTGGCTTGGCTGGGGTGTTTTGGGGTTGTTTTTTTTTTCCTCCTTTCCCATCTGCAGTGGCTTTTGCAGAGATATCAAAATCAAAAAGAGAGAAATCGGATCAAAAGGACTGAGCAGATTCACTTGTAGCAGAAAATACTGTTGGCACCTCTCCTTAGGTAGAACCAAGGACCACACGATTCCTCACTATTGTTAAAGGAGGATTTCCCTTGAAGTCCAGCTAATCCATTAAGGGAGCAGGATAGCAGGGGCAATGGGCCAAGACCCAATGCTCTGAGAGCTCTGAGAAAGCAACTCAAACAAACGCCATGGTGCTGCTGGAAGGGTTGGTGTCTTATCCCGCCACACAAGACAAAGGATTAACGCGCTTATCTGGGAGCAGCAAGTGATTCCCAGCGCCGGTGCCGCCACACAGGCACTTATAGCATCGCTTAGTGGGCAGCAAGGAGGAAAAAAACGAGGAGAAAAAAAAATAAATCAATCAGCAGAACCCCCTGGGATGCCGGGAGGGGGATATTTGGAGGCTCCCGGAGTTGGGGGTGAGCGCGGTGCAGAGCAGGAGAGGCTGCAGTGCTGGGGCACGGCGGGGAGAGCAGGGGATGCCAGCGGGGCCCCTGGTTCATGAACCTGTCAGTCTAAAAGCCTGTTTGTGCTCAGCCAGTCTGCTGGAAGCACATCTGCTAATATCCACTAAAGAGAAAAATGGTGTAGGGAATATGTGGATGTCTTCTCTGCCTTGCTTGGGAAGCCAAGGATCAAGGACACGATATTCTGCTCCGGGGGAAGACAAGGTGAGCAAGTCCTGGAAGTGCTGAGAAAAGCTGACTAGAAAACATGAGTGTTTTCTGTTCTCAGCAGGGGTGGAGAGAGGGGGGAGAAATACCCCAAATCATGCTCATCGTTATTATTTGTGCCCCTTCAAGCCTTCCAAGGAGTACCACATTCCTGGGCCACAGTGGCAGGGTGGGCAACACCCACTTGGTCACCTCATATGCCTGACACCAGCACTGGCACTGGACAAGATGTGTTTTGACAGCTTGACAAAAGCCTTTTCAAGAAGGGCGTGATGGTAGACACATGGAGGGGAGAGTATTTGCAGTCATTTTCCAGATGCTCTGAGCCAATAGCAAAAGCTAAGCAAGAGCAGCTCCTGCTGAGTGGACCTTCAAGGAGCCCCAATGAGGACAAAACACACACTGCCCTGCTCCAGAAATGCCCAGAGAAGCTGCTTCCACGGCTCCTGAAAGAACTGGTTTTGACAAGTCAGCAATTCCATGTTACATCAACCTTCAGACTGTAATGATGACCAAAAAAACCAAAAATCTATAATGAACAGCGTGGAGCAGCTAAGCAAAATTTATGGGAAAAGAAATAGTGTCTATGGTTTGGGATCACAAAGTTTGTTTATTATTATGGATAGTTTTAAAGAAACTTCCTGACAAGCATTTGGGGTAGTCAGTGGCCATGACCAGAGGGCAAGGGAACAAGCCACACTCATCTCTACCTCTGCTTGACTTTATAAATTCACTTAGGAAAGTGAGAATTGGCAGAAAAAAAGGAAAATCTCCT
>NW_020897747.1:0-135000 GCF_003984885.1 Neopelma chrysocephalum | reverse complement strand
CTCCCCATTGGTGCAGAGCCTGTCAACTTATATGTGGCTGAAAGCAAGATACCTATTTAGGCATGTTTACAAAGAGGGAGCTGCTGAAACCCAGAAATGCCAAACTGAGAGAAAAAATAAGAGGTGCTTCAAGAGATTTGCCCTTAAGTGCTCCAGCCCAGAAATCCCTTGTGTTAGAAGATTGCCCAAGTCAAGAAAGAGAGAATAGGGGCAAGAAAACTGGTGGTGTGCCATGAAACACAGGGGCAGAGCTGGGGCCTTCAGGAGAGGGTGCCCTAATCTGGAGTCTCCAGGCACTCACAAATAATAACACAACTGCTACTCTCTAGCTGTCTTAATGGTGAAGAAAACCTTAAAAATGTGACTTAAATGTTACCAGTGTGCTGATTTTTGGTGACAGAACAAGAGGAATGGCTTCCCACTGACAGAGAGTAGGTTAAGATGGGATATTGGGAAGGAAATCATCCCTGTGAGGGTGGGGAGGCCCTGGCACAGGTTTCCAAGAGAAGCTGTGGCTGCCCCATCCCTGGAAGTGTCCAAGGCCAGGTTGGTGACCTCCAGCGGTCTCTTCCAACCTGACCCATTCTGTGATTCTCTGTAATTCAGAGAAAACACTTCCCAACTTTATATGAACACCAGGCATTCATCTCCTGAGGGATTCCACACTTCCATGACTTTGGGTTACTGCACCCAAGACTTCTGCAGTGCATTTTTTTTGCCATCATTCCCATAACGCTCAGGACAGCTGCACACCCCAGGTTTACCTTCGGCTGCTGCAGGACACTTGCTGTTTAGTGAGTCTCTCCAGCCCAGCTGAGTACTCTTTCACTTGGATAATTAATTCAAAATTAAATATTAAATATTAATAAATATAGCTCAGGTAATAAATTGCATATACTAATTTAATTAAAAATAGATTATAGCATATTTTACAAATGGGACATTTTTGTAAGGAAATATAATGGACTTGTTATGTTTCTATTTTATCCTAAGAATGAGCAAGCTTCTTGTGCATTTAGTCCTTATTGTGTCTCATTAAATTTTTAAAACCAGCTATTTTAATTGTCAAGTATTTGACAGACTGCTAGAAAAACCTGACACTTAAGTTTCAATTTTACAAAATACATTTTTAATGAAGACTTTTGCATCCTACTTTATTTTCTATAATCATCTTGAAGAAAAAAAACAAGGGAGGAAAAAGGAGGGGGGGGGGGTCAAATACAACAAAACTTTCATACCTGGGCAAAGAATTTAGCTAAGTTGAGTGGTCTATTTGAGATGTCCCAGACAGCATCTGGGCTTTGCTGGGCCAAGCACTGAGTACACCTGGGCCTGTTCAACAAAACCCACAACTAGTCTTTAAAGTTGTGAGACTTCAGTGAGACCTTTCCCCAAACGAGTGATCAGGTGCTGATCCTGAAAAAGTTGGAGTCAGGGAATGTCTTTAAATAAAAGAAAAGACCAAGTGATGGAATTTTCACAGCAGGTCTGAGAGTCATGGAATCTCCCTCTCTGGAGACATTCCAACCCACCTGGATGAATCCCTGTGTCACCTGCTCCAGGTGTCCCTGCCTTGGAAGGAGGGTTGGACTGGGGGATCTCCGGAGGTCCCTTCCAACCAAAACTATTCTGGGATTCTGTGAACACGACCTGAAACACCTTGTCCTTCCCAAGAGCCACTTTTGGCACAAAATGGGTGCCAAAAGTCTGATCTCTACTATGTACTCATCACACAGAGCCCCGTGGCAGAGCAATGCCACCTCTCCTCTACCTGTGCTGGTGAGAGTTTCTCCTCACTGGAAGAGGACAGGCATGGAAAAAAAAAGCACCGGCATGTGGAACGTGCTTTGGAGACAGATTTATTTCAAGAAGCCAGTTTTTCCACCGAGGAAAAGTGGCCATTCCCCCCCTGCAGCAGCGATTCCCAGGCACCTGGGAGCAGCACAAACCAGGAGGAGAGCGGGAGGCACAGGGAGCATCACAGAGCCGGGAACAGCTGCGAGTGGACAGGAGTGATAAAGCAAAGTAGCACAATGACCTGACAATCGCGGCTGCACAAAACAGGCGTAATTTACACACCGAGGGGTGGGACCGGCCTTGTAACGGGAAAAGCAATTAGCAGGAATATGCAGAGGGGGGCGGGGGCCCTCTTTATATCACAGCTTTGCTGTCACTGGCCTCCTTGCTTATATACTGCTCCTGGCAAGGCCGCCCCGGTGAGGGAGGGATGTGCTGACAGTGAGAGCTGCGGTGCTTAAAGTTGAGGCATTGAGTTTTTTCTATGCATTTCCTTTTGCGTGGCTTGTGCTGCAATTAACTCTTTCTCATTAGTGCAGCTGTGATCAGTAGCTTCTGAATTGTTAAAACTGACCATGAATTGGTGAGTTGGGGGGTTTTCCTCAAAACAGGAATAAGTCCTGAATTAATTCTCTGGGAAACCGAGCTCGCTGTTTCCTTAACAGTACAAAAACTATGTGCCTTTTATTCTTCTTTTTCATAAGGAAATGCCTCCATGTGGACAAGAGTTTCTATTTGTTGGGTTTTTTCCCAGTTTATAACCCTGAATGGAGTTTAACCAGAGGGAAACTGTGGATAACTGCAGAGAGAACAATTTGGAGGGAAAGGGTTTGCACATCACACCACTGCCAAGGGAAAAGCAATTGATTCACTAACAAGTTAAATGGATTTTATGTACCTGATTTCCACGTGTTAAATACCTGGCAACCCACGAGGACACTTCTCCTCCTCAGGGGAGGGAGAGTCACACCCTAAAGAGAGACACAAACGCACCTACAAATATTTTATAATGTTTTAATGTGAAACACATGTTGTTCCAAGTTAACCACAGGCCACTAATGTCAACAGAGGACCTGTTGCCCTTCTTGGCGGTCTCTCTGATGGCATGGCCCTGTCCTCCTGTTCCCTCTTTCCCTATATTCATCCCTCTTTTATCCATTACCTGTGCCCTGCAGCACTGAGGTCCACACTCCTGACACATAGCCGGTGTTTGAACTTTATATATCAAAACCAGGTCAGAGATTTCTACCTAAATTGAAAGTTCAGTCAAGAAGATGTCACCTCACACCATAATGACAAAAGCCTCACCTCACTCCTCAATATCAAGATAATCCTGGTAAAATTCCAAACTTTATTGTAATACAAGTTCCTGCCCACTTTGAAACGTGGTGAGATTTCCCATTACCTGCATTTGCTCTTGGTTCAGGTTGCCAGTGCCAGAGGACTCTCTCCCTGCAAACTTCTCAGCAGGAACAGAGTCAGCACATTGCTGAAGTGTTTTACAGCCCATCTGCACGTAGAGATGGGGGTGTTCGAAAGGCAAATCCCAGAAATGGAGGGAGGGATTTATGAGAGTGTCATATGGTCACTGGAAAGGTTACGGATTTCATCTCATCCCCAGGTTTGCAATCTGAGGGGGTTCTAAGGCAAGAAGTTATGCCCAGAACCCACCAACACACTGTTGTAATGCACAAAATAAAACGAGTTTACTGATAAATTGCCACTGATTTAGCTATACTGTAATCCAGGCTATGGTGGGAATAGTTTGTTCCAAAGTACAATCCAAAGCAGCAAAGAGGAAGAAGGTAATGAGAAAGGAAAGGATCTCTATCCTGACCTCTTTCTCTCCCTCATGATAAGACACTACTGTGCAGGAGCACCACCAGGTCTCTTCTCCCACATTCCAGGCACTACATTTGCACCCTAACATTCAACTTCCATTATTCTGCAAAAAAAGTGTTTCTAATCTAATTCAGACTTACATCATGTTTGTCCTTGCTATGAGTTTCCAAATAAAACAAGAGGTAGAGATGCCCTGAAGCATCATCTAAAACCGGGTATGCAGACACCCCAGGAAGCCAGGGAGAGCAAACACCTATAGCTGCTCCCAATACCCTCCTTTTCCTACAAATCACCATTTCCAAGAGAGCCCTTCATACCTATGAGCATCTGTAAACATTTGCACCTTGTAACCAAACCCCTCAAAACCCAACTCACCACTCTGTATTTGATTTCTACCTCTACCCATGCATTTTGCTCAAGCTCTGGTCACATGCCAGCACCCATCTGTGTAAATATGCAATTTTTCTAGCTGAATTGCACATCCACAGCCACGACTCAACCACAGAAAGATCATGTAAATAATGGAAGCTGACAGCATAAGTAATTTTTTTCATGTATCAGACGCCATGGTTGACTGCTGAACTGTGAGATCTGCTGTTTTTAGACTGTGCTAAGTTCTCCCCTTTCACCCCTGAAGATTCGAGACTAAAGGATGAATCTTGAATCACATGCTTCAGATGTTTTTCTTATCACACAGCTCAGTCAACACTTGTTCACATCCCATGACCTTTTCCTGCAGTGAGCTGCATCTTTCTTCTACCTTTCAAGGCCACTTATTAAAACGGTGACTGGTGTAACTGGAAACACATGAAGTGACCATCACAAACCACGTGGCTCCCCAGGGAGTTAATGGAGGGGGTGGTTAAGAAGTCACTAAGCCCTGAAAGAACAACTGGGGCAAAGCTAAGTACTGTGGAGCTTTCAGTGTTTCTGTCTCCTGATGTTCCCATTAAGTGGAGAAATCCCGTCTTGCAAATAGGAGAAATTAAAGATGGAGAGTCCAAATGCAGGGAGGAGCACAAGGTATAAAAGCCAGTGCCAGGTCTATAACACAATGGCCTGTGTAATTGGTTCTTTTGAAGTTTCTAATCACTTTTGGGAAGATCAAGTGGAAGTGACAAGTGAGGCTATCGGAACAGTGATTCCGTACAATGGTGGCACATGGGACTGGAACCAGTTTGTGTGGTAACTGTTAATTGTTTGGGGGCTTCCTTCAAGCACAAAACATATCTGAAGAGTTGCTATTAAAAAAAAAATCCTTCCTCCTGGCATAAATTATGTGGTCAGTGTTTCAGATCTCATACAAATCATTTGCCTGTGAAAATGTTATCAAAATATGAGCTATCCCTTTCAAATATATTTTAACCAATGTTAATGTATTTTCACATGTCATCAGTTGACAGCTCCACCATCGTCGCTCGTCAGCCACCAGGGAAATTTGCATGCATTTGAATTCACCCTGCCAAGCACAGGCAGCCCAGACTGACAGCCCATTTAACTGGGTGATAAGTTAATCTGTACAACATTTGATAGATTTCTGTCTTTTACCTAAGCCAGAGTTTGTGAAAATGATTCAGTGGCAGGATTTGCAAACCGGTCGTGTCTCCATGTTCAGTCTCAGTGGGAGGTGTTATATTTCTTCATGTGTAATGCTGAGCTCCACCCAAGCTGGCCACATCAAGCTAAACTAAATACCATCCCAAACCCAACAGGATTCACGGTTTCCAGTCTTTTCCTTCCCCAAATGCAACTTTTCTGCTAAAGGTCAGGTTAATTATGGAATCAGAGATGATTTTACATGGATGGCCAATGATCTCAACCTACCACCTCTTCTTACCCTCTCCTGAGGACTTCCCTGTTTCCTAGGTCCTCAAACAGCATGGAACACCCATCAATTTGTATTAAAGCCTGGGCCAGGTTCACCCTGTCCCATGGCTCAACACACCACGATGTGGTCATTGCACAACACAGCATTTAAAAATCAAGCAGAAGATAATGTTTGCCGAAAGTCATCCTCAGAGCCCCCAAATATTCACATCCCTCTGATGCTCCCAGTTATCATTAAACAACCAGACACCACAAGGTTTAGATACATCCCTTGCACCGCCAAAATTTTTCATTAAAAAATCCCCTGCCTCCAATGAGAACTTCTGTTTCCTTGCAGTAACTACAATTACTGCAATATCTGAAATTCATTTGCAAGGCCACCCAAACAGGGGTCTCAAGGCTTCTGATGGGGTTGGACATTTAACCACAACAAAACACAGAGGGCATTTTGATGTTTGGAAATGCCCAGAAGGAGATTTCTATTTGCTTTCTCTTCCCCAGTACATTACCAAAGCCAGGAGCCTCAGTAGTCAGCAAGCCATTATTTATTTATTCAAAACATCTTTCATTTCCTGAGCTGCACTATGTTATTTACAGGGCACATACTGTGTTGTTACATGAAGGAAATTTCAACAGGCAGATTAAACTCAGGATACTTCACCCACGATGATATATCCTGATAATGACCATTTTCAAAGAGTTGCTAAAATGTAAGTAAATATCTCCCTGGTTTCAGTAGAAAATGCTCTGAAAGGGCAGTCAGGGCATCAGAGCTGCTGCCATAGGCAGAGGAGTTTGATGAATTAAATTTCATGGATAGACCCTCTATTCCAAAGTTGATGGAGAGCTACAAAAAGCTTTGGAAACAGAAGAGATAAATCTGCTCTGAGCCCTTTGTTCAGATAATTTCAAATAAAAGTAACCATTTGGAAAGGATCGTTTCCTCATCAAGGCAGAGGTGCAGGCTTAAAATATTAATTAAATAAAACTCAAGTCTACATAAACCTTGAAAGCAGATGCCAAGAAACTCAATATATTGAACCTAAAGGTAGGTTCAATATATTCCTAAAAGTGGAAATACCCATGGGCAAGTTCCAGTGGGGAAATGTAGGTCAGGATCCTACTTCTGCAAATGCATCACCCATAATGCTCTCAATCTAATGTGAGTATTAGAGACAATTATATTTTATGCATCTTTTATGTCTATAAAACCTTGAGCAACCAAACCTTATCCCCTTCCCAGTATTGTCACGAGTCCTTCCTTTGCAGATAATATAAAGGCTGATCTGACAAAACACCTCTACAAACTCTAATAATTGCCCGAAAAGTGAGCAGATTCTCCAGTTTATCCCAAGACAAATACATTATGGACATTGAACTATCATAACATTCTCAAAAATCACATTTTCATCTGGTTTTGTGATGCACACCTGTAGCTGCTCACTAGGCAGAAAGTAGACATTGAAGGGCACAGGAACAGCTTGTGACTTCACGTAGCACAACAGCAAAAGAGATATTTAGCATGAAAATAGCAGTAATTATGATAAATTTAGAAAATTTTCCACATTCAGAGGCCCCTCAAAATCACACCTCTGTGAGCATCATGAGCAAGGCTGGGCAGAGACAGCTCTGAGTGGTGGGAACACCTTCACTGTCCACCAGGAGAGACAAAGGTCTTAAGGAAAATCAACTTCTCTTTAATGGACTTGTTACCAACTCTTCTTTACTGGACTTTTAGAAGCAGATGGCAGGAAAAGGAAACCTGTATTATTACTATTACTTCTACTCTAGGAGCAATAAGCAGGTCCTGGGCCTGTTCATAAGTTGACCCACTGAAGTCTGTGCAACAACCTAAGAGAAGCCTGGGGGTCCATCAGGAAGCCACTGGTCTGAAATACTGCAAATCTGAGCCTTTTTAACTGCAAGAGTCATGCTGGGCAACCCAGTTCACATGCCTGAGCTTTAGTTTCTCCTCCTCAAAACAGAAGTAGGAATCCTTGCTCTCTCCTATGCTTTCAGCTCTGAAGGTTCACACAGACATGCAAGACCTCGCAGAAAGGGACACAGATGATGCTCTACTAGAAATAATTTAAGGTGGAATAAACAGCCATGATATGAGGGGTGTGAGAAGCCAAGGGGAGAGTTGATAGGAAGATGGGAGGTGGTGTGATGGGTAATACCTGTAGGGGAGGGGACAGGAGCAGGGACTAGGGACAAAGGGTTCCTGCCCCAGGCAGCTCAGACCTGGGAAGGAGGCAGAGGGCAAAGCAGGGCTATGGACAAGGGCTGGGGGGGGAATCTGAGCTGCTTTTCAGGGCTTGGGATTCGCTGGGATGTTTCATTACCATTTCTTTGTCCTGGGAAAACCCTTGGCACTGGATGCACACAGCATTGGGGTCAGGAATAGCAGCAGGACCAGCGGCTGGAGCTGCTCCCCCTTCACTCCCATGTCCCCTTCCCACAATGGAGCCAGCTGAGGACAAAGCAGGACCCATCAGACCCCTTTTATTCCTCACTGTAAATGACACAGAGTGAGAAATGGAAATCAAAACCCCTCAAAGAGACCCACAGAACCTTTTATTCTACATGAGGTTTTCTTCCTTCCAATGGCAAATCAAGAATTAGGAATTTTACTAAAACTAGTAAACTTCTTGAGCTTATTTTAACTTATTTCACACTTTACTTCTTTAAACTAATGATCAGTTTATCAGTTTTTTAGTCCCATGGTACGAGCACATGGGCATAGTCCAGGTTTTCTGCACCGAGTGTTCCATCTTGAGGCTCATATTTGTCTATTCCACAACCAAAATTGCAACATTAAACACTAGAATTGTAATCTCCTGGCCACAAGACCAGATTTTCCCCTTCTGCATTAACCAGGGGTCAACAGTGATGTGCAACACCTCATCCAAAGTGTTTGGCAGCAACTGCTGCATCCAAAAAAAAACTCCACTCTGCAGGATTTTCAGCCAGGACAGGAAAAAAATTAAAATTAAAAAAAAAAAAGGATGCAAATTTGTGTGAAAAATATGAAGGCTGGTTTTAGATAATAAGACTTCACCCCTCTGAGGAAGAAAGCAAAATAGTTTCCAAATATTTTCTTATTTCTTTGAGTCTATTAAAAGCAACCACAATGTAAATATAACGTGTATATGCGCACACAATGGATATTTAGAATATTTTTCAAATTAATACCTTGAAACTCAGAGGGAAAAGAAAGAGAGAGACAGACAATTGTGAAGCCTCCTCTTTCCCACCAAACAAAACTCTGTAAATCAAGCAGCTTCCTTGAATGCTGGAGAATCTGTGCTGTGTGCTCACACATGGATACCAAGAGCCAGCTCCCCCCTGGATGGTAACTACAGACAAGAATTCCAGGGCCCTCTCCCATATGGCACAGCAGCCCCCAGGTAGCAGAAGGGGACACGGAGAATCCAGCCTCACTTCAAAGCACATGAAGCATAGAAGGGTCAAACTGTGGCTCATCTGCTCCCAAAGCAAACCCACCAAACCACAAGCACTGGCATCTGCAATCCAGAGCATCATTTGGCACAGTTTATAATTTTAAAGTAATTTTCAGGGTTGTTTGGGTTTTTTCCTTCCCCCCCTTCCTCCCAGTGCCACATGGTGATTTTTGTCCTTCGGAGAGCCAAAGGCAAACACAGGCATGCTCGACATCCATTGTCAAAGGGAGAGGTTTCCTAGCAACAATCCCGGTATGAATGGAGCCCAAGATTCCTTCCCAATCCCTTATGTGACATTAGAGCGATTTGTAACATACAGGGAAGGGGAAAAGAAGGATCTAAGAAATCTGGCTGTGCATCCTTACCCACATAAGCAAGTCAGTTTGTCAAGTTTTGCTGGCACCACAATTACCAAGTGCTTTTAAGTGTAGGCTGTGGACAGAAAGGAAAGAAATCCTGGAGTCTATTCCCATCCTCTCTCCCAGCACCACTCACTCGCTCTGGGTCTGCAAGGCACAAGGGTAAGGATGCTGTCCCCAGAAAGGAGGAGCAAGCAGACTCTGCTGCTGTGCTCTGCTTCTCAAATCACCATAAAACCCTCAGCTTTAACCAGAATAAGCTTCAGGAAATCACCCTTCATCCAAGCTCCAAGCCTGGCAGGATATTTGAGATGTCTTGGAAATAAGGCAACAAAAAAGGCACTCAAAATTACCCACACAATGCTGATTCCTGTACAGCCCACACATGCCAAACAGAAAGGTGTTGGAAACAAGAGAAAATAACATTGGAGCACGAGAGCACAGAGGAAAACCAAAACTTCTGGATGCTTCCCACCAGCAGCTGCTTCATCGAGGTGGTTCCACCTTACTGCACAAACTCATCCTTGCACAAACTCATTGCAAGGCAATGTGACAAATCATTGCTTTCCATCTCTGATGGCCTAAAACGTCACTTCTTTTCCATTTGTTTTGCCTTTGTTTTCTCCTTTTTCCCTCCATTCGGCCTCCCCAGAAAGACAAAGATGGTCCTTCCCAGCAAAGAACCTATAACAGAAATCAGAATCACAGAATGGTTTGGGTTGGAAGGGATCTTAAAGATCATCCAGTTCCACCCCATGCCACAGGCAGGGACACCTACACCTTCCACTAGCCCAGGTTGCTCCAAGCCTTGTCCAACCTGGCCTTGGACACTTCCAGGAATGGGGCAGCCACACGTGTCCCCAGCCTCTGTTTTTAATCAGTGCTGTGTGATAGGTTCCTAAATTAATCCTCTCTTCCAACAATCCAGGAGCCAAAGTGCTTAACTCAGAGACCAATTTTAAATGCCCAAAGTTACAGGGTTTGAACACTGTACATTATGTCTAACAAGGGAACAATGACCCCTCTTCTCTAGAGTAGGCCCAAGTTTCCCATATCCCAAATCTAATTGTGTGATTTCAGCCACAACTGAATTTGTCATATCTGGAAACTGCTTTTGGAGTTCGTAGTTTATTGTGAGCTCTGGAGCTGCAGGATGTTCATTTACAGGGCACCATGTGAGACATCTGTTTGCTCTGGCTTTTTAGCTAAAAGGGGATTTATCTTTGGCAAATCAGTTTTGTGGGTCAGGAACTGGTTTCATGACAGTCTGAGTGTTTGGCCAACACTACCATTTAGTTTGATTTTTTTACCTTGTCCCAGGCACTCTGCAACAAAGAGGCCACCATCAATCATTCAAGGAGATGCACAGCTAGGAGTGATTAAATAAAATTAAAACAGTTATCTGAGCAGTGTTGATGCTTTTGACAGATGAGTTTTCAAAAGCTTTCTATGAATTTAGCAGGGAGTAAGAAATCATCAGAAGTATTGCAGGGCTGAGTCTTGGCCAAACACATCGTGTTCTTGGCAGGGTGTGTTATGGGAACAGCACCTTCCTCTGTACATCACCAGGACATGGCAGGGCAGAGCAGCTGGGCCAAAAACTGCTGCCCAACCACATGGAAATCTTGAGAAAGATTCAGAAATAAACCTGGAGGACTTGTATTTTATCTCTTTCATGTAAGTTAAGGCCATGCTCTTCTTCGTGTCTATTTTTTTGCATGTATCTGTGAAAAAAGGAACAACATCCTGCTAAGGGAAACAAACAGGGCACCAAGTCTTCTTAACCATGGCATGTACCAAACCCAACCAGGTGTGAGCCAAGATCACATGGCAGAGCACAGCACCACCATTAAAGACAATCTTCATGCATCAAGCCATGGCTATTTTTTTCCCCTTGAAAAAAAATGTTCTAAATGCATTCAAGAAATCTAAACATTTATTTTAATAAAACATTTACACTCATTACCAGGCAAGATATTGCAAACAACTCTGAGTAAGTGAATTTAGCTGAACTTCTGAGCTGTGCAGGCTAATGACTGTGCTGACCAGCTTCAAAACCATATTAAGACTACTGATTATTTATTATAAAATGCCTGCACAGAGGGAGAGACCTAATTGTCTGATGAAGATCCCAACCCCTGTGGGTATCACAGCACACTATACCTGTAAGAGTCAGGGCTCATTAGCCTAATCACAAAGAATAATACTGGGAGCAGAGCTCTGCAAAGCTACTGATTTTTTACATCCTACGAGTTTCACAGAAACACCCTTTTTTTTCCAGTTTGGTGGGGTACTTTTTCTTCTGTTTCTAGCTGGCAACTGAAAGCCTTCCCCCCTCAGTCCTCACCACAGACAGCAGCAACCCCAGGCTCCACAGGGCCACGAATGTTCAGCATCTCCTGCAGTCCCTGATTAATCATATCCATCCTCTCCCCACGTGTGGAGCCATGAAGCCAGAGGAGGGTGGTCAGCAGATGTGTGGGTAGTGGGGCTGGACAGGGAGCTTTTCCTTTGCATTAATCTTGTGCATATAGGCACTGATGCAACAGAGATTTTTTCAGGCACTGTAATATGTCTCACTGATGAGAAGCTTCCCTGTTATGCTGCTTTGGAATACAGATACAAATCCATTCAGCTGGAATCACTGTGCCTTGTTATCACCTTACAAGTAGATGCATCCAGGATAGGATTCATACCTGCATGCTTAATTTCCCTGCTGCTCTTCTATGCTGTCCTCTTTCCCTTTTTCCTTACCCCTGTTCAATACTGAACAAAGGTGACAGTGACCTTTCAGAGGGAGAAATATTGCAAAACTTGTCTAATCAGACTGGTTATCTATATCTGGGTAGAAAACATCATAAGACTACATTTTACATCCTTTCCCTCCACCTTGTGAATAAAAAAAATGCCTCCATTTGCTCATCAAAACCATTTGACCACAAGTGAAAGGTCTCATCCCTACAGTAGATTTTAATCTTGTTTTATAAACAGGGTAAAAAGGGGGGTCTTGCCTTTAAATTACACAAATGACAGACTCTTTAAGAAACTACAAGCCCTAAAAATCATTCTGTCAGCAATTCACTCTTGACAGTCCACCTGAGCTCCCCTGTTCTTGGTCTCCTCGTGTGGCATTCAAGGATGGCCAATCTTCTGGCCTAGTCACCATTTTATTTGCAACTGCACCTCTCAAGTGTTGCGCAACTGTTTTCACTACTTGTGAAAATAAATTCTTTCCTGGCTGTTTTCTGAAGAGATTGCAGCTGAACTTGCATTTGCCAGTCATTCCTTCTCTAATATATAAACCCCATGAAAGCTGTGAGAAGATTCCTAGCTCCAGGTGCTAAGCAAGCCCATCAAACTGGAATGTGACCATCCACATTCTCCCTTTCCACTCAGAACAGAGCAGGAAAAGTTTAAGTTAGGAAAAAACTCCCACAGAAATGGGCACCTGATCCCTGGGAGGACCCAATTCTCTGCTCTTTCAGGTCTCTCATATCAAAAGAAGGCTCCAGATTTCATAATCTGATTTTGCCAGCTTCAGAGGCTTCTTAACAAACTCTACTCCATCCCAAAGTCCTAAAAAACTTGTATCAGCCAAGGATCCCAGAAGACACACATACACCAAGGGGTTCTTGACCGTCTCATCCCACTCACATCACATTCAGCCCATGGGAATAGACATGAAGTTTTCATGAGGCCAGAGCTGGCAAAGTGTCTTCCTTTAAAAATTTAACTTAAACAAACCACCTTAAAATAAGATATTTGACTTTAGCAATGGTAAATTAATTTTACATAGAGCCCAAATGTTTGTTATGAATGAGAACAAATGTCCAAAGGCTTGAAAATTAGTAAACATGGATTGAGAAATATTGGGGGAAAGAAGTCTAAGGAATGCTTTTGGCTTGCTTTTAGAGCATTTTTTTTTTCCACAGCTTTCTGGAATTCATGTTATAGGGACATGTGAGATGTTTATTCTCCATGCCCCAGAGATGAGATGTAAAGACATGCAGATGTCCCAAAAACTCAATCCAAATCATCTTAATAATAGCTGAAGATTCCCAGTAGCTTGATAAGATCCATTTGTACTGAGATCAGAGTATGAAAACCAATAAATAATCTATATAATGGCTTCACAGAGCAACTATTTCCTCACCTGTTTCTCCAGAAATTTTTTAGGGTCACAGTAGTTGTGCTCATCAGCTGGCACTCACCTGCCTGGATCAGGCAGGATTCCAGGACATTGATGGATCAGGCTTCAGAGAGGCCCCAGGACCTGCCTTGGGCACACTTGGCTGCTTCACAGCACGCACAGGGAGAGCAGATCCCTGGACCTGAGGTGGCTCCTCCATGACAGCCCAGCACTATCCCATCCTCCCAGCACAGAGAAAGTCAGCCCAGGGCCCTGTTTTCTGGGAGAACTTCTGTAAATGCCCTGGATTATGAATCCTGCTGTCTCTCAAACACTCCCTGCCAAGCACTGCTGGATGTCCAAAGCAAGTGGAAGAGCTGATGTGCAATTTAGCTGGAATCTGGTGCTGTCATCTCTCTCAGGGCACATGTACATGCTCCAGGAGTGCAAGGGCAGGCTGTAAACCCAGCCCTTGGAGACACAAGGAGCATTTCACTCTGTATCCTTCCAGCAGAAGGGGGACCTCATAAATGCTTTTTTAACTCCCAGTTAATCCTCCACAACGTTGCTGGTCCACTTAAATCCACAAAAATGAAGATGTGTGAAACTATAAAACCAGAGTTGCTTGGCTGGTGGCAGAGTTGGAAAGGGTTCAGAGGGACCATGTGCTTTTTAAGTCAGATGTTTTTAGACCATGCACTTGGTGTTCACTGTTAACAGAGGGAACCAGCCTGACCTCCCTGGAAGATTTCACGCAGACCCTGTGTGCTCTTGCCCTTCCACAAAGAGTGGTTTGGCACCAAAAGCCTAACACCCACAGAGCCAAATGGATCCCTAACTATGTGCACAGCCACTGGTATTTCCTTTGACTTGCTTCAGAGGTGTCCCAAGGGCTCTATGCTGCTGTCAAGAACCCATGACATCACTTATATTATTAATAATTGCAATATATTCACAGACGGATGTACAGATGGACACTTATGTGACAGAGTTTTGCTTAAAGCCAATACCTCCCTTATCCTCCTTCCCACACCCCCAGTTTTCCCATTTGTTTATCTATTCCCTCCCAGGGAGGAAAGGTCAAAGGTGGGAGTAGAAGGAGTCAGGAGGGTTTTTTTTCCTCTTAAATAAACAAAACCCATGTTACTCAAATGACTTCATTTTAAATTCCAGGTTCTCACTGAGAATGTAAATTTTAAAGTTCTTGAAGAAAGAAAATCACAAAACTTCTCCTATTACATGACTTACAGAGGGAAGACTCTCCGATTAAAATTTTGGAATGGGAAATGCAGAGCAGCAGCTACACAGAGCCAGCTCCAGTCACCCTCCTCGCTGGTCTGAGTTATTTCACAGTGGCCAAAAGCACGTTAAGCCTTTGCAGAGCAAACAAGCGGAAAGACTCAGCTCCTGCTGGGTCGTAAAGAGCCTGGCTCCTGTTTTTATGGCATGGAAAAAACACAGGGAGGGGAGGGCTCGGACAAGCAGGGGGTGATGGAGACAAAGTCAGACCGTGAGACAACGTAAGGGTGTGTGCTCACTTAAAAAGTTACACTCCCTTGTTTCCCACTTCTCAGGGGCCTCCAGGAAAACACTGGTTTTCAGGAGAGCGCTGGTGCAGCAGCAGTTTCACACCGAGCTCAGAGTTTCTTTGCTGGCTGGAATGGAGGAACCAGTACGGATTAATCTGGAGACTGTCACCTTCAGGTACATAAAGGCAGGGAGTTGACAAACCCCAGAGCATCACTTGCTCCAAGAGGACCAAATCCATCTCAGCACAGGCTTCCTGCATCCTGGCTGCAGCTCAGAGGGCATTTGAACTGAGCTCTGCTCCCCTGAGCAGCCAAGGAAACACAGCTCCAGTGGTGGCAGGAAAGAAGTGGAGTAAAAGGAGAAACAGGGGAGCCAAAACAAGCCCCTGCTCTGAGCAAAGACTCAATCACTAAATGTGGCTTAACAAGTCTCAGCCATAGTTGGCAATTTCACTCTAAGGAATTTAAATGGTTTTCTGTTAGAAATTACTAAATAGTGCTTTCCTCCTCCACTCTGCTCTGATGAGAACCCTCCTGCAGTGCTGCATCCAGCTCTGGGGTTCCAGGGCAGGAAGGACACGGAGCTGTTAGAGTGAGTCCAGAGGAGGCCATGGAGATGCTCCGAGTGCTGGAGCCCCTCTGCTCTGGAGCCAGGCTGGGAGAGCTGGGAGTCTTCACCTGGAGAAGAGAAGGCTCCAGGGAGACCTTAGAGCCCCTCCCAGTACCTAAAGGGGCTCCAGGAGAGCTGGACCGGGACTTTGGGCAAGGGATGGAGGGACAGGACAAGAGGGAATGGCTTTAAACTGCCAAAGGGCAGGGTTAGATGGGATACTGGAAGAAATCCTTCCCTATGAGGGTGGTGAGGCCCTGGCACAGGTTGCCCAGAGAAGCTGTGACTGCCCCATCCCTGCAAGTGTCCAAGGCCAGGTTGGATGGGGCTTGGAGCAACCTGGGCTAGTGGAAGGTGTCCCTGCCCATGGCAGGGGGTGGAAAAAGATGATCTCTAAGGTTCCTTCCAACTGAAACAATTTCATGATTCTATAAAATATCTGCAACCACCTCATTTCTGACCTGGACTGTTCATTAACCCAGCCCCAGGACACTCTGAAGAAAATACCTCTGAACAAATACATAAGGAATTATAGGTGGCCTTGCGTGTGCCTTCACATCTCTAGGTTGTGGCAAAACATTTGTTCCAAAGCAAGGTTCCCACCTCCCAAAGTCTGCCCAACATTAAGCCACATTCCACCAGGTCTTGAAACCCCCTGTTGAAATCACAGAAGCCAGTACATCTCAGGGAGATGATTAGAGAAAGCAGGCAATGAAGTAGATCAAATCTTTGCTCATTAAAGAAAGAAAATTCCTGCAAACCTGCATGAGCTTATCATAAAAAAGAGTATTTTCTTTCCCTTGACAGCTTTTGTTCTTAAAAAAAAAAAAAAAAAAATAATAATACCTTGCCTACCTCAAAAGCAGACAAATAAACAAACATTGGAGTCACCTTGGGTTTTGGGGTGGTGGTTGTTTTTCCGTTTGCCTACTGCTGGCAGCATTACAATTTTCTCTGAGCATGAAAATAAAAATAATATTTTTTATTAAGAAAGGAGACAACTTCAGGTTTGACAAAGCTCTTTTTCTTGGTATCGACAAGCAATCATCATCCATCTCACAAATGGGTATTTGCCTCACAGCACATTCACGTGATCACTGGGTTTCTGGTCCTTCGAGAACTGGGATAACAAACGAATCTTCACCGGCTTCAATGATTTCAAAGCTAATCAGAAGATAAAAAGGCTGGCAGGACAGCTGACAATACATTACTAACCAACAGCAGATCTGGGCAGGACATTTATATATTTAAATTCCAAGTGTGGGGAAGCCTGGACACATGTTTCTGAAAACCAAGACAAAGCAAGAATAGTGTAGTGTAGACACTGCAAAGGCATCAGGGTGTTTTCCCTGCATCCCACAAGGCTGTGCCACCAGGATGGCACCCACAGAGCAGTGCCACACACTCCTTGATGGCAACACTCCTGCAAGGTGCCCAAAGGCAGCCCACTTAACACCAGTTTATGCAGGAAGGGAAGACAAACAGAGATGGTAAATCCCAGTGAATCTGTCCAAGAACTCCCAGGACTCCCTGAGAGAAAGAAACAGTCCCAGTACCAACAGACTTGCATGGCACATCAGAGGAATAAAAGACACAGCCCTTCCCCTGGTCTCAGTAACCATGGGAGGATGAAAACTTCTTAAATATGATTAAAAGTGACTTGGGAAATGTATCAAGAACTTCCCGGATTTTATGTGGTATCTTCCTGATCTAGACCTTGGTTCCTTTTCCATGCCATCACCTGAAGGCTAAAGCCCCCTGCTTGTTCTTTCCCCAGGGTGTGGATATTTGGAACAAGGACAAAGGTTAAAATCCTGATGCTTAAATTGAGCACAGCTTCCTATTTGTCACAGAGGCCCCGAATTTCTCTGCATTAAGTTCCACAGCCAAATGCCCATAAAACAGTCTCTGCAAAAGACAAAGTGCTGGATCTCAACCATTCTGGTGCTGTTTGGAACTGGGACCCAGTTTTTGTGGCCAAAATTGTCTATTTAAGGTATTTTTAACAGAGCAAGATGGAGCATGGTCCGAGTAGTGAAACCTGTTCAGAACCTGATGTTTTCTTGGGCCATCCTAACAATGAGTCAGAATCACAGAAGGGTTAAGGTTGGGAAGGACCACTGCAGGTCATCTAGTCCAGCCCTCCTGCTCAAGCAGGGTCACCAAGGGGACATTACTCAGGATTGTGTCCAGAGACAACACCAGACTAGTCACAAAAGCTGATGGTAAATAGAAATGCTCCTTCGGGATCCACCCTGAAAACTCAAACCTGCTGATGGCTCACTGTTCAAAAGGGTTTGTTCTCCAAAGCAAGTGCCTACGTCTGTTTAACTTGAAACATGAACAACTATATGGAGACACCAGTCACCACAAGTAATTACTCCAATCTTCATCCAACCGAGGCTCTGCAAAAGGAACAGTCTGTATTCCCCAGTGGCAGCATCAGGAGGCTCATGAGGATCCTTGTGACTTGGAAGGGGAGCCCAGTGAGAGGATTTTGGGGCATTTGACTCTGCCTTTGATGAGGGAACAGTTTGTGAAGAAGAGCTACGATAACCTCCTGACTCCAGAAAGATGTTAAGATGTGGCTCAGCAAGAATTTCCCATTGTTTTCCGTTACCTCCTGACTCCGGAGTTCAAAGCGGCGAAGCCGTTTCAAAGGCAGATGAATATATTTAGATTTTGGTGAGCGATCACAAGTTTCCCAAAAGCTTACATATTCATCCCAAAGGGAAAGGGATCACTGAGGGCAGCTGTAATTGGGCCAGGGGCATTGTGATTATCTGCAGATTACCTGTTTCTCGATGCAAAGAAAGAGCTGTCAATTTGCTCCGTGGGGCTCGGGAGGAGTTTCGGTGGGAGACCAGAGACCCTGACAAGCCCTTCTGACACCAGACCTCCCCCATCACGTCCACTTAGAGTCACTCCAAGGGGCTGTCACAGAGCTTCTCTACCCTGACTGAATCTCAGCTACTGGAAGGAAAATAAATGCTGTACAAACCACTTATTACCCACCACAGCAGCCCCACGGTTCTCCTCGTAAGGGTTGAGGACCTGCCAAAAAAATCATCTGGAAAAGCACCTCATCTGCAAGGAAAAGGGGCTGATGGGCTGGGGGAAGCAGCTCTATCCCCCACACAACAGCTGCATTAATTTATTACATTTTAGTCTTCGGTCAACTTTGAGACAACAACTGAAGAGTGAGTTTCCATTACAACATCCATCATTTTATCAACCTTATTTTTTGTGATATTTTGTAAATTACAATAAATTTGCTTTCTTCTGAATATTCAGATGCTTCAAAAGGTACCCAAAGGATGCAATTAGACCCTAGGGAAATATGCTATTATGTGCACATATCATGTTTTGCATAG
Source organism: Neopelma chrysocephalum (assembly GCF_003984885.1). Classification (NCBI taxonomy): domain Eukaryota; kingdom Metazoa; phylum Chordata; class Aves; order Passeriformes; family Pipridae; genus Neopelma; species Neopelma chrysocephalum. The sequence goes on along the minus strand of NW_020897747.1, from coordinate 116,069 downwards.
GCTTTCCAGCATCTACATAATTTATGTTTTTCTGCATAATTTCCCCTTTTTATGTTTCCTATGTGTTTGTGAGATAATGCAGAAGTCAGTTCTCTACCACCAAAAATACAGAAAGAACTTAAGTCTGTATTCTTACTTCACCCAATCTGCTTTACTTCCCCCAAAACCCTTGGAAAAACCCCTGGAGAAATCCTTTCATATGCACCAAACATCAATGCCCGAGGAAAAACCCAGAAGGTCGAGGCAGCTTCTGAAAGGAACCAGAACCTTGTCCATTCCCTTATTCATCTGGGCATTCAGAGGAGCCTCTGATGGAAAATGTTGGAATGGGAAAGCTTTTAAACTGTTTATAATCCTCCCTTCGCATTTGAATCATACAAAAAAATAATTCTCCAAAACTTTCAAGTTGCTTTTTAGCTTTCCGTGCCAGTCACTTGCATCCAAGCTTGCTTTTAATTAAAAAATAAAATAGGAAGAATAATAAAAAGGAGGAGAGTTTTCAGACAAGATGTAGTTAAAGGTGATGCCTGCTCTTTCTTTTTTAACTCGGTTGGATGGAATTTTTAGTTTGTGGATTTTTAATTTATTTTAAAAAATTTAAAAAAGGAAATAAAAGTGAAGGAGGGGGAAAACTTTATGCAGGTGACCTGGACAGAGCTGAGCCCCCACCCATGTACTTAAGTGTGGATATTTCCATTCCTCAGGATGTGATAAACAACTCAAAGGCTGGAAGAAGCTGCTTAATGTCTTGAGTTGGATTTTTGGTGCCCTCTCTCAGGTACCATCCAGGGATTTTTCTTTCCCAGGAGGTGAGAGACAAGAAACAAAGACCTTTCTTGCACCCTCAAACCCCAGCCTCACTTCACTCCTCAGCCACAGTGGCTGCTCCATATTTCCCAGCTCCTGGAGTCATGGAGAGCATGAGAAAGCTGCCCTAAAAGTCAATAAATACATTAAATAATATTAATAACAATAATAGTCTCATCTTTGCATTCATATATTCAAGTGCTCAGAAGACTGAGTCCTTCAGACTCAAAAATAAATTTGTTAAACACAGAAACACATAATTCACTCGTTCTCCTCCAAAATAAATCCAGCCTAATACAAATAACCATCCCCAAACACAGTCCCTGCAAGTGAAGTTGGGAGGGGAAAAACACATTTCCCTTTGTAATTTACCCAGAATAATCTGGGGTAATCTACTTATCTAAAATTCACCCCCGAGTCCATGTAAAATCAGTCATGGACCAGCAAGGAGACATTAGAAGTGTGTTTTCTTCTCCACAAACCATGACAGGCTTCAAATTGCCAATAAAAAAAAAAAAAAAAAAAAAAAAAAGAAAAGTCTCATGTGAATAAAAGAAAATATTTATGTTTTGAAACCCACAGAGTGAAACAGCAGGAAAAAAATAATCTGGTAAAATTTAAAGAATAAGATTCTTTGTAGAATACATAAGAGAACACCTGCCGCTTTCCTTATTTTTTATTTATCATAATTAATAAGCTCAAACTAAGCAGTATGCAGATGTATAAAAACAAACAGGCAAAAAAAATTAAAAAATACTTGTCATCAAAAAGTTCATTTGAAGTTGAGAAACTGTATGATTAATTAATCAGAGCAGAATCTGCTCACTTAAAAGCCTATTGACATATGTTTTAAAATCATTTGTGTAATTCAAGATAACTCACAGCAAGAACCACATGCAGGATGTTCTCCAGGAGCCATCAGCCTCCACAAGCATGACTTGTGGAATAAAGTTTATCTTTAAGATTAAAAATACAAAAAAACCAGAAAAATTCCTTTTAGAGAAGACTTCAGTGCCTCATTCTTCATTAATCAAGTCCAGTGGAGCTCAGTCAGCCTCTTCAACTTCTCTATTTATTTATGAATAAACACCCAGGGTCTCACACTTCCCAGCAAACACTCATTGATTCCATAGAACACACCTGGATTGATAATAAATTTCCTAATGAGCTGAAGGAGGACTTGGAAAAAGCTGAAGGTTTAGCCAGGGTAAAAGGCACTGAAAGGAATTCATTTGTTCTAATGAAAGCACAGTAGGTCAAGTCTGGGTTTGGGGTGGTGAGGAAGATGAAATAGTTAAAGGAATTTATTCAGGAAGAAAATTACAGGCAGGAGGAACTACAGTGGGGGTGAAAGTGGAGTTTGGGAGTGGACTTACAGACCCACTCATGGTGTGCCCTCAGTCCCAGCCTTTACACCCTCACCAAACACTTTTCAAGCTCTGAGTGGAGCAATTTTTTAAGATACCTTTGATCACCTGGTGCTTAAGGAACATCTTGCCTGCCTGCTGTCTCAGGAGAGCAGAGAGTTACTTGTACTAAAACTGTTTGGCCTCACCTTTGCACCTCTAAAATGTAGAGCCTGTTCATGAAAGCATCAATCCCCTCTTGTTCCTATAATGTTGCTCTAATTCAAAAACCAAGTGGCTCATGAGTCACCCAATCATTTGGGTTGGAAAAGAACTCCAAGATTGAGTCCAGCTATTAACTCAGCAGGTCCACCTTGCAGTCCTCCTGAGTTTTCTGCCCCTTCTGCCAAAGGTCATAAAGTCTTATATTTCCCTGTGGAATAAGGAAATAAAAACAAGGAGAACCCTGTGGGATAAACAGCATCTTTTTCTCCCTGGGCTCAGCAGAGGTGGCTGCTCAGACATCTGGGAAGCACCCAGGACACCCCCAGCAGCCAGTGCTGGGATATTCCCTTGCAGACAGTCCCAGGACAAATCTGTGCCAACCTCCAGCTGACCCTGAAGATGCATAAACCCAAAACTCATCCCTCAAGATGGAAAGACAGAAAATGCACTGGAGAAGCTGGAAAGGATGCACTTCCTTCCACCCCTGCCCTTCCCAAAGCATTTAATGTCTGTTCCTCCCACTGCAGTGTCAGCATCCAAACCAAGCCTCACCTAAATCATTGTCAGGCAAGAAAATAAAAACCCCTTACAAATCTCTTTACAGAAAGTAAAACAAATTTCAAAACAAACTGTTTCCTTTTCCCTTCTGATGGTGGTGATGCTCTGAGCATCTAAAATGAAGAGCACAGTTTACAAGGGCACTGGAGGTGGGAAGTTCTCACATTTTTTTCTCCACAAATCTTTTTCCTCAATTTAAATTTATTCTCCCCATGTGTGACCAACATCCTGTTCGCTTTTGTGGAAACAAAGTATCTCGTTTCTCTTCGACCAGGACTACTTATTTCTCTACAAATGAACAGTACTAAACAGAAAGATAGGAAGCTGTTTTGAACCCAAAATTCTGTTGAAACCTAGAAAAAGTACCTTTGGACAACATAAACTCCTGACTTAAGTGAGAACATGTATCAAAACCAGCCTTTTGTCATGAAAAACCCACTATAAACCGTAGGGTTTGGGTCCAAAAGCATTTGTACGAAAATTCCCAGGCTAAAATGGTAAACTTTAAAGCACATTAAGCATTAAGAAACAATAACCAAGGGGTTTAGCAGATAGATTTTCTTTCCCCCTAAATTTTTTGGTGTGTGCTTGGCATCTCAGAGTCACCAGGATTTACAATACAAGGAGGAATATCCATGTTTTATGTAATGTACACATCAAAATGTATTCCTTGCTTTCAGATGGGTGGTGGAGAGATCCCAAGCAGTTTTGACCTCTGCTATTTGCAGAGACCTTTCCTGGCAAAGGCTTTGCTCCCAAGTCCAGCAAAGAGATTATTTTCTCCCTCAACTTTTTTATTTATAGCATTATAAAAATAAATGTGACATATTTAGGGGCTGTGACAGATTTTAAAATGCTCGAGCAAGGCACGTTTTGGACTTTTTATTTTTAAAGTTTGTCTTCTTTTAAAACACAGTTTCCTGAAGGGTTTTCTCTTTTCTATGATGAAAAATCTATGGCAATGCTCAGTTTTTGTACCATTTCAGTTAATATCTCCAAAAAGCAAATACATGGAGGCCCTTATGAACCTTAGTGGAAGCAAAAACAAAACTAAAATTCCCCTTTTATAGCAAAGAGTAAGGAGGCATCACTGAAAATTAGACCCAGCTCCAAGAGGAGGTGAGCAAGTGCTCATTCTTTCAGCAGGTTCTTATGCAGTGTCCCCATCCTAAGCAGGCACAAGAAAAAAAATAAAATAAATAAAATAAAATCCTGCTTTTGAGCCCAATTGGGCTGCAACCAGTTCATCTAGTTTATAAAAATAGATATCTCATTCAGGTAGAAGGCCTGTGTCCTTTTCCCCCCATTGCCACCAGAGTTGCCCACCTGGGCCTGAAGGAGACCACAGAGCAGACAGGGTGGGCAAACCAGTCTCCCACTATGAAGGCAATAAGATAAAACCCACATTGGCCTGGACATTAGACAACCTCCATCTCCCTTAGCAAAGAATAGAAATAAACTGCAATAATATTTCTATTTAAAAGGAAAAAAAAATTAAAGCCCTTGAGCCATCCCTCCCCTTGCGAGCAATCAGGGTGTTTTTCTCTTTCATGCTCTGCTTTTCTTTTTTTGTGCCATGAATTTGCATTTTCTAGTCTGTCTAATTCTAGCTACATTTTTTTTGTTGTTGTTGTTTTAATATAAAATCTCTGTGGTTGGTGAAGAAGTCAGGAAGAGAAGATGTACTTCAACTCCTCACGTGTTTTCAGCATCCTTGTGGTGGAATTGGCCCCTCAGAGAGTCATCTTCTGACCTGCCCTAAGTTTCTTTTCACAGAGACACGTTTAAAAGAAACCCAAATTCCTCATTTTACAGCTTCTGCTTTAACCCAAACTGTGCTTCAATTTATTTAATTCACTTGTTTGCAAACAATCATCCTCACTCCAGCTCACCCTCACACTCAGCAGGGAAAGCTCTCCTTCAGTTTTACACCAACACTTCTACAATTAAGCCATAGAAGTGACTTTTAAACCCCATCCTTTCTGGACATAACGTTTTTCACTCAGAGACTAAATCCCTATAGCACAGGGACACTTGGAGGAGCTTGTCCCCATCCTCACCTACATCCAGCGGGAAAAAAACCCAACAAAATATCTTTTTTCCCCAAATTGAGAGCAATGCAGGTGGTGGGAAAGGCATCTCCTGGCAGTCAGTAATTACCCACTAATTCTGGGACATCCTTTATCCCAGGAGCCACACACTGATGTAATGGATGTGAGGGGATGAGAGAGGCAAATATACAGAAAAACAAACAAGGGCTACGATCCTGCCTTAGCCATTATCTCCCCCTTTATTTAAGCACATGTCTGGAAACACTGCCCAAAACAACTGTCTCTGTTTAAAAAGCCCCCAGTTCTCCTCTTGCTTTGTTGTCTCCATCTCATTCCTGCCAATATCCCACTTGCAGCTCCATCTCATCCACACACAGCCATTCATCCACCAGAAATAACAGTTTGTGATATGAAAACAAGCTGTGATTTCTAAGCAATTTGATAATCAGTGTTTTCTGAGCACTAAATAGAGTTCCTGTACATAGGAACAACCACTGTTTTACCATTCACTGATAAATGACACCAAATTAACACTAATCAAATCAGTGCTTCAGCTGATACCAAATTGGTGACTGTACACCCATCAATAAGGGGTGGCTGAACAAAGAAAAGGCAGAAAATAAGGAGAAAAAGGTTGGACAGGGCTTGGAGCAACCTGGTCTAGTGGAAGATGTCCCTGCCCATGGCAAGGGGTGGAATGAGGTGATCTTTAAGGTCCTTTCCAACCTAAACCATTCCATGATTCTATGAAGAGTTCAACCTGTTGTGATCAGTTTTCCTTTCTCTTTCCCAAAAATGAGATTATCAGCATTGCCATAGCTCAGCACACCTAATTTATAGGTTGTAACAGCTATTTAGTCAGAAGACAACATTATTTATCTAAATTCAAAACTCTAATGCTTCTTGTTATGGTTTTGGTGCTGAAGGGGGAAAAGGGAGAGAAACACACTTTTTCCCTTGCAGTGCTGACTAAAACCTTGCTGGCTCTGCCAAAATATTTGGGGAAAGAGGAAGTTATTGTCACCACCCCATAACTGCTGATTGCTCACCCTTATTCTTCTCAGCAAACCTTTGCATGGATTAGCTGCCATAATACACATCAACCTGCATGCTGATGCTTCCCAAGAATAATTCTGCTTTGATTTGACCATTTCAACTGATTATTTTCCCTGTATATTTGGGAAAATTCTGTCTACAGCTCAGCTGATGGAAATTGCTCAGAGGAGGGTAACAGCACGTGGGGTAAAGGAAGGCCATCAGCAAACAACCTCTGGAGGCATCCAAAAGGATTTTAAATCCTAAACTCAGGGCTCAAAATAATGCAAAAGTAAATTGCAGCCTCCCTAGGAAAGCAATAAGGAACCTCTGTTTTCCTGTATCCATGATGAAGAAAAACCTTGGTCTGCACTGCCCTGGTGTCACTCCTCTCCTTCCCTTGGCAGAATCAGACCCCCTTTTTTTCCCCCCACCTAAAAATGCATAAATAAGGGGTAAAATAGGTAAATAAAAAGCTTGAACAGCACAAAACCAAAAGAGTGGGGGTTTTGATTGTTTTGTTTTTTTTTAATTATGAAGCCAGTGCAGTGGTGTTTGCGTTCACCAGCTCTGAACTGGGCTCAGGAAGATTCCATGTAGGGAGCAGTTATCCCTCAAAAGGTCCCCTGCTGATGGCTGAGAGCAGAACTGAGGGAAAAACTGGCAAGAAAAATATTTGCAAATATTTTAATAGTTGCCAATTTTCCTGATGTTGCAGTGAGCCTGGCTGGGGCTGGAGATTTTCTTCAAGCCTTAGCTTTCACAAGCAGTGATTAAATGAGAATCAGAGCCTTCCTCAGATAAGCAAGAAAATCACTGGTCCCCATAGCTGCAAAAATTCTTACAAATGTGTTCCAGTGACAACATACAGAAATAAAAGGCAAAGCTTAAAAAAAATTTAGATAAACAAACACAAAAAAACCCCACAACCTCATTTTTTGTTATTAAACTGAACTATTTTTTATATAAATTATTGTTGGCAGCTTTTCCACTTAGTTTTTAAAAAAAAAAAATGGGTTTGCTTGCAGTCTGCACATATTCACATTAAAAATATGATAATAAAAATCAGGCCAGGGATAGTTTCTCAGTAAAGAATTCTCAGAAATTAGGGATTTACATCCCCTGGTTTCTTCTTCTGTATACAAGGCTTGTGCTCTACTACTTGTCTTGGGGCTTTCCCTGTTGGTGAGGAGAGGGGTCTCTCCAGAGGGAGCCACAGCACCACTGGAAGGAGAAACCTCTGCCTAAAGCTGCTTCTTCCCTTCTCCCCACTGACTGCAGGAGCAGCATCAGCAAGAAGCTGAAATCATGTCTCTAATTGCCAACTTTCCAAATCCCAGCTGGAGGGACCATTCCTCAACATCACCTGGCACAAATCATGAGGGTTAAATTATCCAATCTGGGGCTGGGAAGTTGCTGTGCAGTTTGAGGGAGCAAAGGCACAGGCAGTGTCCACTAGTTGGGATCGAGGAGCACAACTAATCTGAAATAATCAATAGGCAGAAAAATCACCTCAATTAATTCTTCAGGCAATTTCCATAGTACACAGCAGTGAGCAGAGCAGGAATGACGACTCCAAACACAGAATTTAAATGTCTTTCTCAATTTTTTTTCCCTGTAATCTCACCTTTATCGGCTCGAAAAGCCCAAAGACGATATGAACTTGCAAGACCCTGGTGACAAGAGTGCTCAGGGCGAGCTCTGCCAGCCCATTCCTAGTGCAGGCACTCACTGGTGGTGGGATGGGCTGGGGGGATGTCAGGGGAGACACCTGGAAGTCATTGCCTTTGGCTCACCTCCAGTCAGCCACTAAAGAATCAGTCCCTTAAAGTTCACGCCATGAGCACCGAGATGTGAAATGCAGGGGAACAAACCTGGGAAATGTTACATCTGCAGGGAAGGAGTTTGATAAATGTTTAAGGAAATGACTGATCTCAAAATCTTGCTCTTCCCTGTAAAATTAAGATCATGCTTAGGTTGTGTCATGGAGTTTGTTGTCTCCCAAACTGCAGTTGTCTCAACGCATTTGTGGGGTCCTGTGTGATCTTTACCCGCCACGTTGCCTTGTGATTTACCTTGAATCCTTTCCAACCCTCTTTCCCTGCTCCTCAGCAGCAAACACAGAAAACATTTTCAGCAAGTGCCTTTGTTTTCAGTTCCATTTAGGCTGAGCCAGGCTGATGCCCCCATGCAAAATGCAGATGGAAGGGTATTTCTGGAAACTCCTTTTGCAGCTTTTACCGCTTTCTGATCCATTTGTGTTGGTCTCCTCATTTTTAGGCAAAGAGCAAGGCATTTATGAAAAGGCTTTAAAAGCATGATCTGAACCCCAGAGAGCACATTGGAAGGACCTGTGTGTCCCCAAGAAGCTGCATTGCACAGAGCTGTCACACAGAGTGCACAGCCAGCGCTGTGTTATCCCACCACTCATTTGTTAATTGTTCAGCCACACAGTGCTTTCTAAACAGCAGCATTAGTCTAGAAGTACTAAAGGACTCAGCCAAGACCAGGTTAGATGGGGCTTGGAGCAACCTGGTCTAGTGGAAGGTGTCCCTGCTGATGGCAGAGGATTGGAATGAGACGATCTTTAAGGTCCCTTCCAACCCAAACCAGTCTGTGATTCTGTAATTCTATTCTGTGACAAAAAGCCTCTCTCCAATTTATCCCTTTATAGTGAGTACCTCAATTTAAAAACATAAAATAGCCCTAATGGATGTTCTTAAATACTTCTAGTAACAGGTGCAGGCTTGGAAGTGCAGCTGGGAATGACCCTGAGCATTGAGCACATTCTTGCAGGTCAGGAGTTTAAACTCAGCCTAAATAAGAGGTGATAGTTGTGTGACTCGGGATGGTGGGTCAAGTCCTGTTTATCAGAGAATCTGCTGAGTTGGAAGGGACCCATCAAGATCGTTGAGTCCAACTCCTGGTCTTGCACAGGACACCCCAAGAATCCCACCATATGCAAAATTCCAGGTAATAAAACTACTGCAAGAACCACTGCTGTTGGCACCTCTGGGCAGCAAACTCAGCAGAGAGGGCAGAAAAGGGGGACTCCCATTTGATCCCTAGAGTCTGCTCTTTTAAGGAATTATCCCAGCCTAGTTCATTAATTCATGACAAGAGAGACATTGAGGGGCTGGAGCATGTCCAGAGAAGGGAAAGGAGCTGGGGAAGGGGCTGGAGCACCGGGAGCAGCTGAGGGAGCTGGGGGGGCTCAGCCTGGAGAAAAGGAGGCTCAGGGGGGACCTTCTGGCTCTGCAACTCCCTGACAGGAGGGAGACCTGGGGGGGGTCAGGCTCTGCTGCCAGGGAACGAGGGACAGGACAAGGGGAAATGGCCTCAAGCTGTGCCAGGGGAGGTTTAGATTGGATATTAGTGAAAGTTTTTTATGGAAAGGGTTGCCCAGCCCTGGCACAACTGCCCAGGGCAGTGGTGGAATCCCCATCCCTGGAGGGGTTTAAAAGCCTTGGGGACACAGGTCAGTGGTGGCCTTGGCACTGCTGGGGGATGGTTGGACTCGATGATCTTAGAGGGCTTTTCCAACCTAAATGATTCTGTGATTCTGTCTTCTAAACCAGGGAGTTCAACTGTGCTAAGCTGAACATTAGAGAGATTTAATTTCTGAATTCACTAAAATAATAATAAAAAAACCATAAAACATCCATCATTACATTTTGCCTGAAAGGTACAAACACTGGAGCCAACAACTCCAGAACTGTGTCCAGCTTACACATCCCTACAGAGACCCACCTCTGGCCAAGACATCAAATCCCTGTCCACCCTCATCTTATGGATACAAGTTTGAGGCTTCAGGACTTCATGACCTCCCCATTTAGTAAGTGTTGAATGCAACATCTTTGACTTGTGTGCAAAAGTAAAGCAATACTTGGAGCAAGTTCTATCTGCCAGACACAACAGAAAACTGCCAACAGTTGAGGAATGTGCAATCAGCAATTAGGACTATTTAATACTGCCAGGAAGAAAGAAAAAAAACACCCATGGAAAAGTGAGATTTATCAGGCAGTTAATTGCCAAGCATTTTAATTTAAGAGTTGGGAAAGTGTAATTCTAATTATTACTGCATTATGCAGTCATACATTTTCATACTCATGTAATAGAGGAACCTCAGAATGACATGACACATTTTAATTAAAACACAATTACTTATTGACGATTAGATCTGTTCAAATAGTGCCTAATTCCAGCACCTTTCCCTGTGTTCTTCGCTCTGGAATGGCACATCAGAAATAGGAATAGCTCAGAGGTGACATATCAAATTTTTTGATATATGCTATTTCCTTTTCTTTATGAGTTGATTTTCTTAAAGTTGTCTCTCTATCTCTGGACTGATGCAGAGAATGACTAAATAATACACATCTCCCCTTCAGTTGCTGGATAATTTGTGATTTTGTTTCCCTCTTCACCAACCAAGTAAGGAAAATTCACCAGTCTTAACTGTTCATCAGACTGAGCACGTGAGCCATCACAAACTTCCCATTATTCTTTTCCAAGGCAAGCTTTCCATCCACCACCAGCACATGAAACAGGCCAAGCTTTGAACCAAAACAAAAGAACCAGGTAAGTTCTGGAAAGACATTTCCCTGTAGGAACATACACAAACCACACTGGTTGCCCTTGGTCACCTTCCTTGGTGAATTTATCCCTCTCTCCAGCCAAAAGTCTATTTTGGATTTTCTTCATGAGCACATAAAAGAGTAACTTTTAGATTTACCAGCAAAACAATTTTTAAACCGTGTTCAAACCAACATCACTTTCTTGTTTCTTAATTGTAAACATGACAACAAGGAGGAGACATCAGAATTTTAACCAAATTTTTTCCCACTTAACATGTTATAGAGCATTTAAGATAGCTTCAAGATGGAAAAATAAATAAAATACTTACACCAAGTGGGCTTGAAATCGAACACACAAGCGCAGGAGACACCTTTGATCCCCAAGGAAGCAAAAAGCCAACATTAATCTTGTCCCTTATTTTTTAAGGCCACAACCAATAAGTTAATTTTGGTGAAAAACACACACTCTTTTGCACTGAAATGCTCTGTTTTACCTGAGAAGTAATTAAAGGAGAAGGGGTAACAGTATTATTTTAACCCTTACCTCTTGCATTCAGAAGTCTCTCAGAAAACAACATTTCAGCTCCATCCCCTCCATAGTTGGGTGTGGTTTCCTTGTTTTCCTCTATTTAAGGGCTTGTTACCTTTAATTAAGGCAGTTTGTACTTCAGAGTCCTAATCAATCAGGGTAATGAGCAGGTCCTAACGCTCTTCTCAGGGAACATCAGATCTGTGTTGGCACAAAAACACAAACCTGATGGTTCTAAAGGACATTTTGCCCTACACTGGGAACAAAACTTGGTACCCACCCAAGGGATCATCAGCAATGGAGGGAGGTGGCACCCAAAATATTCATTCCAGGAGGGAACAGCACATGTGAGTTCAGCAGATCCAAAATCATGTCTAAACCACCAGCACAAATAGCACAGTTAAAAGTCTGGTGGGCAAATGAGGATCTCACAGCAAGTCCAGTATCTAGCAAATGTATCCTCAGATATTTAGGAACTGCAAATTTCACCTCTACATCAGCTTCACAGTCCATGGAAAACTCCTGAAAAGAGCGGCTGTGGAAAAATCTTCCATTAATAACATTTCTTCTAAAGCCATAATGTTTTCCTGACATTTGACTTTTCATCAGTCTAAAATCTTGATCTTTTTCTTTGTTTCATAGGTTTTTATAGTGTGGTAGCATCTTGGCCTGGCATATTGGTTGGGATAATAGTATTCCCAACAGCTTGCCTGTAAGAACTTCTAGTCTCAGTAATAAAATTCCAGAGGAAATGTACATCAGGTGAAATTTATTTATTATTTAAGACATTTTTTGGAAGCTCACACTAGAATATCATCCCATGCTTCATTATTTTTTGAATAATGAGATTTTTATTGCTTATATCATTCTTTGTTTTATAAATATTCCTCTTTGACATGGTTCTTTTCCAAATGCTTTGGTGACCAACCCCTGGAAAGCAGCAAGAAACATCCTCCACCCTGTGTCCCACCCCATCCGTGTTTGCAAGAGTGGGAGTGATACAACCTTCAACATAAATACAAGATATAGTCTGCAGGGAAAATATTTGTAAAACTACAGAGCTATTCTAGGGTAAAATTGAACAGAATTCAAATCTGACAGAACTGACCTTCCCAGTGACTCAGAACCTCATCCAAACTCATCCTAATTATGAAACAGGTAATTGTCATTCCTTAGAAGATGACTGTTGGGGAATTTAGGGTAAAGAGAAATAAATGAAAATAAATAAATAAATTTAAATGGTAAATACAAATTAAGAAATAAACATATAAATAAAATTACTTAAATAAGGAAAATTAAATAGATAAGAATAATAAATAAATAAATAGATATATAAATAAAACATGGAGGTGAGAGAGACAGAAGCATATAGAATATATCAATTTTGGGCTTCAAAAAGAGGAGATGAGAAGTGTCTACCCTTATGTTTGCCAGTGCAGGAATGCTCATCCATAGGGTCCTGCATTCTCCAAGTGTAGAGGAAGTACCAAGGCATGATGTGTTTGCAGGGATTACATTTCCTAAAGGAAGACAAAACCTATCAGCCATTAATATATAAAAACATGACAGTCCACATATGGATCAAAAGGGAATTACAGCTCCCACTATGCCAAACCTGTGAGGAAGCTCTTCAGTCTTACCAGTGTGAGGAGATGGGTGTTGAATTCTACCTACAATCTGGTTTTATGAGTTACTTTCAAGCTCCTCGGAAAATTATGATGCATAAAATGCTCTTTCCCTGATTTACCTAATTTTAGTGTCTTTTCAGTCACTGGTGCAGAATTTTCCTCATGTGTTCAAAGAGCTGAATGGGTTGGTTGGATTCCCTACAAGTTCCAGCTCCCAGCCCTTTTGGAGGAGGAAAGCCCTCCTGTGGCTGTTGTGTGGGATACTATTGGGATGTTTCCTGGTTTTCAGGCAATGAATCTGAGGCACCTGGAAAGAAACAGCCACACAAACATCATCTGAAGGTTAATGCCTGATGGGAGCATGTGCAAACCCACTTTAACCAACTGGACATTTGATTTTAATTGATTTAAATCAATTCAAGAGAGAAATGGTATGACTGGAAAATGTACTTTTTAATGCTTGAGGAGGAAAATGGTTGTGCTGGTTGGGATATGATATCACAGTTGTCTGGAAGGGATGTGATGTCGTACTTTCCACTGCCACCATTGTGCTGAGACATCACTGGAACCTCCAGCCATGGGATGGGCTCCAAACCTCATGGATTTTCAACTTAACATTCAATACAGGTGTGGAGAGAGGAAAAAACAGAGATTAACATAATGGTTAAAATAAAAAAATTCAAAAGCAGAGGTTACAGATTCCTGACTGATTTAATTGTCCAAATAATCCCCCATCCCATCTCTCTACAGGCTATGGAATGGGAACACCATTCTTAATCACTTGATGGATAACTCTTGGGAATCTTTTACCTGAGGGCTTGGAGCAACCTGGTCTAGTGAAAGGTGTCCCTGCCCATGACAGGGGGGTGGAATGACATGATATTTAAGGTCCCGTCCAAAAATTCCCAATTTTCAGGTTTTTCACTCTGCAGCTGTGGATTTGAGTGATATCCTTCCAGTGGTTAAAAATGGTCTCTAAGCAACAAGCACTGAAATGTTTTCAGATCTTTTTTACTTGACCCAGGATTTGTGCTGAGTTAGATGAGTAAATACTGGCATGACGTGACATTCTTGTTATTTATGTTCCATCCAAGTAAGTGGGAGATAACCTAGGCAAATTTCCATTATCTAATTATAAAAACCTCCTCATATTCCCATGAAACTAATTTTAATTTGATGAAAGCCAGACAACTTGGATTTCCTACGATTTGAGCGATAAGATTCTTTCTCAGTATGTTCTCAATTTACCAAAGGCTCCAAAATTGGAGATCTCTATTAATAAACATTGCTGGTTGCTCACGCAGTGACTTTATGTTATTATACACCAAAAAATAATGCAAAAGGGGAAAAGATTGCTGGATTTAGCAGCTGCATTCACGGGAAGGAGGAAGGAACCACACTGTGTTTTATTTTCAAGAGGGAGCTGCAGCAGGTGAAGCTCCTGCTTTGTTCACAGGTGTTTAAAATGCCTCTAAGAATGCCACAAAATTTGTGTTTGGAGAACAAACCCCATGGCAGGGGGTTGGAACTGGCTGATCTTTAGGGTCCCTTCAAACCCAAACCATTATGTGATTCTATAAACTACAGAAAGCACCTTCTAATCATGATATGCAGGGAATGGTCTGCAGTGGAAACAAGCTGTGTTTAATGTTTCTTACAAAAGTCACGATCCTGCAATTCCTTATACATGGAAACCCCCATACCAAAATTCACTGCATTACTGTGCAGACTCCTGAGCCTCTCCTGAAAATCCCAACATTTTACAATATGTAAAACAACCCAGAATAAGGAACAGCAGGAGAACCTCCAGACCTTCTACACCGCAGTTCAGACACAGGTTTGGCCACTTTTCCTGAAAACTAAGCCATAAAACCCCCCAGTTTCCTGCAAAATCTAAGAGGAAGATCAATTTAACTAATGATGTGGGGGTTCTGTGTCTCCATGGACCTCACACATATTATTTATAGAATGCATTAATATTTCATTTTTCCCATCCCTAAACAGTCTTTGAGGGCGAAAAAAAAAAAAAAGAGATAGCTTGAGACAGGTAACATTTTAATTGAAATTAATGGGATTGGTTTGATTTCACCTCTGAGAATATAAAAATCATTCATTTTTTTGTCGTGAAAAGGATCTTTATGTCTCACAGGTACCCTGACAACCACGACAAGCAGTTGGTCACACTGAGAATCCACCTCCCACCTCTCTTTGTGCCATAGACCATCACCCTCCAGTTCATGAGAAACCAGCAGGGAAAAAATGCAGAGATTATGAAAAGGCAGAGCTAAACCTCTGCTTTCCCTTCTTTTTTTTTTGCTGTTGGGGTTGGACAGCACGAGGAAACACCATCCCTTGGATGGGATAGAGCACAGATGGATGTGTTGCCGTCTTTTCATCCCTGCCTGTCAAGGGCTTTAACCTCTGACCAGGAACAGTCAGTATAAGTCTTTATGCTTCCTCTGTGCTAGACCTGGGCTGCTGAATGTGCCAAATTAATGTGCTGCACAGATTGTTGTCCTCCAAAGGCTTCACTGAAGTGTTGTTGGACCCTTTACAAGAGATGTGCCAAATCACTCTGAAGCTGAAGCATCACCAAAACTGGCAGTCCCAGCCAGAGGCAGGAATCATTTCATTGCCATCCTTTCATTCCTCCTCTAAATAGTTTTGTGCTGCCAAAGTAGGTGCATGAACCTCTTTGCTTTAATTTATATTATTCGTATTTATTTTTTCTGGGAGGGGATAGAATGGGATTGTGTTTTCTAAAGCACCTGAGTTGCTCTGGAGGACAAATCACTGAGATTTCTGCTTTGAACTCATGAATGTGTTAGAAAAGCTGATTCAATGGACTTCATGCTCTTAAGTCACTTAAGAGCTTTGGAAATTTCACTAAAACCTTCCATAAGCTTAAAAACAAATGGATCACCACCCCCAACCCCAGGTTAACTCATAACTCAGTCCAATTTTCCTCCAAGCACCCTCCTCGCTGTCCATTACGGAATAATTTTCCTTTTTATCATTAAAATCTCTTTTATAAAAGCTCTTTACTATACATTTTACAAGCACTGTCACAGCCTCACAGGCCAGGAGTTGCTTGGTGCCTTCACTGAGTTGTGCCTCTTAAATGAATTCAGATCCGACGCAGAGGAAGGTATTGAAATTATTTATCTTCTGCTGTGATTTGCAAATCATAAATGGGAAAGTGAAATGCAACTCACAGGCAGAAGGGAGGAACGAGTAAAATCCCACACAAGCTGCGAGAGAGTAGATGGACAAGTACAATGCCGCATTTACCCCTTAGAACTTGTAAGGAGGGTTGCAAAATTCACCTAAAATTTCTTTTTGTTGCCAGCAAGTGACACTGGATATAAAAAGGAATCTTACAAGATTTCCTGTTAGCTTATTTAGACCTTTTTATTTTTGTTTGGGAAAACCTTTGAAATACACATAAAGAGACCTCAGGAATTCTCTGTGAATATCAGCCTTTCCTCAGTCATCCTAATCTGGTTTGGTGGAGTAAGATGGGATCAAGGGCACATGGCACAACTACTGAAACACCCTGTCCATGCCCTGGGACCCCAGAAAACAGGGAAGAAATATCCTACAAAGACCCTTAGCAGATTTTTTCATTTTAATTTCAAGCCACAGAGCAGAGTAGTTCCTTTCAAGGAATTAATAGATAATAATAACAATGGGATGCTTGTTTCTTATGGAGGAAAAGTGACCTATATTCCAGGTAAGGAAATTCTCCTCCCAGTGATGCACAAAATAGATACTGGCATGAAATGCTCTGCTAATAACCATGGCTGTATTATTTTTCATCTGGGTGCCCCGAGGATCTCCCTCCCCTATTCCTGCCCAGTGCAGGGCCACCCTTTGTCACAACATTAAAATCTGCTTAATATTTTTTTAGCATTTCACATCACAGCCCCAGTAATTGCACCCTCAGGAGCAAGACTCCTTCCTGCCTCTGCTTTTCAATATTATTGGCATCTCCCTCATTTGGGGACCTGAAATGATCTTTTTTGCATTTTCCCCGTGAAATGACAAACAAGGCTGGTTGTGGCTCAAGCACTATTTGGAGCATGACCCCCTTGGCTCCTGGTGTTCTCCAAATTAGATTTTGATCTTTGTCAATTAGGCTTTGCCACTGTGGACCTGCTGTGCCATTATCAGGAGAATCCCTGTCAGGGTTGGGAAGTCAGTGAACTTTGGAAGCCTTTCTCCACCTTCCAGGGATGCAGCTTTTACAATTAGAGCTGTTCAAAAATATAATAATAAAATAAAAATTTCTGCCCACAACCCTATTTCTGGCAATTCAAGAATCACTTGCAGCACAGAGAGCTCTGCCTTCCCATGGCAAAAAAAAAAAAACCCACAACCAAGCAATCTTGATTTCTGAAGGCAATTTGGCTTTCCTTTCACTCCTTTTAATGTTCCTGGCTTTGTAATGTACCCTGTGACGGGTTTGTCTGGGGGCCAGTTTTGCTTCTGGGGGAAAAAACGGGGGCCAACTGAATAAAAAAGATGAATAAAAAAGATGAATGCCAAGAAAGCTCCTCTGGTTGTTACACAGCAGGGCTGCGACGCTGCTCCAGCCCAGGGGCTTTGTCAGCTGGTTGGGCTGGAGTTTAAACTGGACAACTATTGGGGAACGTTGGGAATGCTGGTCCTGGCAACCTCACTTGCGTTGGAGCAAGTCACCTCCCGCTACAGTGTGCCTCCGGAGCCATCCCAGGTCGTTTAATGGGAGCAGGTTGGCCACCAAAAAACTTCATTTTCATTCTCCCATTTAAATTCTGGCTCAGTGTCTCAGCAAGGTGCACTTGGAGTTGTTTGTTTAGAGCTGCACTGAGTGGGACGTGGGATCTGCTGGACCTTCCTGGCATCAATAGTGTTGCATGTTTCCCAAACTAGGATTTTCCAGCAGGAGGGGATATTTCATAGATTTTAAGGCCAAGATTGATCATCAAGTCTGACCCTGTGAGCAGCAAAGGTTTTGCAGAACTACCTGTCTGAATTACTCAAAAAAACTGCCCAGGAAATCTTCCCAGGGTAAAAGATCTCCAATTGATCAGGGGCAAGGAATGACAGGACAAGGGGAAATGGCTTCCCACTGCCAGAGGGCAGGGTTAGATGGAATACTGGGAAGGAATTCTTCCCTGTGAGGGTGGTGAGGCCCTAGCACAGGTTGCCCAGAGAAGCTGTGGCTGCCCCATCCCTGGAAGTGTCCAAGGCCAGGTTGGACGGGGCTTGGAGCAACCTGGGCTAGTGGAAGGTGTCCCTGCCCATGGCAGGGGGTGGAATGAGAAGGTCTTTAAGGTCCTTTCCAACCCAAACCATTCCAGGATTCTATCGCCTGCTCATCTCATGCACTGCTGAAGGCTACAGCACATTTAAAGGCTGTTCTGTTTCCTTGCAGGCAGCAATTCCCATTCCTGAACTCCAGCCTCTGGTGCAGACCCAGAGTTTTCTTCTGCCTGGAAGGTTTCCAGCACTCTGAAGTCCCAGGACTGGCAGGCTTTTCAGCTGCTCTTCTACATCTTGCCTCTGGAAAACCTGCTCTCCTGCAGCTTGAAGTTGATGGGTGATCTGTCCAGTCCCTTACAACAACAGCAGCAAAAATATAAAAATAACAGGTAAAAATAACATGCAAGAGGACAAAAAGAAGATATGGGATAAACATGGAATACAGGCAAAATCTAAAGTTTGGTAGTGCAAAGTGCATTAAGGAAAAAAATTAGGAAATATATATAATAAATATATGTAATATATAAAAATACACATTATATATAAATATATATAAGTATGTCTAATATATAAAGTCATATCATAGAAAGGTGGGAAAAAGCACCAGTAACACAGAAGGTAGGAGTGTTACAGCAAGCAGAATACACCTCAAAAAAAAAAAAGAGGAAAAGTAATTTTCAAACTCCAGGAAGATCTATGATTTTCCAAACTTACTGTGAAACACTGGGAAAAATAGAAGACAGATTGAGAAAAGTACATAAAACATTGCAGTATCACAAACACATAAACCAAATAAAAATAAATATGTCATATTACTGTATTTTCTTCCTTGTCCTTCTTACTGGCAGAGTTATAAATCGAATATGGATGGAGGGAAGGAAACATATCCCTGGATTTCAAACATAAATATGTAGCTGTAAAACAAGAACAACCCACGAGCAGATGTGCCAGGCACCTGCCTTCCAGTGAATATGTCCTAGGAACACATGTACTTCTAGCAGGACACATGAAACATTTAGAGCTTGTGAGGGGAAATGGCA
This sequence comes from Neopelma chrysocephalum, assembly GCF_003984885.1. NCBI lineage: Eukaryota > Metazoa > Chordata > Aves > Passeriformes > Pipridae > Neopelma > Neopelma chrysocephalum. The sequence goes on along the minus strand of NW_020897747.1, from coordinate 97,029 downwards.
CGAGCCTTCCTTTTGGAATAAACCTGCTTCCTTCCTTCTGCAATGGCCATTCCTTCCTTCCTTCCTTCCTTTCTTCCTTCCTTCCTTCCTTCTTTCCTTCTGCAGTAGCTTCCCTTCCCTTCCCGCCTGCCTTCCTTGGGCTGGGGTTGGCTTGGCAAGGGCAGGACCCAAACAAACTTCCATGTAAGCAACTGGATGGAGCTCTGGGCAGATCCCCTGAGTTCTTCTGCCATAAAGGTCACATTATAGGGATGGAAATGTCACTCCCTAACCCCATTCCTATATCTAGGGGAAGGCATCCTTGCCCATGGCAGGCAGTTGGAATGAGATGATCTTTAAGATCCCTTCCGACTCAAACCACTCCATGATTCTGATAATCCTGAGAGCCCTCCAACATCCAGGGGATGCAGCTTTTGGCACTTTTCCCTCTGCAACAATTTTTGGGTTAACCCAGCATCAACATTTGTTTCCTTTTCCCACAACCAATTACTTTTCCAAGCTGGATACAAACTTTCCCCCACGTTTTGTTATGGAGCACACGAAGTAAGAGCGAAGGAGCCACACACAGCCACAGGAGCTCAGCTTCTCCCAGAGTGACTTTCTTGGGAATTCTGGTGCAATCTAGTGATGGCAAAATGAGCCCCCGTGACAGGTTGGGTTTGGTCCCTCGTTGCCCTGTTAACAGACAACTCCAGGAGACTGGAGGGACGAGGTCGGGCTCTCGTCTGGCAGCTCCTCTGACCAGAATACAGAACATTTGAGAGAGGAGTGAGGACAGGAGAGTTTCTAATACCTGCCAGCAGGGAATTGAATGTGGGAAGAGCGCTGGGAGCCAACCTTCCACACAACACTTACATCCAGGGAGGCTCTGGATAAACAAGCAGATGAAACGGCTGCTTGGGAAAATGGTTCCCACAAACTGCTCTGGGTGGTGAGGATCGATTTTAGCAACACTATTTATAGAGGAGGTGGTTTGCAATGGTTTGGGGGATTATCACCCCTTGTCAGTCCCTGAATTTTTTTCAACCAAGCCAATTTAGCCTAAATTTTTCCATATTCTACCCTCAGTTTAAATCAAACAAAACTTGTTAATTTTTCTGCAGGTACAGAGAGCAAGAAAATATTTTTTATCGGGTTATTTTTGTTCATAAAGACAAATTATCCTTTCTGAAACACCTTCTGAAAGGGAAAATTTTGGCATTACTCAAACCTCATGCAAAAAGCAAAGTAAGGCCAGATTTTGAAGAAACCTAGTTTCTAATTGATCATCTTATTAGGGCTTGATCCAATGCAGTTTGACATTGAAAGGTTTTAGTCCCAGCCCTTAAAATGCACACTGCTGATAGTTTTCTACTTCTCAGCTTATTCAGCATGTTCAAGAACATGGACTAAGCTGTCTTGACTACAAATTAGCTGGACAGAAAAAGCCAGTACTAGATTTTTAGGGTATTTTATTGTATAGCTGCCTAAGAAGTGAGGCACAGATTGGGAAGTTCATATATCATTTGCAGAATTTATTTATTCTTTCTTGCCAACTCAGCTCCAAAGCCCAGAGGTCAAACCCTACAGATCTTGACATCCATAGTTTTGCCACTGACTTCACTGATGGCATAATTTCAGGCATGAAAACTAAGTTGTTGATCGAGGTTTATTTTCTTGATATAGATGTGCTTTTAAAGCCCTTCCAAAAAATGTCTATAAAAACTATAATGAACATTCAAATAAATGGTTTTCCCCACTCAAATCCCAACTATCTAAAAAATGTATATAAAAAAAAAAAGAATGGAAATATATATCCAGGCCTGGCTTTGTCCTCTCACGCTCAGAGTTTATAACACAGTTTTTGGACTCACCAAGCGAACTCTCACAAAACACTTCTGTACTTTGCATTTTTTGGTGGTTTTAGCTGCTCTTGACAATGTGTGACATTAACAGTCATGGATATCAACTGTAAGATTATACTTCTGCAAATTAAAGTATGTCTTGCCTTCCTAGAGAGCTCCAGCCAACACAAGAAATCAGACACGATGCCAAAACAAGCTTTTTGTCCTGCTTAAATCCCATTTATGCCCCACATTGCTCCTCAAAGTGACCATCAGACCTTCTGCTGGTCCCATGAGCAGCACCACCATCACCCAGTCTAATTCCCACTCAACATCCCAGCCACACCAGCATTCATGGGATGAATGTCTTTCCAGATATAGCCACGGACAGATGAGAATAATAAATGCAATGTACGACTCATTAAATGCAAAGCTTATTTTCTCACACACCTGCAAACACTTGTGTGGAGAAGTTCTGGAGAACAAAGCCAAGTCAAAGGCAACTTCCAAATATCCAAGTGGAACTCATTAATGGGAATAATATTTTATTTTCATTTCACATGTGTTTAAGACATGCAGAGCTAAAAAGAAATTGTGCGTTGTGTAACAGAAACTGTATTAAGTAATGTTATGAAATTAAGGTTTAGGGTCACTGGCTACTGTGTTGTGCCCTGAACCTGCTTTGATAAATGAGATAGGAAGTTCTTTTAATAAGGATCTTAATTATGGAATCACAGAATGAGAGAATCATTTGGGTTGGAAAAGACCTCCCAGACCATCGAATCCAACCTTTGCCCAATCCTCACCTTGTCCCCCAGCCCAGAGCACTGAGTGCCACGTCCAATCCTTCCTTGGACACCTCCAGGGGTGGGGACTCCACCACCTCCCTGGGCAGCCCCTTCCAATATCTAATCCCTATTTCTATGAGGAAATTCTTCCTCCTCTTCCAGAGGGGTGATGGCAATTTGTGGGGATAAACTGGCCTGTCCATGTACCACTATCCATAACTTGGTGGCAAGAGGCAAAGACTGGTTTTATTTAAGTCCACCAGAACTTCTCTGCAATTTCACACTGAAACTTTACAGCTGAATTCTACAAGAATGGCAATTTCTGACTGAATACAAAACACAACCAGTTATAGGACAGTACTTTGAAACACCATCACTGAGCAGAGATTCATGGGTGCAGAAGCAAAATCCCTGTTTCACCACTGATAGTGAAATGTTTTGTCTCTAAAGTTGGCAATGACCCACTGTGAGCAGCTTCTTTTGTTGATTTGACTCAGTTGTCCCATCTGTAAAATGGAGACTATAAGACTTGCCTTTTCTGAATATATATGCAATTATTTATATTAAAAAATTACTTACTGAATACAAAATTATCACTTTAGTAAAGACAAAGTATTATAATTTTACTTAAATCCTCGATATTATTGATAAAATTTTTCATTACAGGTGCTTATACACACACATACAATGACATGCATATCTATATTATGTATAGACATTATAAATATATGCATGTGCAGCTGTAAAAGCATATTCAGACCTTGAATAAACCAGGATCACACCAAAATTCAGCTCTAATTCTAATACTTTCCCCTGCATTTTGCTGGCAATCAGGACTAGATCCACTTGTATCTGTTTGAACTCAATGACAGTTCAACAGCAAAACCAGTCCTAGAACTGCAACATCACAGGCTACAACAAAAATAAACCAGCCTAATCCCCTTCACAGTCACTTCAAAAGGCTGGATATTCATGGCAACATCCTGATCCGTGCTGGGTTAATGGTGATTTTGCCACTGACCACAATGAAACCAAGATTTTGGAGTAAGGACCTGATCCTGCAATTGATTTGTGTGATCTACAGGAAAAACCTCTGGAGAAGATAAGGAAACTTAGTGGATCTGGCTACAAGTCAAATTCTGTTCAGTCTGCTCTGACAGCATAATCAAAGCTTTGCAAGAAAGCATGGAATAATATACAAATATATATATATATTCTCAAATGGCTCTAAAAACCCACAGGAAATTTTTTTTTTTACTTAAATGGGAAGAAGAAAATCTATATCTTGGAGAGTGAAAAACAAATTAAAGGTTCTTGAAGGGTGTTTCTTAACATTTACCAGTGGTTTTCCCCATGGAAAAGATGAAAAATTAGCTTGAACCCCAGAGCTTTTGGTCTTTTGTAATCTTTTCTCTTTTTTTTTTTAACTCCACAATGAATATAGATTTTTTAATCCTATATGCAGAGATTTCACATATTTAGATTTGAAAGCTTTCTTATTGTTCTAGGAGACAGTTTTAAATTAAAAATGCATATGGGACTTACCTGTCCTGGGTGTATGAGCATGGGAGACATAAGCAAACACCAGATAAATCTGAGGAATTTTGGAGTCCATAACAAAATAACCCTGATATCAAGAGAAATGCTGTGCTGTCAGGCTTCCCAGGGTAAGATAAGAATCTTCGCTGTCTGCTCCCATTAGGATCTGAACAGGAAAAGATCTGTGGTCATTAAGGAGAGTTTTGCCATCTCCCATCTGGGTCCCATCACTGCCTCACGCACCTTGGAAGAGGAAATGATGCTCCAGCAGAGCTCTGGGAGGGGGAAAGCCATATTCTTATTTTTTATATATCAGCAAAAGCCATGCTGAAGTGTAATCTTAAGGTTAAAACAATGAACAGGGGTTCAAAAATCTGGGGTGATTTTTTTTTTTTTGACTGCATTCATCTTCAAAACACTCAATTGGTAAAATGGGGTTGGTGTTATTTCCTCCCTCTCTCACCCTTTCCCTACACAGCCTGCTGAAATGTAAAAATGCAGGGGAAGAACTTTTTCAGTCTATATGTTGGTGAGATCTCATTTGAAGCCTAGAAATAGGAGGCAAATAATATTAGTAAGAGACATTTATGAAGCAAGTGATTAAAAATACCCCATACACTGGTTAAAACAATTCAAATTTTCAAACTGTAAAAACTAAATTAGCTAAAAATAATTATTGTTGTAAATAAAATTATTACTGATATATTCACTATTTAATTTTTGACACACTCTTGAATGCCCATTTCAAATCCATATTTTGATGAGATTTCCTCTTAGAGGTTTCCTTCAGGGATATCTGTGGAAAATGAAGACCAAAAAAGGTTAAAAATTAATTCATTTAGAAAGACCTGTGAATATTTGTGAAAAATACTTTACTTAACATATTTCCAAAAAGGTCATTGACTGAAACCCAGTATTGTATGATGGTTAATGAAAGGTTTGTTTGCTTAGGAGCCAAATGAGGACTGTGTTTGCCATCCCAAGTCACCGTGAACTCCAATATGTGAGTGAATTCCATGATTTTGATATTTGAGGAGCTTCTGTTGACATTAAATGTCTGGGTTTGTGAGTTTTGCCCAACAGTTCAAATATTTGAAGAGAGATACAACCATATGGTGAAGGGGAACAGGTTGCCCAGAGAAGCTGTGGCTGCCCCATCCCTGCAAGTGTCCGAGATCAGGTGGGAGCAACCTGGGATTGTGGAAGGTGTCCCTGCCCATGGCAGGGGGTGGAACAGGATGGTTTTTAAGGCCCCTTCCAAGCCAAACTAGTCTATAATTCTATGGTTGGTGCCAGGATTTGGCACAGCTCACCTTGGTCACCAGGAGCATGTCGCTGCAGCTGGAATGATATAGGAGAGAGAAAATACTTTGGGACCATTTGGCAGCACTGAAAGAGACGTGAGATAAGACCTGGATAGAAATAAAGCAGAACTGTTCCAGTTTTCCATGCATTATTAAAACAGAGATTTTAAAAATTAAAACTTTATTTTTTCCTTTAAAAAATGCAACAGATGTGTGTGAAGACAAAGCTGGTGCCTGCACTACCTCGTGGAAGCTGTTTTATAGTTCTGTTTAGCAGTTACTGGAGGAGAGCACAGCGGAATGACTGCATGGATCTGTCATATGTTAATTAGGGGAATCGGTACAGAGCCAAGTTTTATAACCTTGTTCAATTTTAAGAGGTTTTTACAGTTACTGAATGCATTAAACCCCAGAAAACGTTCTGGGGATTGTCCATTGAATTCTGCACACAGGAAAGCTCCCTTGTTGGGCCTGTGGGGAGAGCTGATTTAGTTTTGCTATATGGCCATAGGAGCACAACAAGCAAAAATAATGGGGAAAACTCTGCAAATCAGAGTCAGCTTAAGCCACAAGACACTCAGCAATAAACCTTAATTTGACTGCAAAAAGCAATTTATAAAAGAGTGCAATTTTTAAAAGAGTGCTCTTGAACATCTCTGGCTCCTCTAGTCATATCTAATTATGGATAGAGATGTTCTGTACGTGGAGCATCAGGAGAAAGATGGTGTGATTCAAGGCCAGGTTGGACGGGGCTTGGAGCAACCTGGGATAGTGGAAGGTTCCCTGCCCATGGCATGGGGTGGAACTAGGTGATCTTTAAGGTCTCTTCCAACCCAAGCCATGCTGTGAGTTCATGATTCCATGTGTTCCTGAGCTGCCTTGGTGAATGCTGGAGCCCTCACTCGGCCAAAATTCCCGTTGAAATCCAACCTGTGTTTTGCCTCAGGACTGCAGGTCAGATCCCAAGAAATAAAGTGATTTTGGTGAACTGCCTTATATAAGCAGAGGGATTGCCCTGTGAGCACCAAGAGCAGAGAAGAAAATGCTGTACTTTTCAAGTTGTGGGTGAACCAGAAGTGACCTCATCTGCTTTTTTTTCCTAACAGGAGCCATCCAATTGGCTTCAATGGACCCACTGCCCCTGCATGACTGCAGAGAGTATAGAAACCCCTTCTGTCCAAGAACATTCCTGCGTGGGTTGGCGCTGGAAAGGGTAGAGGAGAGCTGCCACTACCCCCACTGCCACCACAGCACTGCTCGGTGCCTCCTGAAATCACAGTCAAGGGGCCTCATAGCTCTTGGAGTGGTTTCTTCTCTGCTCTTCCACCACCAGGTATCCAAAATAATCATGTAATTCCCAACTGGATACTGGGATCTTGCAAGGAAGCTGGAGATGAGGGCAGGGGCAGGACCTTCTCCCCAGGACAGGCTGGAGGATGCTCTGAGGAGATGCTGGGGGACAGCAGAGAGGGACCTTCATGGCCAACAAGGCTGGAAGAGGCAAGAAGGAGCAGAAAGGAGAAGGTCAGACTTCGGGATTCACCACCCACCCCAAGGGTGACCCAGAAGCACAGGTTTGATGGTGGTTCACACCACCACCAGCAAGGAGGGAAGCGGCCACAGTGTGAATTATCACTGAATAATTCCAAGATCAATTCAGTTAATAAAGCTGTGGCCTAATTAAACCCCATCCTTTTCTCCCTCCCATCTAAACACAATGTGAATCCCTGCAGTGTTTTCACCTCTGGGCAGGGAATCCTGGAGCTTTTTCCCCAAAAATAAAATTCCCACTAAAGTGTTTCTGCAAGACCTGCGGGTGAAATGGTCTGAGAACACAGAGAAAAGCAAAAAAAATTAACACACATCACAATTTTTTTGTCACCCAGTCACTTAAAAATTGCATCAGAAATGGGCCAGGTTGTCCAATTAACTCCACTAAAACTGTTCAGACCAGTGACAAGATTTGAATGAGCATGAATTTTAAAATAAGTGGGTTGAATAAACATATCAGGAGAGAGCTCTGCTATGGAAATTTCATATATCTGAATATATCAGAAATTTCATATAACTGTGAATATATCAGAAATATATTCACAAAAAAATACAATTAAGATTTGGCCCACCATCCTTATTTCAGGAGATTGAAAATGCAACAGCAACAAATAACATGTTTTCCACAAGAAAAATATGAATCAGCAGCTTGATCTGTTCCCAGTTTTCAAAAGCAAAGTCCTGTCTATTATAATCTTGTTTTTCTCAGCCATAAACAGAGTGTGAAAAAAAAGAGAAATTTATGTTGAATATGGTTATAGTTATTATTTCCCTTCTGGGGATTTATTAAGCATGTGTTAGGAGTTTAGGTATGAAATGAAATTGTTTTTTTCACTACATGGATGTCTTCTGTGACTATCTGTAAAATTTCATTAAGGTGTTAGACTTGATATTGCAGATCAAAGTAATCCCAAGAGATTAAGGAGACCCTGCTAATTGACTAAGGTCATGTACTGCACTTCCCACTGGCACTTTGGCCTACATTGACAACAGAGGAGCAGCCCCATCTCAAAGGACCATTCTATAAAAATACCATTTTCTTTATCTCTAGTCCAGTTTTCACACTGCTCCGATAACAAGGGATTTCATAAATCCAGGTGGACTGATTAGAGTTTTGAGTATGTAACTTTCTGAGTAAAAAATATACATGATACTTTTGAACAATTTTGACATTTTATCTTACCCTTTAAAACTCCCGGGAACATATTGCACGTTAGGTGTTTAAGAATAAAAAGTGTCAGCATATATAGCAAGTTCCATCATTCAAACTTGGCACTAAAGAGGATATTGAAAGCCTTGCTGCAGACCATTAAAACCAGCTAATTTACAACCAAAGACATTGTTGCTTGAAGTGCCAATTTGGTCAATAATTAAGGATTGGAATATATAGCCAGAGAAAATTCCTAAGAACCTTTCCTTGTTGATCAAAACATAGGATATACTAGTCTCACTTGGATAGTGGCTGTTAGTTCTGGATTGTGATATTATTGAAAATTATGGACTATCCAGAGGCGTGGTGAGGAATTATTGCTGCTGTCAGCAAGATTTGTGAACCCAGTGCTGAGATATTTGCTCCCCCCTGGATCCTACGCCTGGAAATGTGACTGCTGGAAAAGTTGGAGGGAATTCACAAAAGAACTACAGAAACGAAGCGTGATTTGGAAAATATGGCTCTTTTCTGTCTTCATCGTGGGACAAGGAAGGAACTCGAAGCCAATTGACCAGAAGTTTAAGGACGGGATTTACAGTTGCAGGGAAATAAACAGGGGAGCTGGGATCATACAGCCCATTAATTTAGCAGACTATGAATAAGGATTGGCAACAGCAAGCTGAGTGAGAAAGATGAAAATTAGAACTTACCTGCCATTATTTAACTCATCAAGTTACATACCAAGTGATTTTGCCAGTTTTCTTTCACTAAAAGTCTTCAAATCAAATATTTTAATTTTTTTTTCCTAAAATTGTGCTGTTACAAAATGGAGGGTTTTTTAGGTTTCATGCACTGATTGGTTTTCCTCAAGTTTATCCAAGTTTTTCTTGAAGGGAAGATTCAAACTTGAGGCAAAGTCATCAGCAATGGGTTTACTGGGCACATTTTAGAGCCATTAATGGATGTAACAACCACCCTTCCATTCACTGGATGAAATCCCCATCTAAGCAGAAGGATAGTGGGAGGCTCGTGACATACATAAAACGCGTGTCGTTTGCATGGAGATGAATTTCAGCCTTTAGAAGCCAACAGAATCCCATTTTCCATTATGTTCAGCCAGCAGAACGGATTTCATTATCAGCCTATCATCAAGGGCTCAGTCCTACCACATCACTCACACTAAGTAATACCTAAGATGCAAATAGGTCCACTAAAGCAAAGGACGCATCTGGAGAAGTTGTGTCGTTCTCCGAGCAAAGGTGCTTTAATGGACTTTGAGAAATCCCTCGCTCCACAAGTGAAACCCTCATACCCTTCCAGCTCTTCAGAAAGGTCCTGGATAAATAAGTCATTCAACAGAAGTGTTTAATCGCTTGCAACACCGGAGAACTGTGTCAAAAGTGAAGCTGTTGAATGAAAAAACAGGTAAGGTTTGCTATTTGCTATTTCTTCAGCTCAAATAGAGAGTTCAAAATCCCTTTCCATTCAGCAGTTGAGATTGAACTCTTTAAGCCACCATTTTGAGTAAGATAAAGGAGGCCTGAAGTCCTAGAATATGGAAAGACTTGGTGTAGATGAGGCTTTTTTACCTTTGATTCCTTGGAATTCAACATGCTTCCAGTATTTTTAGTCTTCATATACCCATTTAACCATCCTGGGTTTACCCATGAGAAGTAATACCTGTCTTTATACTGAAGAAAACATTTGTTTTCTATCGTGTTAATATTTTCCTGAAGTTGCCTCAATGCTGTATTTTCCTTGCTTTCTACCCCAAGCAGAACTACAAAGTTTGAATGATCAAACTGACTAAACAAAGCATGAAAAATCCCAACTTTTGTATTCACACAACATTGCCATTTGGTAATCCCAATGAAGTTTTTTGACCTTCCTTTTACCAAATGCAAATGAAAAGTAAAAAAATGTATTATTTCCAATGAATTGAGCATTTGTTTATTATTCTTTGCAAAATGCCTAACACATATGACTTGATTTTTGTGCCTTTTTATATATCGAGTTTGTTGTTTCCCATTGTGATCAGTGGCATGTGAATCATTTGAGAGACTCTTTGGGTTAAAATGTGGGAAAAGAATGATATATTTGTTAATTGTTGTTGCTGTTCTTGTTATGATCTTTGGCAACACCTGCTGGTGGTTGAATGCAGTGCTGGAGCCACTCTACATATATGCCTTCAACATATAGACCTTCAACTGGCCACACAACCCAAAAGAGCACCGGCGCAGTCAGTGGGCTTAAAAACATCAGGCCAAGTTCATGAAAGAATTTGCACAGGGTTTTCAGGCTCAAAATCACTTTCATATTAAAATGTGCCTGGTTTCGTCTATCAACACATCTGCTGTGATTTGTAAAAGTTGTGATTTTACAGTAACTTAATCCAAAGACAGTTTTGCACAGAACATCTCCCGCCCGTTTCCCAGTAACGAGGCATTTTGAGCAGCAAGATAAATAACATTTAGGCATCTAATAAAAACTGCTGGTTTTGTTGTTGTGTTGGTTGTTTTTTTTTGGTCTCAAATACTCTTTTTTTACATAATACAGCAGCAAAGCCTCGTATTGTAGGTGAAAATCTGTAAATTTGCAGTAACTGAAAAATAACAGAAGGCGCAGCAGCATTCTTTATGTTAGTCTATATTGATCGGCTCTAATGAGCACCAGTGGAGCTGTAGCTAATGGTGGTATGTCTGGTGTTAAGGGCAAATGTGGGAGAAGATTATCAACCCAAGGGGTTTAACAGTTGCCGGACTGCCCTCAGCCCTCAGGGCAATGATGCACTTGAGAGGTCACTGTATCAAATGAGGGAAAAGATTCAGCCAGCGCTGCTGGAAGAGATGCAGCAGGAGCTGTGCTTTAGCCGAGACTCCCGGCATCAATAAAACAGTTACTCTGTGCTGGTCCTTTCTCCCCCTCTCCTCTCTCCCAACCACCACCTACCCGGCGTTGCATTTCTAATTAAGAATCACAACACCAGCAATGTGGGGAGGACTGGAGCTGCTCCGACTTACCCAGGCTGGGATATGCACGGGGACACAGTGCCACCGGCGTGAGGGACCCACAAACACCGCAGAGAGCGACACGTCACGGGGCAGGGCGGTTTTACACCTGGCGCCTGTTTGTTACCTGGGGGGGTCACGCTGCCATTTGATGTGAATTTGCTTGATATTTCATTCACTGTGTTTCTTGCCACCCCCTTCTGAGATCTGAGAGGGGCGAGATGAGTGACCACCAGAGCGGAGGAGGCCACCGGGCTTCAAGGGGAAGTTAACTGGCAGATCCGAGAGAGCGCTCGCAGTAAAATGTTTGTGCAGAAAGGAAGCTACAGGTATTCAAAAAGATAAAAATGAGCCCAGAAATGCCTTGAGGTGTGAGGCATGTTGCACATTCCATGCTTTAATAGCGTAATGGAATAATTCTAACTGTGTGAGGCTCCCAAATACACCAAGAAGCTGAGAACTTAGCAGTGAGAGTTCAAATATTTATCACAATAAACACTAACATATATTAAAAAAAATAAGAAACAGAATATTTTACTTAATGTTGTAAATAAGCAGATTAAATATTACCTTAGCTCCATTATGCCATAGCACCCTGTGGTTGTGACAAATTATTTATTAGGTCTTTAAAAATTCTAAGACTTGGATTCCTCTTGTTCCTTAGAGACCGATGATGGGTCAGATTGTTAAAAAAATCTTCACAGTTCTAATTTTTCTGCAGTGTTAATATGCAAGAAGGTCGAATCTTTGTTCCAGTCACAGATTTTCCAACCAGTTTTGCCTGAACAAGAAGGAAGCAAGTCAGAATTTGGTTAAAGAAGAAGAATATTTCCTAACACTGTCAGAAAAAAAAAAAAAGAAAAAAAAAGAAGGCTTTAGACTGTTATGGGGCTGCTGACATGAAAATCCCTGAAATAAGTGGAGCAGGCACTAAAGCTGGCATGCACACTCACTGGGAGCAACAAGGCTGGAGACGCTAAGAAACATTTTCTGCAGAGATGCAGGAGTTGACACATCCGACGCTCGCTGCCTGATGGGCTCCAGCTCAGGGGTTTTCTGTCTGCTGCTCCCACCACTGTCCATTAGACAGGCCCTGCACCAGGGATGTGCAGCCACAAGTGACGCTAATGTGCTCACAGGTTGACACTGGGGAACCCACAGAAAGATGTGTTCGTGCCCGTAGTTCATGCACGGTTGGAAAGGGAATCGCTCTGGCACAACAGAGAGAGAGTTTGTGTCCCCAGCGCTGCATCTGCCCCTCTCCTCATGCTTTGTTAGTGTTGAAATCCCCCAAAAAACAAAACAAAAAAAATAACCCATATTGTTTTAAAGTACATCCTGAGCAGCATCCTCATGAGGGGCAGTGGAGGGACAGGGACTGATCTCTTCTGTGTAGGGACCAGTGACAGGACCTGAGGGAATGGCTGGAGCTGAGTCATGGAGGTTCAGATTGGATATCAGGAAGGGGTTCTTCCCCCAGAGGGTGGTTGGGCACTGAACAGGCTCCCAAGGGCTACCAGAGCTCAGGGAGTGTTTGGATGATGCTCTCAGGCACATGGTGTGACTCTTAGGGATGGGCCTGTGCAGGGCTAAGGGTTGGACTCGATGATCCTTGTGGGTCCCTTCCAACTCAGGATATTCTATGATCATATGATTTCCTACTGTAGTTTGAATTCCTACCTGGCTTTTGGAAGACCAAGCTGCTTCTTTACAACATGAACCTATGAAAAGACTCTGTGGCAAATTCATGGCATTTGTTTTCTAAAACTTGAGTTCTCAAGCAGCTTGAGTGGACTTGCTAATTTACACAGTTAGTGAGAAATTCTGTTACTATGACCTGTAAACAGGAGCAGAAGATGACCATGTCCCCTCAGCCTGCAGAAATGGTCACAGAATCCCAGAACATCCCGAGGTTGAAGGGATGTTCCAAGTCCAACTCCTGGCCCTGAACAGGACCATCCCCAAGAGTCACACCATATGACTGAGAATCTCAAGAATCTCACCAGGTGCCAGTGACACTGAGATATTGGCAAAGTCAAGGCTTGATTTAAAAGCTTCAGAGGAAAACCAAGATTCCCAGCTCAATATGAAACAAAGAGCTGGATAGCATTTTTGCAGTGAGTGCTCATTCTCTTCAAAGGATTTTTTTATGTCAAGATATTTAAGTATGTGGTTTTCTCCAGTTGATATTTCAGTCTGAAGAGCTCCATTATCCTTGTAAAATTGGATACCCAGAAACACAAAGGACTGTGGAAGTTTTAGAGGTGGGACCTTGTTTTCATTCATGAACTCTTCTAATACCCTAAGCCTCTTCTTCATTTTTTGTTACTAAATTTTAGGCTTGGACATATTTGATCTTAAGAAGATCATAGATTAAATTCCAGATGCTTTTGTTCTTCTAATGACAGAAGTAACAATCAAATTCCTGTCTCTATAGCAGCAAATTCAATCATACAGAAAGATAGATAGATAGATATAAAATATATTTTAAAAAAAGATCTCTATGTGCCTAATTGAAACATTTCCTGAAATGTTTCTGTGAAAGGACAATGTGAATAATAGAACAGGAACTGTTTTCTGATGACTTTTTTCTTAAGGAGACTTTACAGTTTTTTAATGCATTATTTAATTGATTTTGTACACACGTACATGTTCCTTATGCTGTACCTTTGGACAGATGAAGGTCTGGGACGTGAAATCAGCTTTTATTGGTTTGGTTGAGCTGGCAAGTCACATCCAAGTAAGAAATAAGTGTTGTTGAATCATTTGATGTTTCTCTTTCCACAGTTGTCTCTCTCTGGTTTCAGATAAGCACCATATGTGGTTTGAGTGTCCATCAAAGCCTGCAGAAGAATGAAATGGAAATTCATATCACAGCACTGGCAGGACACTGGGACCTTGCTATATTTACCCACTTCATGGACCTTAACTCTAAAGTCTAATTAGTCCAAAATTACCCTTTCAAAACAAATACAAAAATGTAAATGTACACAAACTTTCACATTACAGAAAAGCTAAAACAAATAACTCAGTGATCATAATGACATTTAAATAGTTTTAGAAGTGATTGGTTTGGTCAGATCCCTTGCTGTGACAGGTGTATAAAGGTGGGATCTTGCTCAGCAATGTCTGCAACCAAATTCCTTCAGACTTTAATGATGTGGGAGTCCAGCTAAGAAACCTATGTTTTTTTTAATAGTTGGTATTGACCAGTCATTTTGAAATGTTTGCTTTAAAAGGACATGCTATTTATTTTTTCTTTCCATTTAAATATCAAAAATAAAGGATCTTGCTCTAGCTCTAAATGATAATCCACACAATGAATAACCACACTTGGGGCCAAAACAACTTTCCTCACTCAAGTGAAGAAATATTTTCAGCTCTGGAGAATAAGTAGTAACAAAATCTATCCCTTTACCCATCAGTCTCAAAAAATCCTACCAAGTCATTATAACTTATGCATTAAATAAAACTTTGCTTGTGTACTTTTTTTCCATATGCATTTCAACCACTTGAATGAAATGCAGCTATCTCAGGGGTTCATAAGAAATGTGTCTTATTTTCCTTGCTCTGGAGGTTTTCACTCTAGAGTGTCCTGGCCTTCACTCCTTAAATACCTCTAAATCCCATAAATGATCCCAAGATGATGTTGTTTAGCACAGTAATATTATTTTCAGTGAAGCAGCACAAACACTTGGAAATGCAGGAGTCTTACCAGGCTGGGAGAGGAACCCAAAACTTGAACCTTGTACATTTTAGAGGGGAAAATAAAAGAAAAAAAGGAAAACCACCTCCAAACCCCAAAATTGTGTTAATTTAAAGCTACTTTAGAAATTAGCCTATATTATTATAAAGTCTGTTTCATAGCGACAAACCACATGGAAATTCCTTCTTCAGGAAACAGCCCCTTTCCTACTTAATTATTGAGGTCCTCTTGGATAGCACTGGCTCTTCTCTCTGTATCCTGACATCTTCCTGGGGGATTCCAGCCACAAGGATCCCCCCAAACACTTCTCTTGGGGATATACACCCACAATCCATGTCAGCCATGGTGGGAGGGGAGTTCCCTGGTCCTAACTGTCCTGTTTGGAGCATCTTGCTGGTGATTTTAAATAGGTAAAATGCCAATTAAACCGTTCAAGCGCAAACCAACACAACTGGTCATGGCTTATCAGCAAAGACATTCTGCCATTTACCTTTGGAGGAGCTTAGTTCAACTTCCAGCATGTTCCCCCATCACAGGGCTATCTGTGAGATCTTTGGGTGATGGAAAGCTTTGAACCTTAAGAAGTTCTCACAGGTCATTTGAAGAATATTTAATTACAACACTCTTTGCTTGCTATTAGAGTGAAATAGCCGAAAAATGTCAAATTTCGCAGTGAAACACAACCCAAACAACACTTTCCACTCCCTGGCTTCAAGGGTTTTATAAGGCTTGATCCTCTTTCTTTCTGATTCTTTGCATCTTTCCATCTCTTGTGCTTCAAGCCCAAATCACCACAGAAAAGGAACCTTCACACTGTAGTATTTCCTAAGTGCCCAAATACATATTTATAGGAATTGAGCGAGGTGATGGTTTCAGGCCAGGTCTGCAGTGGGTCACAACCCACTTTACTAAATCATTTGAGATAAATCTTAGTCTTCTTATGTAAACAAAGCTCCTCAACTGCTTGAGAACAACATAATCCAACAGTAGAAAAGGTGCATTTACCCAACCATTCATTTACTTTCTGAAAGTCAAAATATTAAATCTCAACTCTAAGAATTCCAGGACTTGAACCTTCAAAGGCATTATGTGACCAGACGTTTTGGTAGAGGATGAGATCCTCCTGTTTCCAGGAACTTTGTCCATTTTGATTCTCACGGCCAAAAGAACAATAGATAGAACATCCATTGAAGCTCATCATGATGAACTCTGTTAACAGATCTGTTAAACAAAGTTATTACCACTGGCTCCCTCCATTGGGCTTGACCAACAACTTTCAGTCTTCAAGATTTATTCCTTAATTTTTCTTTCCAAACTGTTTCATCTGGGGCTTTTTGTTTGGGTTTTTTTTTATTGTTGGATCATCTCTACATCCACATCAACTCCATTTTTGCTTTTGCCTTCTCCTTTGGTCCTCTATCATCATTTTCTCAGTGAACATCCCTCCAAGCGACAATTTACCTGCATTTCTTGCAGCTTTCTTAACATCCTTAAGGCCCTTAAGGCACCCTATTTATGCCCACTGCCACTTGGTTTGGTCATTGGGTTACTGAGTTCAATCATCTTTAATTTACCATTTTTTTTCTTATTTAAGGGAAAGAGTAGGTTAAAAAATATGCCTTTAATAAATAATCTCACACCAGTCAAGGATGGGCTTGATGCCTTCCCAGAATATATACCTGATTCCCCCATGCCTAAAATTGAAGGGTGGTAGTTTCATATTTAAAGAATTATCAACAGCAGTGTCTCTAATAGTGCCTTGACACAGAAAATAGCAAAATCCTATTCAATATGGTTGATTGGAAAACAAAGAAATGTATCATTTCACTCCCTGATCGTATAAAACCATTAGCAATAAAAGGACAACAAGGAGAGAAAAATCAAGTGCTGAATCATGAAAAGACTCAGCAGATCAAGGTCTTTCTTCTAAAAAATCTTTAGCAGGGAAAAGAAGAAACAGTGGATATTATTTCCAATTATTTCTCAAATTGGAACAGAGAAAGGAAAATAAAAAATACACACACACACACACACACACAAAATAAAAAAAAAAAAAATCCCTGACTTGGTGCTACTGGAGTTTGTAGCTGGAAGGAAAGTCCTTGCTTATATTGAAGTAAAGTTCTGAAAATAAGCAAAGAACAGATTTATTGATTTTTGGTGAAGTCTGGGTGTAAAAAAGAGAAAGAATAAAGAAGTGCTCTTTGCCCGCTATGTCCAAATGACATCCCCAGTGGCCTTCTTAATGGTGGGGGAGGGGAGGGGGCAGGTGCCTACCCCGGCACACGGACACAACTGCCCTTAGGCTAGGGCTAATGGTATTGGCTGAGCCTGCTCTAAGCCTCTCTTTTCTAATAGCCAACTTTCTCTGTGCGAGAAGACAGACAGATATTGATTGGTCCAAATGCCCTTGAGTTGACAACATCTGAAATGAAAATCCACAAGGCGAGCACAAACTTTCTGCAAGTTCAATTCCCGGAATCTGATTATGAGGCTGGACTGCGGGAGCGCTCAGACATGGGAAAGGGGCTCCCTTTGTCGCTGGTTCATACGTGTAATTAGTGGGATGGCGGCAGATTTTGCTACACAAATGGCAATTTTAGGAGGCAGTTTAAGGGTAACAATGATCAGACGAAAGGAGCAAAGCAAGTCAACTCCGGTGTGAAGTTTAACGACAAAGTTGCAAAGACACAAAGTCACATTTCCCATCTCTGAGCATTAATTAGTTACATTTCCTATCACTAAGCAATAATTACATATAAATAAATAAAAATACACATACAAGGGGTGATTTCAAAACTTACTGAATGGTGTTAGAGAAAGCTCCACAATCTAGAGCTCGCCTTTCAGGAAGTTACTTCATCCATGCAAAGTCTAAAGGTTCAAACTAACACTGACTACCAGCAAGTCTGGATTTATTTTCTAATGGCTTTGTTCTCCAGAATTAAAATATTGGAGTTACAGCTTGCAAATGTTAAGGATGAGGAATGGAGAAAGCTGGAGGAGTTTATTTGTACCTTATTAAGCATTCTTTTTTTATTCTACGAATTCCTCCTAAATCAATACATTGACTACTGTATAAACCTTAAATAAAGCATTATTAAAGTGGAAGCTGTGTTCCTGTCCTACTGGGTTATTTAGAAGCATAAAAGATACACTCTTAAGAATCAGTCTCATGCCAGGTAAAGTACAGCTGGAATACACATTAAATTTATTCAGTCATTGATTTGTAATGTTGATCCTCCATGGCTTCATGTTTCTTTTCTCATTAATCTTAGTTAACCCTCTCAAAACAATGGCAACGTTGTCGTTTGATGTATTGAAGATCCAACCTGCAGAGGATGATGCTCTCTGGGCTGTGATTCCTGCTATCAGTAGGGATAAAGCCACAGAACCAGAGAATCTTGTTTGCTTGATTTTGTGTTAAATATGAAAAGAAGATGTTTTCTCAGAGGAAGAAACAAACAAAGAAAGGAGGTGCATAATTCCAACCCCCTATGGGTGGAACAAGATGATCTTTAAGAGCCCTCCCAACCCAAACCACTTCAGGATTCTTTGCTGTCCTAAGACAGGGCATCTGAATAATTTGGCTGCAGAGAATTAATAGATCTGCTAGAGATCTCCTATGGGCAAGGAACAAACTGCTGGGGCGACTCCACTCATGAAGAATCAGCTATAGGAGAAAGTCACTGCAGGGGAAGGCAGAAAGCTCCAAAGTACAATCCTAATTTAGAAATTAAGACCTCTACCCGTAAAGCCATTAACTATTGTAATTAGAGAGTCTTCTTATTAAGGCATTTCCATCTTCTACCTGCAGCTCCTTCCTACCCACCTGCTTTAGGTGCCTTTGTAGAGCAGCTGAAGACGAGGAGGAGGAGAGGTCATTTTTGGAGGAACCAACAGCAAATACACACAAATGTGCAGGCAGGAGCCTCGGGCATTTACCATCCTGCTGGAGATGGCACCTGTCAATTAAAGCCCTGTCTGTTCCTGTATGGAATGATGGGCTTAACCAATCATTCCTCTGGACTTCATGACAAAATTCTTGCCTGATCCCTTTTTGGCAAGTATGGGTAGCAATATATTTGTTATTACATGTTATCACATGTCATGATATTGTCGTGACAAATATCATCTGTTCAGACTAAATGGCCAAGTTCTATCCCATCTCTTGCTGCAAAACCATAAGTAGGTTCACAGTCCTTCCTAGGATGCAAGTGCTTTTGTTATGGATCAGCTCCATGGGCTTTGACTTTGGCATCCAGCTCTCTTCAAAATCCACCTGCCTTTTAATTATACTTCCCCCTCTGACATTTTAACGAGCTTAGAATCCCAACAATACATTATCAATATGGGACAAAAATAAATAAATCAGAAAATCCCAAGTTATGATTTTGCCTGTAATTATTTACAGCCTGTAGGAGATCAGGACACAGATGAAGAATGGCCACCCCCTTTCACATCCATAGAAGTTACATTCAGCATCAAGGGGGAAATGATTTAGCTGAAGACAGACTATGAAGTGAACATTAGCAGCAAATGTGAGGCTTGTTTGTGGTAAATCCATCCCTAGGAACTATTTCTTCCTTCAGTCCCAAATAGTCTTTCTAATCTTTTGTCTTTTCAAATAGCTGTGATAATATTAAAACCATGCTTCACGGCAAACAGCATTTCTGGGATTTTCCTAAGAGATGTGGCTTTGGATAAGAAAGTGCAATTGAGTTAAAGCAGTAGGAGAGCCCAGAGTCAGTGGGGTTTGTTGTGATCCGTTGACCACTTCCCAGTAGGAATCTCTGCAGTCGCTGAGAATTACTAAACACCATTTCAAGGAATATAGGTAATTCAGTCAACCAAAAAACCAAACAAAATAAGCCCAGCATAAAATACATTTTAAAAAACCCTACTGGCATGTGAAAAGCAGGAGTCTGTCGAGCCTGCTCTGAATCATTCCTGGTGTACTTAGCTGAGTAAAAATCAGGTGGGCGAAATTTCTCCGTGTGTACAAAGATTAGAAAACAGATATTTCTGCAGCCACTGAAACTGGTTTTGAGATAGAGAAATGACTTTTTTTGTCCCAGTGCTTAGAACATATCACACCTTTCGTGCAAGTTTGTCACAACACTTGAGAGAAAAATAAGAATATGCTGTTTGATACCACAATTCAGAGATGACATTATGACTAAAGAACTTCCATGCTGTCAGACAAAAGTGTGGCAGGTTTGCCCTGCACCAGGTGTGGATGTCAGTAGCCTGGCTGTGATTTTTGCTGGAGTTCCCAGAAAAACCAGCCATATTTTCCCACAGTTTTTCTTGAGGAACTGAAGCTGATAACAGCCAGGACGAACAGCTCTTGGTACAGCTCCCACCATTCTCAGCCTGTTGTCTTTTCACTTAGAGCCCCTGATTTATCATCAAAAAAAAAAAATAATCTGTAAAAAATTCTCAG
This sequence comes from Neopelma chrysocephalum, assembly GCF_003984885.1. NCBI lineage: Eukaryota > Metazoa > Chordata > Aves > Passeriformes > Pipridae > Neopelma > Neopelma chrysocephalum. Next base: position 76,714 of record NW_020897747.1, on the reverse strand, counting down.
CTGGACTTTCAGAGCCCCTATTGACAAGTACATAAATGTATGTGTATATATATATATATAAAGTCATATGGGTGTCACACACTTTTCTAAAACACCAGTGCATGCAAAATGGAATGAGCAGGTTCTGTAGGTATTTTATCATTATTGCACTTCTAAGACAATACTCTGCTCCCTCTATAAAGAATGATAGGACAGGCAGGCTGGAGTAGCTGCAGGGGATCCTACGCCTGTTGACTGCCAAAGCTGCTTACTACTTAACAACTGATCAACTGGCCCCCAAGGCAACAGCTTAACAAGCCCCAGTAGAAGTGGACTCAAGATTTCTTCCTCAGCAAAGAAAATGAAACCATTTACCAGGTATGACCAATATCTAGAAATCAAGGGGAGCAGCCCCCGCAACACTTCAGCTCCCCAGCTCTTCAGAAACAGCAAGGGATGTGTAGGCTGAGCTCCTAAAGTCGAGGAGGGCTTGCTAGTATTGGACTAAGAGAGGGGAATGTGGTGTGGGGCTGCTTTGTAGAGACAGAGCTGTGCCTTGCACACTTAGTGCATGCAGTGAGGAGGAGGGATGCTCATGGGTGCTCCGGGGCAATACCATGTCCTACGTGCGTGAGAGAGGGAGAGAAAGAGAGAGTTCAGTCCTGAAATGCAGCAATTCCTCTGGGGGGAGATGTGGCAGCTGTTTACCAGCACAAAGCAATTCTGTGCAGCACTTTCAGAGAGGAAATGAAGAATCCTGTATTCGGCTGGAGCTACAGGGGGGATTTTAGGGAAGCAGGATTTAATTACCCAAGCTGGAATTTGGCCAGGACACCAGGGCTCACACCTCTGCTCTCATGAAAAGTGCCAGGGGGTCTTTAATAGTAACAAACAGTCAAGATTTGGGGTTAGTGTTTCACCTGAACCACCACACCCTCAATAACATTTTGCTCCTTAACAGAGTATTAACAAAACTTTATCCAGAAGTCCTTGGGTTTGCAGTGGGGTTCCCATGAAGACCAGCTTTTCTTATGAAGTTTCTCTTTAGCTCAGGATCATTTAGAAAAAGCCACCTTGTAAAACATCTTCACATCCACCACAGGAAATGAAAGGAATATTTAACATTTTCAGGCAATGTAGACCAGAGAGAATCTCACCTAATACACCTAGATTAGCTGAATCAGCTCCGTAACCTCCCAAAAACCTGACACATTTCCTACTCTAATTCCATACTCTAATTCTTCCATCCCTCGAGTTCACCAATGTCTTCTTAAGAGACTTTTATCCAAGCAATTTTTCTGAAGGAAACTTGAAGAGGGAGGGTTGGCATTTTCCAATTTGTTTCTATGACTTGCCTTTTTTATAGTCCTAATCCTGCAGCCACATCAGGAGAGGTGTGAAGAAAACCTGTGAGGACAAACCTTATTTGAAAATTGGAACGACCTGTTGACAGCTCCCCTTCCTGCTCATACAGGATATAAATACCCCCCCACACTGGGGGGTATTTAGTGGGGTGTGTTGTTTGGGTGGCTGGGGGAGTGTTCTCTAAATTCTTTCTCTGTTTCCACTTCTGCCCTTTCTTCCTCAGCCAAATTAAACCTGCAGCTTTCTGAATGTTGTCTTATTCACGCCTCCGATTCTTCATTTCTAGGTTATTATTCACCTTCTCCCTATATGAATATACTAAAGAACTTGACAATAATGAGACTGCAAACTGCTGGAAATCCCCTGTATAATGTTAACCACTATCACAAAGTTTCTTAGTATTTTCCACTTGTAAGAGACTCTTTTTGCTTAGATTGGAACTAGAACTGTTCTCTGCTCCCTGTCTCTGCATTACCCTCTGTAAAAGGGCTCATAAACATTTTTGTGATGACCAAATTACTATTATTAATGGACAAAATATCAACTCTGAAAGTCTATAAAGTGTCCAGACATTCTTCCATGTGCAAAAGTTTCTTGGAAAAAGTGAGGGTTCAAAAACTTTGGCTCATTCTAAAATGGTTGTGATGACGACTAAAAGGGGAATAGTCCTTCAGGGAAGGAACTTGTATAACCATGACGTCCTAAGTTTTTGGAAGAGCTGTGTCAGAGCTTCAGATGCAGCTTTGGGGTTTATCAGGGAACTCCAGAGCTCTGAGTTGGTCTAGTGGAAGGTGTTCCTGCCCATGGCAGGGGGATGGAAATGGATGACCTTTAAGGCTCCTTCCAACCCAAACCATGTCATACCCAGGATCACATTCAACACATGAGAAAATGGATGACATATCTTGTACACAAAATCATAGAATCATAAAATCACAGAATCACAGAATGGTTTGGGTTGGAAGGGACCTTAAAGACCATTTTGTTCCAACCCCCTGCCTCAGGCAGGGACAACTTCCACTGACCAGGTTACCGGGTACACATGGCATATCTCAGTAAAATAACCTAAGTACAAAAGAAAGGAACAAAACAGTGCAGGTTCACTCAATAAAAAATATAAACAGAAACTTTCACTCGAGATTCTAGGCATGACTGCTCTTGTGCTGCTGCAACAGCATGTGAAATGTGAGCTCCATGTCTGGCAGCACCAAGAGGATTTCAATATCACAAGCCCTAATGATTTCTATTGCCTCATTGTAGCATCCTCTGAAAGAAAACACAACTCTGAATCAATGCAGTCATTGACTGGCTCAGTGTATGGATAACTGATGCACATTAATACAGCCTGCATTGAACTGGAGTGGCCCTCAGAATTCCAACGAAAGGTATAACAATGCAATCTTCCCTTTAACCTGAGCAAGAGCTGAATTGACTTTTCCAGCTCTGTTTTCCAGCAGACACTGCCAGCTCCATGGCAAGGCAGCCTGGCAGCCCCCAAGCATCACCGTGAGGTGAATTAACCCTTTACCACAGCTGATCACAGCAGACATTGCACCATTTAAAAGGACTTTGCACTTGTAAAGCATCTCTGCAGAGCACACAGATCTAGAGGTGCTTTATATATACCCTTAAAAGCCTCGCTAGAGACGGCGAGGTATCAGAATCAATATTCTCATTTTATAGATGAGCAACCAGATTAAACAGGATACCAAAGGCTGCACAATTTTTTATACACATGTTCATAAACTGGAATCCTATTCCATGGCCGGGGTGCATATAGGATTTTCTCCTAAGCTATAAAACTCATCCTTCTCTCAGCCACATTGAACTTGCCTGTAGTGTAGAACTATTTTGCAACTGTACAGATTCTTTTTTTTTCCATCTGTTTTTGTTTTAGCTGACCCCGTGTCACCTCTGTAACATGGAAACCCAGACAAACCATCAAATCCTGCTTTCTGACATAGCAGAGTGAGGGGATTAGAGAATGACTGCTCAGGCTGGAAAATTACATATACTGTACATGCCATAGCCCATTTTATGTGCTGCAGAAGAGGTTTTGTCACTGCAGCTGAGAGCTGAGCTGGTCCTACATGTTACAGGGTTTATTCCAAGGGAAAAGTGACCAGAAGGAGGAAGTCCCAAGGACCAATAAAATTAACACCAGAGTTCACAAGTACCCAGAGGCCAATGGCAAACCATAGGGTTTAGATGTTTTGGGGGATGAATACCTAGGAAGCAACAAGTCACATCCAGCCAGGATAAGAATTGAGAAGAAACGAATAAAGTCCCAAATGTAAGTTTGGGAAATAGCAGGAAAAAGTTTTTCACCCAGAGGGTGGTTGAACACTGAACAGTCTCCCCAGGGCAGTGGTCACAGCACCAAAACTGTTCAAGAACCAAAAGTTCCGGAAGCTTTTGGACAATGCTCTCAGGGACAGGGTGGGATTATTGGGGTGTCCTGTGCAGGGCCAGGAGTTGGACTTGATGATCCTTGTGGGTCCCTTCCAACTCAGGATATCCTATGATTCTATGATTTTAAAAGAAATGAAGCCCTACATACCTACTTTACAAGTGTTCATCTTCAACTTTGATTAATGCAGTGTTTGATCTCATTGTTTTTAACACTGAAAACCCAGCAAAAGGTAATTCACAGAATCACAGAATACTCTGAGTTGGAAGGGACCCACAAGGATCATCGAGTCCAACTCTGAAGTGAGTGGCCCCTACAGGGATTGAACCCACACCCTTGGCATTATTAGCACCAGGCTCCAACCAACTGAGCCAATTCTTTGCCAGGGGATTATTATAAAGAGAAATATGAGGAAATTTTCAGAGTTTAACCTTTCAAGATCCAGAATTTCAGAAGGCAGGGTGGCAAATTGTGCTTCGGTGGGATTAAGTTGCATTTTTTGGATGTTGCTTTGGTGCATTTCAACAGAAAAACTGCCTGATGAACTGAGAGAGAAAATTAGCAGGGTAGCATCAAATGTGATTACCCATAGAGCAAATATAAAAATAATTACTGTTGTAGAACTTCTTATTTGATGTAGATCTATATAGAGTGATGATGTCATTTTAAAAATGATAGGTAAATGCATCAAAATAGTGTTAAACTTTGAATATTTGGAAAATACTTTGAAAAAAACTTTTAAATACTTTGAAAAAAACTTTTTTTTTCTTTTTCTTGATTTTCTAAGACTCAGGAAACTGATAATTTTCATTTCACCATTAGAAAACAGGTCAGTCATGACTCATTTCTACCACTTGTTTGATCCACCATGGACTAGTTCTAAAACTGAAGTAGAGAGACCATTACTATTTTTGATGCAGCACAAAGTCTACCAAGTTTAAACAAAAACATAAGGCATAACTGTGAGTTAGAAATAAAAAAAAACAAAAAACTTATTCCCTGCATTAACTTTTTCAGCATAAATCATGACAATTCTTTAGGGAATCATGTTTTCATGTAGGTACCTCTAGCCAGAGATTTATCAAGTAACACTGTACACACAGTACAAACTTCAGCTCCATTATTCTTTCTAAGGAATTCTGAGAAAGAATTCATCACATAAAAGCTATAAAAGCTTTTAGTTCTTAAGAAAGTCTTCTCACACCCCTTAATTTTCTACTTGGTGTCATTTCAGAAGTTCTCAGTTTGCATTTCCCACTTATTAGCAACTCTCAGAGTGCTATCACAGGTATAGAATTGTGGTATCTACAAGGCTAAAATACAGTTAAAATCATATATTTAGAATTAAATATGCGTTTATATCTGTGCTTCTGTGTTTTCCTTCACAGTGTAAAAAATTCCAGAATGCCTGTTGTGAAGCTCTCAAGGCAGATGTTAGATATGTTAAAAACTTTTCGAAGATTTTAATTGTAACCACTAAAAACAAAAAAAAAGTCCATGAATATTTCCATGGCTGGGACTACCAACAATTTTTCTGTTTCCAGTGCAAGAATTTCATTTAACATCACGGGTCAATCAAGTGGTTTGGTCTCAGGAGGAAGTGGAAGAAATCACTTGAAAATGGCTGGAAAAAATCCGAGTTCCAGAAGGAGTTTTGAAAAGGTGGACTCGAGGTCAGCGAAGTGCTAAACGCTGTTCCCGACTCCCGGCAATCCCTTGGTGATCCAGTTCATCCACCAGCTTGATTAGGACAAGCCCAGCTGACTGACTTAAAGATGCCTTGTAATTGCCCACAGCGCATCTGTTGGACTTGTAAAAATCAGGGATATTTTAAGGAAAGCCAAGGCATCCTTGTTTACACACCCTGGAAGAGGAAGAACAGATGCTCGATGCCTTGAAAGCTATAAATACATACGCTGTGGTTTAAGCCACAAAGAGGCATAAACGCATATTTTTTAAAAATCATTCCCAATTTTCCTCAGAGATCTGAAGAGCTCTGGGCAAGTTTTATATCTAACTGGGGAAAATACCAGCCTTTACATGATAAAATTATTTCAAACTTGGACTTAACCATAGAGCAGAAGCATTTCTGAGTTGGGTTAGGCCTGTTCTGTTATAAATAAAGCACAGTGATCAAATTACTGAATGTCACAGCGGTTTGGAGGTGACTCTTCTACCTGAAGAACAAACGCTGCTATTGACCTGAATCCCAATAAACTGACATTATTATGTGCCAACTGGTCATTTTTATATTAAGAATAAGCCTGTACATGTAGAATTGATTATAAAAACTAAAAGCTCTTGGGATCCCCTACACTGAAATTAAGCTCAACAAACTCCTAGGAAAGCTAAACAAACTATCCAAAGCTTTCTGTAGGCTGGGGATACTGGGAAAAAAAAGAACAGAAGATTTTCAGGTTTTGAAGAAGGTCTTCCAAAAAAGATTACTTGGTAAAGCACCTGCTGGATTCCTTAGCTAGAAAGAGGTTTGTTTTCACATTTATTTTTTCCTTATGAATATCTGTATTAATTTGATCTATTCAGAGCCAGTTCAGAACATTTTAGACTGAAGTAGTTGACTTAGCAAAGAGCTGATTGTACTAAAACTCTGATTTTAACCCCAACTTTCTTCTTTTTTAACTTCAAGAATTTTTTTTACATCTGTAGGTCATCAGAGGTGAAGTAATGTACATGAGATGGTTTAAATAGAACAGATAATATTTTTAAAATATAGAAGCTTAATATATAATGACAATTATAATCAGGGTAAATTAGTACATTTATTTTGACACATATTCATATATGAGTTTTTTATACATGTATTATATATAATATTATATGTAATATGTATTCTATTAGTCTATTTCAACACTAATTTTCACTAAAAAATTCAGAATTTTTTTGTTTGCAAAGTTTCAAAGTGTACTAAGAGAATCAAATTCAGTAAAATTAATGTTTTTACCAAAATTGTACCTGTACAAAGAAATTTATGATTTAACAACTTGAGTTCCTGGGATTTATGACACGAAAAACAAGAGCTGTACCTGTGCAAACCTTCCCATGCTCACCTGCAGCTCCCATATTTCTATGGATTTTCCATATAATAAGATTAAAACAGCCATGCAGTCTCTGTAACTTTTCAATTTGTATGGATTTCTTCTAAAATAGTGGTTGAATGCACGAATTACTTGGTGGAATTCCATGGCTGCTTACACAGAAGGCCAGACTTGATGACCATAATAGTCCCTGTTGGTCTTAAATCCATGAGTCAATTAATATATGAATCTGATATCATTCAGGGGCTTGTTTTCATGGATCCACTTGAGATTAAATAGAAATGGCTAAGCTTTAATTATTTTAACATCTGATATTTGTCAAGCAAATTACTTCCAAATCAAACCATGGCTTTCCATCCTGGTGAAAATATTTAATTACACTAACTACTGGTAAAATTAGTTCAATCTGGTCTCAAATGCCTTTGGTTAGTGTTAAATACTGACATGTCTATTTATCATCCCGCTGGGTTCCAATGCTCAGTAAGATTTCCCAGGAAACCATGTTCTCACCTGCAACCAAAGGCAGCAAAAGCTGTGCCCTGTGAGCTAGGAAGTGTTTCCAGAGAGCTGGAGAGTAATAAATAACATTATTGGGAACAAAAACAACTTTCAGAAGAGCTAAAAACATGTATTTCTGTTTTAGAATTTTTTTTTAAGTCCTAAAAAACAGTAACTGTAGGTCAATTAAAAAAAAATGGAAGGTCTTCAGATTGGATATTAGGAAAAATCTCTTCACTGAAAGGGTTTTCAAGCACTGGAACAGAGAATTGATGGAGTCTCCAACCCTGGAAGTGTTCAAAAATTGTGTAAATGTGGCACTTGGGGACATAGACTAGTGGTGGCTTTGGCAGTGCTGAGGAATGGTTGGACTCAATGATCTTAGAGAGCTTTTGCAACCTTAATTATTCTATAATTCTAAAACTATTAACAGTTCACCTTTCTACTTAGGACCTGACAATTATTTTCAATCGTGGCTCACATGGAGAAGACTTTAATACTAACAGAAATACATTTTCAAGCATTTTCCCCCTATTTTTCTTGCTGCATCTGCAAAATTCTTTAGTAAAATTATTTCACATGGCAAAGATATTTTTGCAAGGGGACTGACAGTCAGCTAAGCTAAGAAATAGAGGAAATCAAATGAAGACTTGACAAAATTCAGTGTTATTTAAAGTTTCACTTCTGGTTATTAATATGAGCATGACCCCAATGAGCTGAGGTAGAAATATTGCCTTTTTTTTGGTTCATACTGTTCACTTTCATGACAATAAAAAGTTTCTCTGGAACCCTAAATTCTACAAAGAGAATTCTACAAAGCCTAACAGCCCCTGAGTAGCTGATTAAAGTGTGAATAAACGTTCATGTGCTGATGAAGAGTCAATTAAAACCTACCCAACAACCCAAGGTGAGCAGGTCTAATGGTTGGACTTGATGATCTTAGAGGTCTTTTCCAACCCAAATGATTCTGTGATTCTAAGTCATGGTGAAAGTTAATTAAACTATTTGTACTTATGTAGAACTAAACAAAATTAAATGTGAGCATTTTAGGATTGCAGAAAAAAACCCATAAGTTTTGTTTGTCCAAACCCAATATGAGATAAATTAATTAGGGATTTTACAGACATATTAAAATGCATATGATTTAGGAGTTTACAGGTACATTAAAATGTATATGATTTAGGATTTTACAAATATATTAAAGCGTATAAGGGTAGAGTATTTCATACATCACCTTGGCTGGAGAACTTGTCTCTGCAGAGGTTTCAGCAGAAGCTGCTCCTAACAGCTCATATTTGTTTCCTTCTAGGACAACACACATGCAGTGGTAGAAAGGTGTATTCAAATGCAAAATGCACTTCAGGCTGATAGTTCTGATCTCCTTTAATCTTCCTCTCTTGATTAACAGTGAGGGCTTCTGTGAAGGACAATTGACGTGGTGCAATAGGTCGCTTTGTGGTCTCAACCTTGGCAGTGTAATCAGATACCTGGCATGTTTAATAGAGGTCACTTAATGCAAAGATTAAAATTAACTGGAAGTCAATAAGGGAATAATAAAGGAAAATTATCACCCTGTTGCTCCTATTTTGTAAAAGTAAACCTCACATTGCGGGCCAGGAGTAAAGCAAAAAAATGGAGTGGCAGGAGATCCAATAGGCCTTCATAAGCCCTCCAGCAAACAATTTAATGATTTCAGGTACCCTTTAAACTAAGTGGCCAATCACTGTTAAATCCTTTGGTATTCATTGTAATAACATTGATCATGATGAACTCTTTTGGTATTAATGTGGATGTAATATATACCTTTTTAATTATAGAACAAGAAAATCCAATTACCCCTTTGCCTCATCAAAGTTCTTCGCTGGCTGTGACTATTTAAACATACATTATGGAACGTTCAAACTGAACGAGGTTTTTGTGCAAGGCAAGGGGCAAATCCTGCTGGGTGCTGGCTGCTCTTAGCTGGCAGGAATTTTGGGAGAAGGTGAGTGTGCCGAGCACCTCTGAGGAGACACGTGGCTCTTTGCAGGATCAGGCCTTGGTAGCACATGGAAAGATTCCGTGATCAGCCTTGGGAAAACCCTGATTCAAAAGGCAGAAAGAATTTGTTTGTACAACAGAGTGGAAGCTGCTCTGAACAGTTAAAATGATCATTAGTTGGGACATAATTTACTCTGTAGAAACGTAAGGGAAAAATGATGAGCTGAGCACTCTGATTTGGTTTTGTTCTATGTGCCACCAGCTCAACTCTCCACATTTTTGGACCTGACTCCAGGAAATGAGCTTGTATTCCAGCCTAAGTCAACTAGAAGTACAAGCTCATGTCCTCTGATGCCTCCAGCCTACTTTGGAGCCAGGCAGTCCAAAAGAATGGATCCCTCTTGGTCGTCTTTCTTCATAGAATCATGGAATGGTTTGAGTTGGAAGGGACCTTAAAGCCCACCTCATCCCATCCCCTGCCATGGGCAGGGACACCTTCCACTAACCCAGGTTGCTCCAAGCCCCGTCTGACCTGGCCTTGGACACTTCCAGGGATGGGGCAGCCACAGCTTCTCTGGGCAACCTGTGCCAGGGCCTCACCACCCTCACAGGGAAGGATTTCTTCCCAATATCCCATCTAAATGTACCCTCTTCCAGCTTAAAGCCATTCCCCATTGTCCCCATCTTCCCTTATCCTGTTCTTACATGGGTAGAAATCTGCTCCCACACTACCCACTACTATGTGGGCAGGGACTATTTACACAAGTCAGACCACACGGATTTTCTCCTGCATCAATAACCAGAAAGAATTATCTGGAGGGGAAAAAAATAACCTTCACAAGACATCAAATCCTGTTTTCTAATTCAGTCCCTACTTTGGGAAAACTTTGCATATAGTTGGCTGTAGTGTTCGAAATTTAACTACTGGGAGATAAAAGCAGAAAAATTAAAGTTCTAGAATTAAGTAGTCCTTTCCAAGCTAATTCTCTGCTGTAAATAAAACCAGCTCCAGAAAGATGTAATCACAGGGTATATCAGTTCCCATGTGCACTGGGAGTCAACCTTTTGGAAGAATGAAATCAGCCCATGCTTGATGATTGCACTTCATTAATTAATCAAAAATGGGGAGGGTTGCACAAACACATTTATTGTTGTACCTTCCTAGAAATTAGCCAAGCAAACCTTACACCAAAAATTTGGTTTTTTAAATTTTTTTTGCCACTCTGTCAGCTCAGACCCCTAAAAGCACTTCCAGGAGGACTTCATAACGTCACCAAGAACGCAAATATTGCAGCACACTGCTACTGAAGGGAACCTGTGCAGTGTTTTCTCCTATTCCAGTTGAAAAACAGAACAAAATCACACTCAAAAGAAAATTTTTATGACACCTCCAGCACATTAATTTAGGCACAGCTGTCCCAAATGACAAACTATAACAGGTAGCAAAGCTCGGTGCTTGCAGGTAGGTGTAGTGTCTGAGTAGGGACCAGGGGAGTTATGTACCACTGTGATATATAAATATACTTAAACAATACATGCTTTTACAGCAAAATGGCTCTGTAATCATGTCAGGCTGTAATTTGTAAGATATCACTGAACATTTACGAGATAATTGCCCAATTTCTATAGCTCAGTCACAACTACAACCTGCTCATCACAAAAGTAGCATTCAGAAAGAACAAACCCAAATATTCACAATGCTTTAATGCTACATGAGGCAGGATAGGATGAATAAAGATATTTTAAATGTATTAAATGCTGCTCTTTCTTTAAAACTTACATTATAAAATCCTTCCTTAAACATTATTTGAATAAAGCCTCATTACTCACAGTCCAGAGAAGTTCATTAGGAGAAGATCACTTTGGAAAGCATTCAACTAGCTGGCCTTTCTTCTCAGCAGTGAATTACATTAGCTACTTCCTAGTTATTTAAATCTTGAAATAAAAGATGTAAATGCTACAGTGACATCTTAAGATCATTGGTAAGGCAGGTCTTGCATGCACAAAAATGCCCAGCTGGTCTGGAGATAAAACAGATTGATAATTAGTTGCAAAATGTAACATTTCATCAGGAATATTTTGAATAATCCAATTTATCTTTGTCAGATATGCGGCACATATTTTTTTCTTCGGAGGCTCTTTGTTCTTTAACATAATATTATAATTTCAGCCTCCTAATTAAGGCGCCCGTCGCTCGGCCCTGCCTTGATGTGGCGCCGCGGATCGGGGCTGAGGGAACAGCACGGAGAGAAGGTGCCTGCCCTGAGCCACATGGCACCAGCAGCTCCCACCACCCTACTGAGCATGGATCTGGTTTGATACCGGGAGATCAAAGCCCTCGGGTTGGAGGGAGGAGGGTCTGGCTGGTCTGAGGGAGCAGGGCCATGTTCAGCAGCTGGAACCGGGATTGCTCCGCTCTCAAAGTGGGAAGAGCGGCTCCCACTGCCTCGGGTTCCTAATTAACTGATGGAAACACCCTGTTCCCCCTCCCTGCCCTGGATGGATCCAGCAGCCTGGGAGTCCCACAGCCACCACTCCCTGTTTTTCGGCATCCCTGCAGTGCTGTGTTTGCCCCTGAAGTGATGGTTGGATGGGTGAGGGCTGCCCGGATTTACTGGGAGAGAAAGGTGAAACCTCGCTGGGAAAGAGATATCAATGAGGGTAAGGACGGCCTGGATGGGGAATGAGGTGTTGGAAAGCAGCGCTGGGAAAGGCACCTGGGGATCCTGGTCAGTGGCCAGTTGTCCACGAGTCAGCAGTGCCCTGGCAGCCAGGAGGGCCAACCCTGTCCTGGGGGCACCAGGGACAGCATTGCCAGCCAGGCTAGGGAGGGGATTGTCGTGCTCTGCTCTGCCCTGGGATGGCCTCACCTGGAATACTGGGGCAGTTTGGGGGGACATAACATAGGGAAGATATGAAGCCATTAGAGAGTGTCCAGAGGAGGGCAGTGAAGATGATGAAGGGCCTTGATTTGAAGCCGTGTGAGGACACCGAGGGCACTTGGTGTGTTCAGCTGGAGCAGAGAAGACTGAGGGGAGACCTCACTGCAGTTGCAGCTTCTTCGGGAGGGGCAGAGGAGGGACAGGCACTGAGCTCTGCTCTGTGGGGACCAGGAACAGGACCCCAGGGAATGGCCTGAAGTTGTGTCAGTGCAGGATTAGGTTGGATCTCAGGAAAAGGTTCTTCCCCCAGAGGGTGGTTGGGCACTGAACAGGCTCCCCAGGGCAGTGGGCACAGCACCAAGGCTGCCAGAGCTCAAGGAGTGTTTGGATGATGCTCTCAGGCACATGGTGTGACCCCTGTGGATGGTCCTGTGCAGGGCTAAGGATTGGACTCGATGATACTTGTGGGTCCCTTCCAACTCAGCACATTCTGTGGTTCCCTCATGGCACAAGGCAGTACCAGCTCCACGTGCTGGCATCACCTTTCTTCTTGTAAGCTCACACTTTGCCTGTTGGAAAAGGGGGTTCTGTGTTTGCACAGCTTGGAGAAGCTCCTCATGACTTTGGTGGGAACAGTGATGCTTTTCACAGGAGCACAGGATCTTCCTACACCTACAGCTGGATGGGCACAGGGCAGAAACCTGAGGTACACAGGACAGAGAGGAAAAACCAGCCAGCCAGGTAACTGCTACCACTCCTTCAGTGGCCCTTCTGCAAGAGAGAGAGCTACTGTGACAGAAACTGGTGTAGAGACCACCTCGACTCTGCTGCTGTCCCAGTTAAACACCCACTCTCCTTCACAGCTCCAAACTTCAGTCCCAAGGTGGCTCATGGTATTTATTAAGCAAACACTGTTTTCAGATGCACCCAGCATTAAGGCCAGGTTTACTTCAGAAGTATCAAACACCAAAGATCTGCTCTTGCAGAGTCACCTTGGGACAGTCCTGCCCAGCACAGTCTCATTTCCCCGCCCAGATCTGCACAAGCTGCCCTGTCAGAGAACATCTTACAAACATTAGGAAGAGTTTCCAGCTAAATCTAAGCAAAGTGATTTTCTCAGAAACAATAAAATAACCAAACATCTCACCTGGCAGAGAGAAGGCTGGAAGATTCTCAGTTAGCTCTTGTAATATAACAGTCCCCACCTCCTCAGCCTCGTGGTTCAAGTCCTCATTGACCTTTTGGAAGCAGGTGCAAAGTGCCCCTCGGTCAGTGTGGTTTTGCCTTACACTGCCCACCAACATTTGTGATCTGCAACAACAATAAATTCCCCCACCCCGTGTACTTTAAATGCTCATCATCCTGTTGGCTTTAACTTGTGCAGTTCGTTCAATAGGTGCTTCTTCACATGCAAAGCTTTGACTTTTTAAATTTCAGCTGATATTTAGGAAAATAAAAAATAATTTGGAGGCCTAGATTAAAGTTTCGTGCTAGTTCTTTGCCAAACTCTCTTCAATAAGAGATAGGAGTCATGTAGATCAGCCTGCACCTCTGATATGATAATGATATCTGTACCACCCAGAAAGTAGGTCACAGTAATTCTTCATAGCAGTTTTTGTAACCTACTCAGGGACTACAAGGCCAACTATTCTAAAGATAATTCTGAATTTCTTTAATAAGATTTTATTGGATTCAGATAATTGATCCGATTATTGAAACCTGGGGAAAGTGCTATTGACCTGAATATATACATCACTAATTCTCTTTTTTTAAATGAATTTAGGTCATCACAAAGTTATTGTCTCTGCTTAATGTCAGGCAAGGTGCTCACTAGAGGCCTGGCAAACAGATGCAGCTCCCATGGTCCCAAACAATGTGGGCAGGTCCTTCCTCCCACTCTCAGGATGGGTTGGGGGACTTGAAGTCTGAGTTAAGCACTTTAGGACTGATCTGATTTCAAAATGAGAATCATGTATTTTGCTTGTTTAGATTTTTTTTCTTTTTTCTCTTTTTAACCAGCATCAGCAGATGTCCAAACCTCTGTGCTTACCTGTCCTCTTCCCTGCCTATAGCAGGGGGGTTGGAACTGGATGGTCTTTAAGGTCCCCTCCAACACAAACCAGTGTGTGATTCTATGATCTTATTTCTGGTGCTGCAACTATTTACGATCATTCCATGCCAGACAACTCAAATCCATTTCCCACCTTACTGTTTGCTTACTTTCCATTCCATCACCTATACAAATTTCTCCATAACCTTTGGAATACTCATTTCCACAGAACCCAGCACAACCAGCCCTTCCACTCTCCTCAAAGAGAAAGAGAACTGCAGCTTGCAAGTCATTTCTAATTACACCTCCTCATAGTCCCTCTAGGTTGTTACCTGCTTGCTGACCAGTCTAGTGCAGTGTGGAGGCATCAACTCTGCAAAATTCTTTTGTAGACCTCCCTGGGAAGTGATGGGGGAGTATTTTAGAGCAGACAGTCCATGGCAATCCCGCCCTGAGTGGGTGGAAAAGCTCTGGCTGTCGTTCCTTTCCCCACCTGCACAGTGCTGTGTGGCCTCACACAGATAAAGGCTTTACCTAGGAAGGCAAAAATGACATTTCCCCCCTCCTTGCAGTTTATAAGTCTCAGTGAGAGCAGCCAGGCTGCTCTGATTGCCTGGGAATGCCCCACTCCCCCTATTTCCTGGCTTTAATGCAGTGCACTTGATTAGATCTCACACCCCAGGTATGGCAGTGATGGGTGTGATGGAAATAACACGGAGACACAAAGCTGGAACAGCCTCATTCCCACTGGTCATATCCAATGTTACTGAAATGATTTGTGCAGCCCTTCCTCCATCATCCCAGATCAGTTCCTGGTGACTGACCTTCCACAAAAGTGCCCTGTTTCATTCAGCAGGAGTTAGGAAAAAAGTCACATTTTTCTTATTTATTTTTTTTTACACAGTACAGTTCTCAAAACAAAACTTTTCCTTGACCTTAATAATCTCATTTTTAACTTCTCTATGCAGAGTATTTTTTCTTTTTACTTGGATTTTTCTTTTTACAACTATTTTTTCCTTTTGTACAAACTCCAACCCCAATCTTGCTATTTTAGGCATTTTTTTTTCTTCAGATAATTTCTGTCCTGAAGCAAAAGATTTTCTCCAAATAGTACAATTCTAGCCCTTTAGGAGCTTCAGGTTGGTGGCAGAATTATCCTTCCTTCTCCAACCAACCTCTTTGAATTGCTTGAAACTCTGAAACATTACAAAGTCTCTTCTAAATGGGTATGAACACCAAGCTGTAAAGTGTGAAATAAATACCAAGTTCAAAATAAAGGCAATTATCAAGCATAGTATTGCAAATCATTGGATGTCACTCTCTCAAACATGGTCCTCAATGGTCTCACAGACTGGCCATGAGGTTCTGTCTCTAGATAGATATGTGGTGGTGATGGAGGAAATCTCTGCACTGGGTCTGGGTGATGACAAGTGGGAGAATTCAGATTGTCCAGTCTGGAGAAGAGAAGGCTCCAGGGAGACCTTATTGCAGCTTCCAGTGCCTAAAGGGGCTCCAAGAGAGCTGAAGAGGGACTTTGGACAAGGGCCTGGAGGGACAGGACAAGGGGAATGGCTTCCCACTGCCAGAGGGCAGGGAGAGATGGGATATTGGGAAGAAATTCTTGGCTGTGAGGGTGGGGAGGCCCTGGCCCAGGTTGCCCAGAGAAGCTGTGGCTGCCCCTGGATCCCTGGAAGTGTCCAAGGCCAGGTTGGGCAGGGCTTGGAGCAACCTGGGCTAGTGGAAGGTGTCCCTTCCCATGGCAGGGGGTGGAACGAGTTGATTTTTAAGGTTCCTTCCAACCCAAACCATTCCATGATTCTATGAAGTCTCACCATGCTGGAGCCAGCTGGTGACCACCAGCTGCAGAGCCAAAGACATCCTTGCAGATCCACCAGAGGACCTTACTCCAATCCCTGATATCCAACCAGTCTGACTGTGCTTTTCTGTGATTTCTTTTGTTGCTGCTTTTTATCTCCCTTTGCGTTGTTGTGGAATTACAAGCTCTAATTACGTAAATAAACAGCCAGAAACCAAACCAAACCTCTGGGAGTCCTGTGGGGATTCCCTTCCCTGCAGACACACTGTCCATTTTCAGGTTCCCACTGTCTTTGCTTTTCTCTTTTTTTCCCTTCCTGTGCTGCCTGGAGGGGAGGATTTGTCACTGAGCAAGAGCAAGTCTCTCAAACTTCTAAGAAAATCATAAACAGTCTGCATTCCCTCATGAAAGCGAAGAAAACAAATGTGTGAAAGGCAAAATCAACTATCTCTAATTTATTTATCATTGAAAAGCTAATTGCATCCTCCTTAGAAGCATCAAAAAAGCCTCAGAGTGTTGCAAAACACACAGGCATTTAGGCCATCCCCTGGGATTTTTCCAGCCAGCTCCTGCTCCCCTCCCTCTGATGCTGAAGGAAGTGGCTTGACCCTGTAGGCTTCATCCCCCCAAAACTGCCTGGATGGGGTGCAGCTTTCCACCCTCCTTAGTTCAGGGAGTGGCAGAGGCTCTATCCCTCACCCAGCTCCCCTAAAATATAATTTCTTTTTTTTTTTTTCACGGTTAGATGTGAAAAAAGAGAAGTCTTTACCATCATGAGGAGGTTTGAGATTTTTCCAAACCCCCTGAGGAATTAATTTTCCCCTTGGAAGAGTCCTATATATTCAACAGGTGCAGCTCCTGGAAGTATCTATATAAAAAAAGAGAATTCCACAGACATTCCTTATAAGAAGAACAGAACAGGAATGACAATGTTTGCTGGTATTTATAAAAAAACCTCAAATTTCTACAGCAAGATAAAACCCTCAATTAAATTTTACAGTCTGGTATAAAAAGTGCTATATAAAGGTTGTTATTTTCTGTTAACATTGAGAGTTTCCTTTAAGGCACTGAGATAACTCAGAGGGCTTTTTCTCGACCCTGATTTAAGACAGACTGAGCTGAGCAAGGTTTTCCTGCAAGTGAAGTGAAACATCAGGTCAGAAGAAGAGCACTGACACATCAGGGATGATAATTGTCCCTTTCCCTATCTTCTGCTTGTACCAGTGAAGATTTTGGGGATTACTGTGAGTTCACAGAACTTTAGTTTTAATTTTGCATGGTTAAATACTGAAAACATATTAAATATAGGTTGTACCAAAATAATATTTAATAAATTAGCAGAGAAATTTGATTTTTTTTCTCTTTTATCTGTAAATTATCTTGCTGTAGACTCAGAAGTAAAATATCTATGAATCTCTAAATCTAAAACTTGGTTTTTTACTTTCTTTTGGTTGATCCTTTCCAGTGAAATAATTGCAAGTAGTGTTAGTTTGCGTATAATCAATATTCTCCTGCCACTCTTAATGGGACATGTGATAGCACAACTACAATCCCTCTCCAAAACAAATTACTGACACCTCTTATTAATCATTTCTGAACGTTTGGGGTTTTTTTTTCCAACTCACAAATAAGCCAGGAGTGTGTTCTTTGTATGCACAATCATAAAGTGATCATTTATAGATTGTCTGTGTATAAAACAATCTTTCATGGCAGGTTTCTTGGATTTCTATAAACTGTAACTGGTGAGAACTCAGCTGTGCTCAGATGTGTTGTGGAGTTTGCAGATCACCAAAGTAAATGTATGTGTGGAGGAAAATACCCCTTTTTCACCAGGTAGAAACCATCATCTTTTCATACTCTGAAAAAAATATGCCATTTCCAACCTGAAAAACTCAATTTCATTGAATTCTCAGAGCACAAATAACAAGAGTGAGTCGTAGAGGAAAAGAATGGGTTGGGTTGGAAGGGACCTTAAAATCATCTGGTTCCAACCCACTGCCATGGGAACATTCCTTTAAAAGATTCCTTTAAAAATTATCTATAATGGCTTCTCAGTCCTCCCTTAAAATTGCATTTTTTTAACAAATAATAGCTTAATTTCTTCACTAAAATCCTAGTTTAATTCGTACATTTAAGAAACAGGAACACAAATATTATTTATGCCAAATGGAGCTGAGAGACACTAAGCTTTAAATGTTCACACTAAACTGGAGATCTTGAATTAATAGTAAAGCAACAGCAAGTTAAAATCAACATGAAAAGGAACAAGTAAGAAAGAAAACAACACTTAAAGACCTCTTTCTCTCCAGATTTGGGCAGCAGCTCAGACTGTCATCAGGGAATAAATCAATTTGTAGGGCTGTGGACAGATATTTAATGTGACTTCTGAATAACTTCACTGGGGAAGGGTGTGAAAAGTTGAACTGAGTTCAGGGGGGTGTGCACGTGTGGGTTTGGATGTGCTCCTTCAGGAAGTCTCTTCCCTTGAATTCCTGGAGTCTGCAGTCACAATTTGTCTCTGCTCATCAATGAAGCTCCCAAATATTTCTCTTCCCTGATATCTCAAATAAAACAGAAAAAAATTATAAAGCAGAGGTGACGGAACTGTCTTAAAGTTAAATTTTAACTTTTAAATGGAGCTGTGGCCTGTTCTCTCCTTTGAGGATGATGCTGCTGGAGATGAGAGGGTTGGGGTAGGGTGCACAAATTTCAAAAACCTTGGAAAAGATTCAAAGGCCACCACAAAGGGATGATGGAACCCTGGGAAACGTCTTTCTCGGTCTCAGCAGCTGGTGGAGAGTGGGATTACACATCAAGGCGCACAAGGGAGGTTTCAGGTTGGATATTAGGAAAAGTTTCCTCACTGAAGGAGTGGTTAAGCATTGGAAAGGCTGCCCAGGGCAGTGGTGGAATCACCATCCCTGGAAGTGTTCAAAGAACAAGTGGACATGACATTTAGTGATAGGGTTTAGTGGGATTTGGTTGAAGGTTGGACTCGATCCTGGAGGTCTTTTCCAACCTTAATGATTCTATGATTCTATCCCACAGTTCTACCTCATCTAATGCAAATATTGCCATTCAAACCTCTAACTGCTCATTCTTTAAACCCACGACCCTCCAAATGTCTTGAACTCTTGTGGCAATGATCCTACATCCCATCCACAAAGCCCTGTGCCTCGTCACCAGCCTGAGGTGTGGTCCCTGTCACATCTTTTGGCTGTTACTGTATCCTTGTATCAGCAGAAAGTGGAGGAAAGAAGGTATCCTCAATGGTTTCCTGAGCACTATTCACCATTAAACACCTCTTTAGCATTTTCATTCTTGTTAGCCACAAAATTCAACTTTCAATCCTGGCAGGCTCTCGTCACACACACGTCTAACCCTCTGTCTAATCATTTCCATCAGCCCTCCATGAACTTTTTATAGTTCAGCTGTACCTGTTTTGAAATGGAAATGAATGCAGTGTTCAAGGCAAAGGCACATCACCCCTTTATGCAACAGGATTCAAGTATTTCAGTGCTATTTTCTCTCCTGGATTTGCATTTATCCAGTGCTGGGGTTTGTTTTTATCAGTGCTGCACGGGGCAAATGGGTTCAGTGAAGGGAGAGGGCCCAGGGGTTGGACTTGGTAGAGAGGAGCCACCTGGTTATCACTGGTGTTGACCCAGGCTGGGTCACCCCTTCTCTCCACACTGCAATTTTGTCCCCAAAGTTGAAAGTGATACGAAGATGAAATCTTGGACTTTGGAATCATATTGGGACCAGAGTATACACTTAGAATCATGGAATCCTGGAATGGTTTGGGTTGGAAGGACCTTAAAGCTCATCCTGTTCCACCCTCTCCCATGGGCAGGGACACCTTCCACTAGCCCAGGTTGCCCAAAGCCCCATCCAACCTGGCCTTGGACACTTCCAGGGATGGGGCAGCCACAGCTTCTCTGGGCAACCTGTGCCAGGGCCTCATTGCCCTCACAGGGAAGAATTCCTCCCCAATATACCATCTAACTCTGGCCTGTGTCAGTTTGAAGCCATTCCCCCTTGTCCTGTCACTCCATGCTCTTATAAATAGTCTCCCTCCACTTTTCTTGCTACACATTCTACAAAGAGTAATTTACTCTGTGTGCCATCAACACTTACCTTGACATCCCTGAGGGCTTTGCCCTTGAGGGCACAGCAAAGGCTGTGTTATTTCTTGATTCAAGCTCCACCATCCACACGGTTGTGCTGCATTGGACACTGCAAGAAATAAACCCTTTTATTCTGCTCAAAGATGTTAAATATGTCCCACAAATAATATTCACTCTGCTTGTTGGGACACCACATGTGCTCTGTCGGAATCCATTTGCTTTCCAATGTTTAATAGAAGGACTTCAAAAGCTGGTTTTGAATAAAAGAGACAAAATGGTATTATTTTTCCAAATATTGGAGCCTCAATAATATATCACATTAATCTCCCAGCCACAAAGGTATTTTATAACGAAAGCAGGGTGGTTTTTATGGGTCAGATGTTGTTGTCCTACTGCACTAGAGCTTGTATCCTCCTGGTACCGCACATGTTTGTTCTCTACTTAATTTTTAATGTATGAATTTGTTTTTATATTAAAATTCAATAAAATTTTAATTATAAAACATAATATATCACACTGAAGTATATATATCTACAGAGAGGCACATCTGTGGTTTTACAACAGATGTGTGGATCTCTGCAAATATTTAAGATGCAGATTTTACCACTGAAATGAACACATATCTTGCCTACAGATGAAAATATCAGGTAGACCCAGGCTGAGTGCACCTAAATGTGTCCCTGATGTCAGTGAAAGCAGAAAGCTGATAACAAGTTACTGATCATCACCAGGGACCAGGAGGAAAAGGCAGAATTTGAGTCCCAAGAAGCCAAAAGAGATGGAGAACCTCTAACTTGCAGAAGTAGTTTTTCCGCAAATAATGTTTTTTATAGATCTGAGTACTTTCTAATTCATTTAGGTGTTGCTCTTTGTCACCAAGAACATCTTCCCTCTTGCCTTTCCTGAACCATAGATTTTCTTAGTGTTCACTGGCAAAGGCAGCACTTTTCTGGAGGTATCTCATGTAAAATATGCACAGCATGTTTTGTGCAGGTGGCTGGTTGCCATTCAGGACTCTGAATATGAGGAAATCCTTTATTTCCTCTTAATCTGTGAGGCAGAATTTATTCTGCTGCCACTGCCATGAATGTGTGCCTGTATCTGCCATGGCTGTTGTACTCTTATAGGTTATTCCTATAAGCATTTCACAGAGGAAAGAGCAGAGTCTAACACACAATTCAGGAGAAACCTGGGGTGAGAAGGAGGAAATTAAAATAATAATGAATGATAGAAAATTAAAGGCTGTTTTTGGTGCTTATTTAAAAAAATCCAAAGTTTAGTGCAATGGTCATGTAGATATAAACCAAAAGTAGGCCCAGTGCAAAAATAATAGTGGGTGGAGAATGGGTTTTTGGAAAGTGTTAATGCAGAATTTAACAGAGGAAAGAAAAGGAAGGAAAAGGCAGAGAGGAAAGGAGATGAGAGGAAGAGGGAAAGAAAAGAAAGAAAAGGAGAAGAAAGGAAAAGAGAAAGAGAAAGAAGAGGAGAGGAAGAGGAAGAGGAAGAGGAAGAGGAAGAGGAAGAGGAAGAGGAAAGGAAAGGAAAGGAAAGGAAAGGAAAGGAAAGGAAAGGAAAGGAAAGGAAAGGAAAGGAGAAAGAAAAGAAAAAAGAAAAGAAAAGAAAAGAAAAGAAAAGAAAAGAAAAGAAAAGAAAAGAAAAGAAAAGAAAAGAAAAGAAAAGAAAAGAAAAGAAAAGAAAAGAAAAGAAAAGAAAAGAAAAGAAAAGAAAAGAAAGAAAAGAAGGATGGTTTTTCTCAGCTTAAACATCAGCTTTCCCAGTTTTGCTGGTGCAATGTTGGAGTGGGTCCCCTGGTGTTGATGGAGCTCTTTGGATTTGCAGCCACATAAGCAGGTGCTAAATCTGGTTCATGACATTCAGGGAGGCAGCTCTGGGATGTAACTTGAGCCCACACCATCACACCAACCTTCAGAACAGCCCCGAGGAGCCCCTTGGACCCCCAAGTCACACCCAGGGCTGAGGTCAACAAAAAGCCATCGTGGATTTGGGGCTTGGCCAGGACAGAGAGGCCACTGAAAGTTCCTCTTTAGCTCCTTTATCTCTCTCATCTCCCCAAAACTCTCAGTTTCTCAGTTTACACTTTCAAACGGGAATGTGGAATATTTTAATCCTCATCTGAATAATAAATAAAAACAAATCCCCATGAATTATCCAGAGGATCCTACAACAGCACATTACAACTTGCTTTGCAGTACCTTGTGCACACACAAACCCTTAAATTGATATCTTAGACTTTGTTGCACTGAGCATTACTAGCATTTTCTTAAAAGACATATAAAATTCAGTTCCTGAAATGCAGCATATTTTCCTATTCATTGCCCACATCATAAGGTTGACCCACATAATTTTAAGCAAGGAGCTGAAATCTTACCCAAACTCCACAGAGATTACATGTGATATTGTTTTAACTCTTTGCTGAACTCTTTCTAGTATTAGTTGCCCTTAGTTTTGGTGACATAAAGTGAATAAATAATCATGTTTCACCTGGGAGTATGAAATTCCAACACGGAGTTTTTAGCAATGAAACCGTTTTTCGGGAGGGAAAAGGGAGAAATCTGAGTGGGAGAGCAAGGTCTGCAGGTTGTCTACATGCTTCAAATATTAATCAGTTGGCAACATTTCTCCTCTGGAACAGAAAAAAAAGCAGAAAAAAAGACACATTACACAGAGCCAATAACACTCACAAGTTGAGAAAATGTAAGATGATCTTTTCCTTAGAAAAATCCATCACCAGTTAAACTCCTAAAAGAGGGTTAGTTCTCAGGATTGCTTTTTTTTTTAAAACAAAAGTAAGAAATGGCTGATGCTGATGATTCCTTTCTGTCATAATTGCAGGGAGCTGTCATCAACAAGGAATTGCAGCTCAGAACTCTTGGGAAGTACAGCAAAAGAGGAAAATCTTCCATGTCAAACTTCTGCAGATGGTGCAGATTTATTCTCTCTATTAGACTCCAACAGAACATGCTGTCTCTCACCTTTTTTTTTAATTTAAAAGGGAAAAAGAAGACAAAGAAAAAAAGCTATTATTAATAATCTCCTTGGCATTTACCACTCTGTGATTTGCTTTTTAAAATGATGACTCTGACTGAAGTTTTTAACACCATAAATAAACTCAAACATTTATGCTGCCAGAATGTCACTGCTGTTTGTGAGGAGCTTTCCCTTTCTTCTTGCCTTTTGCTTCTTGCAGAGAAAGCTTAAACACCATCTCCTCAGACTTTCAAAGATGACACACAGATCTATTTTTAAGCAGCTATTTTCAGATGCAGAAATAAACTCCTTATTCATGTCTTTTTTTCTTTCTTTTTTTTTTGTTGAATATTATGGGAAAAATGTTCCCTTCATCCTCAGCACCCCCAGATAACTTGTTTGCTGTTCGTGCTGCAGTGGAAGCTCTGGGTGTGGGATGAGACCATGTCAAGCCCAAAGTTCAGTCTCCCTCAGCCTTCAAGGAGCAGAGATAACAACAGGACAAGAGGAATGGCTTTAAACCAAAAGAGAGGAGGATCAGATGGGAGTTTGGGAAGGAATTCTTGGCTGTGAGGGTGGGGAGGCCCTGGTACAGGTTGCCCAGAGAAGCTGTGGCTGCCCCATCCCTGCAAGTGTCCAAGGCCAGGTTGGAACAACCCGGGATAGTGGAAGGTGTCCCTGCCCATGGCAGGGAGTGGAACTAAATTATCTTCAAGGTCCCTTCTAACCCAAACCATTCCATGGTTCTTTGATAACAAATTGAGGTTTGCCACAATTCTTTGTCCCTTGACAATCTCTGTGTCACCGGTGCCACTGTTTCCTAAACCATCAATTTCCTATTTCTTTTCTTATAAGAATGAAAACTGGACCCTCAAAACCCTCAGTTATTCAGTCTGGCAGCCATGCAAATACAAATATTTCCATAATCCGAGTATGAATTAAAAGTCAAATTACTTTATGGATTTATTTATATTTGCACACGAGGGACTTCATCAAAACAGACCTCGAGAGCTGAAAAACATTTTTTTTTTCAAGCACAGCTTTTCTCTTTCAGTGTTAGGTTAACAGGTTCAACTTTGTGATATTGTAAAGCCAAAAGGGGAAAAGGAACTGTGCTCTGTGAATTTAATGAATTCTCCACTTGTGGTACAAGGCATCTAAACGGCTGTGAAAGGAGCGTGAACATGTTACAACAGTGTTTTACTGGAAATGCTCTTCTCAGAGTTGTCTGGACAAGGGTGGAGGTGAGATTTGCATGTGGATATTCCATACATCCAGTTCAGTACATGGCAGTGGAGATGCTCCTAAACCAGCTTGGTCCTGGGGCCACAGGAGCAGCCTGGACATGTCCCCCTTCCCCACAGCATAACAGTGATGTGATTTCAATCCTGCCTTTGTCACGAGTTTGCTTCTTTTTATAATTTTTTTTTCCTTCACTCTCTCTCCTTTCACATTTAGGGGATTCTAGTCTCTTTCACTGATTAAAATTTGGGATTCTGAAAAAAAAAAATAGTGACCTTTTGCTGCAGTCTACAAAGTACTCCCACTAAACAGGCAATAAGTGAATCTAATAGACACCCCAACCCACGCCAAGTCCCATAAAATCAGGGTGTGAAGCATAAGGGAGAGAGGGATTCATATTAATAATTCATTCCAAGCAACCCCCTGGAGCAGTTTTACTATGATATGCTATGCAGAATGCTTCAACACACTAATTAATATTTTCAAAGTGTTCCACGAGCCCCTTTTAAAAGCACTTTTGCCATTCATTGAGCATCTGCATTTGATAAGGGGAAGATCAGCTCTGCCCCCCAAACCAGGGGAGGAACTGCCCCGTTGGAGCCGCACTTGGGCCACAGTGAAAGCACCACAAACACCAACACACCCCAAAACCTTCTGCAGTCACCACATGAATCACTGGGTGGTTTTGCTCCTCAAATCCAAAATTAACTGGAATAAATTATGCTCCCTGTGCAACACATGTAACTGAAAATGCAGGTGACCTCAAGAGATGTGTTGTAATTGCAGTGAAGAGTCCCTGTCTCATTCCCCTTCCCAGCTTCCAGAGAAAAGCTCTGTAAATAACTTGAGACAACACCAAGTTCTTCCCAGGCACAGATCTATTGTTTCTTGCATCATATCTGCTACATGCTTACCAAAAAAAACCCAATTTCCTACTTCAATGAACAAGAAAATATAGCAAGGTTAAATTCAGCAATTAAAAAATTAGAGTTTTGTAACTAATGAACTTAACTGAGTATTTGAATTTCAGTAGAAAATTGTATCTGTAGCAATAGATCTCTCCATCATATTTTTATTAAGTGCATTAGAACACTTTTTAAAATAAAAAAGAGCCGGGGATGACACTTGACCTGCTCACACTCCAAAAATCGTAACAAAAGAATTTCTTTAGGAAAAATAAGGCAGAACACACCAGGAGAATGAACTGTGCTCAAATCATTGTTTCCTGGTTTGTACAAATAATCTCTTGTCTAATTAAGCATTGATTCAATGAGTGAATTATTTTTAACCTCTGGAGCGCCAGGGAGCGTTTTGGAAAGGTCATGGGGCTGCTTAAAAAGTGACACAGGACTGAGTTTCAGCAAAAATTGACTGGTTTTGGGTGGAAAAGATAACGAATTAAGGTGCCTGTGATGCCTAGGAGTGCTGGTCAAATATGCACAAATTTCTCTTACCCATCTAAAATATAGGTCCTGCTTGTCCTTTGAAGATCCAGGTGATCTGCACTGGGCTCACAGCACCTCATCCTGGGGGCAGTGGCAGGATTTGACCCAAAAGTGATGATGTCAGCCAGCCACTAACACAGATTGCACATTAAACTCTCTTGACATTTATGAAAATGCAGAAAAATAAGATTGTCCACTCTGCAGATGAATGAGCTGCTGCCCAACAGGCTCTGCAGCCACACAGCAATAAGCAGTGGAGGGACTGTGTTTCTCCACACAAATCTACAGTAGTTCTGCCAATGCAAATATTAATAATCAAGATAATCGTGTTGATTTTGGACACTCCCTTGAGAATGCCCTCTAACCCCAGCTTGGCAATTTTGGAAAGATATAATCTAGTACAGCTCAGAAACCTCTCTCTCTCCCCAGTCACTCCCAGAAGTGCCCCTCTGGGTGCTGGGCCATAGGAAGGACAGGACCCCACAGCCCACAGACAGCCAGAAAGCAGCAGAAAGAGTCAACAAGCACCAAGGGCAGGTAGGGGCTGAGAATCATCACTCCCAGCTCCTGCCCTGACCCTGTCCCAACCCACCTTGCTTCCCACACACAGCCCAGCTCCCCCTGCTATCCCAATATTCACCAATATTGGGCACACCCCACAACAGGGGAGGAGCTCTTCTGCCTGCAGAGCCCCCAAACTGGTACCAGCCCCTCTCCTAATGTGCTGGTACCTTTAGGATGTGCATTATCCTTGTGCATTTAGGATGTACATTACACTGGTACCTTGAGGATGTGGGTTACACTGGCACCTGCAAAGCATGTTCACAAAGGGCTCATGTAATGTGCAAAGACTCAGAAATTTGTCCTTTTTGCCACACGTGCTGCCCTTGATTTGGTGATGCAGTGACCCTTTGCTACTGAGTTTTCAATAAAGGGTTGTGCTCAGGTTTGCAAGATTAATTCCAACGCTGGCAGTGGGGGCTCCTTGATATGAGGATTGGGTGCCATGGGGGCCGTGCCAAAAGCCCTCTGAGCTTCACTCCTGGTGCAGCTGCTGCCCTGCCTGGTGATAAAATGCCCTTTTTTTTCCAGCAGTGAAATGGTGATGAGACTCACTCTTCCCTCTAAAAACAGGTTGGCTCCACTCACCAGCAGGAACAGTGGCTTTACATGCTGGTGGTCGAGACCTGATGGAAAAGTTTGGAGCTCTGTATCCAATAGGTAGATGAGCCCTTCAGGTGAAGAAGGGAACAAAGAAGCAAGGGCTTGTTTTTTCCCCTGCCAGGAAAACACATCAGGTCAGCAACCTGTGCACAGACCCAGGTGGGTGGGTTGTGAGCAGGGTTCAAGCTGCTGCCTGGGCAACCACCACGTGCCACGAGGCTGCAGACCTGGAAAATCCTTCCAGCCCCCTGAGCACAATCCCCAAAACCACCTGGCAGCAGGGAGAGGGGAGAAAGGAGCAGAAATTGCTTCCATGGCTGTACTGGTGTGCAGTGATTTGCTGACTTTTCTGACAGGCACACACATCCCTCCCGGACAGGGCAACACCACCATTGAAATAATTGCACTGGGAAGGGCAGGATCTGCCCCCTCCACCCTCCTGCCTCCTTCCCCTCCCACACACACACTTTAAGAAGGAGTAAATTTAGCCCCCCCTAGAAGCTGCCAGATTGATGGCAAAGAATCCTGGGTTTTAAAACACACTTAGCAGCAAAAACCGTTCAAGAAACCGGCCCATGGTTCTGACTTTTGTATGGCTTGGGCTGTGCAGAAAAAGCTACAAAACAAAAAATATGACCTTTTTCCCCCATAAATGTCCAAACACGAGCTGGCTCTCGGGCTGTGGAGTTTGTGGCCTCCTTGCTGTGCAAAAGGGCTTTTTAAGAGATTTTTTTGGTGCATCTAAAACGGCATTTCCAGCTGCTCTCTGCCCTTCAGCCACTCCAGGGATGGAGCCCTGTCCCTCCCTGCCGAACAGGGAGCACACTGGTCGTGGCTGGATCCACTTAGGATGCACCCCCAAAGTCATGGAGCGGGGTGGGCTGGGGACAACCTGGGACCTTTGTATTTCAAGGGAGACTCCAAGTTGTGCGTGTTCTGTGTGTCCCGTCCCCCCGTCCCCCTCCGCCCCCCCGCGAAGTCCTCCTAAGCTTTTGGCAGGGGAGAAAAACAGGGTTTGGATTAAACGCTGAGAGTTGAAATTGTTTGAAAGCTTAAGAGTGCCATCGTGTGGAGAAGGGGGCTGGTGTTCCCACTCCACGGACCATGGATGGGAGCGGGGTTGGGGTTCTGAACCCTCTTCTTCCCCCACCAAACACAGTTATTTTAATTTCCTAATGAATCTGGTTTTTGGTGTCTCGCTGCCTCACCCACTCTGTGCTTGCAACACTCTTCACCCTTCTTTTTTTTTTTCTGTTAATAATCCTTTTTTATCATCAGTATTTTTTATTATCATTGCACTTCATTACTGGTTTAACCTTATCCCTTTTTTTGTTTATAGAACACACTTTGTCCTGGCACAAATCACATGAAACTAAATAAACCACGGTACAAGGAAGCAAGAAGAAAATAAATGTCTTCATTCTGAAGCCATTTCCTTTGTGCTTTTGGACTCTGGGGCTCTTTACATCTCAGAGTTTCATGTTTTACTCACTATTAATCACCAAATTTAAAAATAAAAAGATAAACTGTGGCTTAGCAACACATAAAATATTATATTTCGAATATTAAAAGTCTGTAAGGATTTAAATTCCATACGTCTTCCGGCAAAACAAAAAGGAGACAAGCAAGATTTCCCAAAGTGAGCTCCATTTTCTCACAAAAAAAACAAACAAAACAAAACACAAAAAAAAAAAAAAAAACCCAAAAAAAAACAGGTAAAGAATTTTTTTGTATTCAGATTTGAATGATCATGGACAAGGAAAGATATTTTCCTTGTCATTAAAGTAACTGATGTTAATTAATCAAATACTGTTAACAAGGTATTTCAGGGCATGGGACTGATCCTTCTCTGAACTTGATGGCCTAATTCCTTCCCAGGGCAGTAGGTCTGGGCTAAATATCTGGGTGATTTTTGTGTCAGGGAGTTTTTAATCCAGGTGGTTGAAGTCAGGAGTGACTCACTGCCTTGACCAAAGTAGCATCAAGCCCCCAGAGAACCTTCTCCTTATATATCCATTTTTAAGCAATTCAGCCTCAAATCTGACCTGTCTGCCTTGAAACTGGAATTCTCTGCTAAAGAGCAGCCTCTGGATCCTCAGTATTTCTTTCCTTTTTAAAGAACTTCTGCGCTTAAACACCACAGGGGGTGCTCAGTAAAAAATAAGGAGCTTTTTACCCAAAATGCTGGTGAGTGTTTATGTTCCCCCACGTGAAATAGCAACTCCATGGCTCCAGTGCCAGGGCAGGTGAAACACGTGGATCTGTGTAATACAATAACACCAAGCAAAACAGAAAGTGGGAATATCAGGGTAGGAAATTGCATCTAATTTGTTTAATTCACAGAAGTCTTAATCTTTTGGGACGTATTTTTACTTTACATATTTGTTAATGCAAAATTTTCTCGTTGCCAAATATGCTTAATATGCAAGTGGAAAGTGTTTCTGCTTTTGCCTTTTTTACTCTTCCTAAATAAAAAATAAATCTGTTTTTGCATCCCACACATTTCCCTCCTATCCTTTAAAATGCCATCTGGGAAAGTATAAGCAGGAATGTCACCGGGAGGGTGGGATTTTCCATGCTGTGGCAGAAAATTCCTGCTCTTCTCACCAGATATTGTGGATTTGGGAGGAAGAGTAAAAGCTTTCAAGGCAGGGCACATTTATTTCGAGTGCTAAATCTCAGCCACTGAAAGTGGCTCTTATAAACTTCATTTAAAAGCAGAGTAGAGGAGGGCTATTCCAGCCCTGCAATTGAATAATTCATATTATTTGCCATCATTTAGGAAAGCTGCTGAATGAGAAGGAATAAATATTTTGAAAAGTAATGAAATCTGTCCTTCAGCAACAGGGGAAGAGAGATGAGATAGCAGCAAGGAGGGACAGCATCTCTGTGGCAAACAAGTGTGTGGTTCAAAGGACCAGTTTAAAGGACCAGTTTTAAGGACTGCTTTAAAGGATCACTTTAAAGCTCATCCACCCAGCTCTGCCAAATAAAAGTCCAGTAGCAAATCCTCTCTGGACAATCCCAAATGAGTCAGGCCTGAATCAAGCAGGGAAAAGCCCAAGCAAAGGAAAATAGTCCCCCAGGAAAACCAACCTGTCCAAAAACATCCCAATAACCCCCCATCAGCAAAGCTTTCTCTGCACAGACCAGTCCAAAGCTGTTTGGGGGCTGGAACAAGCCCCCTCTGAAGGAATTATTTCTATTCCTGCCTTTGTCATCAGTCATATGATGGTAATAAAATCTGTAACTGTTTCCTTTACACCAGGGCTGCGATTTACCTCGTCTAATAGACAATGCAAATGCTAAAAGGCACATATACATCTTCATTATATAAGCTGGTGCCTGAGTCATTTGCCTCCAGAGACAGTTTTATTCATTTTTATACAATTTGCCTACTGTACAGTGCAGATGGTTTCTATTAAGTAAAATATCTGTTTGCTTCCAAATTTTTAGTTTTCGTGATTAAATTACTCGAAAATGATGGTACATTGTATTACCCTCTTTCATGACTTAATGCAGTTGCAATTGCACGAGTATAAAGTGGAAACCCCAGTTTCAGCCACTCAGAAAATGGGTGTTTTGGCCACATGCTGGGAATTTCTGAGCTCTGTTTTATACCTGCTGCAGCACTTTCCCCTGAGCCTGAACTAGGAGAATTATTTACTAAATATATATCTTAATAAGGAGTTTAAATAAAAGCGTTGGAAAACATGACGGGGGAAAAAAATGCGGATTTTTGGGGGGATTGTGGAAAAGCTGCTTCTCGTTTATCCCGGAGCGTGTGATGGGCGGCGAGGCCGTGGCTGTGCCGGGTGTGTGACATCCATCGCTGTGCTGCCATCGGGTGGATGGCTGGGAAAGCTGCACATTCCCACTGCGCTGCAGGAGCGGGTGAAGAGCACCAGCACATCCCAAAAAACTCCCCTCCGACCATCCTACGAGCGGAGAAATCTCCTCCTGCAGCAGGAATGGGATTGTCCTCAACTTACCTGTTTCCCCATCCAAATAATAATAATGTCCCGGGGTTGCATCTTGCTGAAATGGAATTATAAAATAATAAATGGAATTACAAAATAATAAATGGAATTATATAATAATAAATGGTTTGAATTATAAAATAATAACTGGAATTATAACTAATAAATTGTTTGGATTGGAAGGGAACTTTAGAGGCCATCCAGACCACCCTCCTGCCATGGGCAGGGACACCTTCCACTACCCCAGGTTGCTCCAAACCCCGTCCAACCTGGCCTTGGACACTTGCATGGATGGGGCAGCCACAGCTTCTCTGGACAACCTGTGCCAGGGCTTCACCACCCTCACAGCCAAGAATTCCTTCCCAATATCCCATCTAACCCTGCCTTCTGGCAGTGGGAAGCCATTCCCCCTTGTCCTGTCCCTCCATCCCTTGTCCAAAGTCCCTCTCCAGCTCTCTTGGAGCCCTTTTAGGCACTGGAGGGGCCTCTAAGGTCTCCCTGGAGCCTTCCCTTCTCCAGGCTGAACAACCTTTTCCTCACAGGAGAGGTGCTCCAGCCCTCAGGACCCCCAGGACAAGGTCCTGCATGAACCTTTACTGAATAGGAGTCAATCCCTCACACCCAGGTACTGCTACACCCAAAGCACATGGCAAATCCAGTCACTGGGGCTTCTCCCAGGTCTCCTGAGACCTTTTCCTCCCCCACTAACACAAGTCCAGGCTCAAGTGTCCAGTGGCTTTGCACAGGACCCCCCATACCTGGGGGTTTACCAGAATCTCTTGAATGGACAAATCCTGCTGAGTGTGCAGCAAGTGAAGCACCAGCTCCTGTCACGTGGTGTGACATAAAAAACAACTCTGGGATGTAAATCCCATATTTCACTGCTTTTGAAATTCATAGAAGTGGGAAGAGGTGCAGGAACATGACTGTGGGGTGAGGATGGGAGAGCCCTGCCCTGATAAAGGTCCACTCCCTTGGTGGATATCCCTGTGCTGACTTTGGAGGCAGCCAAAAACACACCTACAAGAAAGGTTGGCCCAAAGAAATAAATAAAAACAAACTATAGGGTGTCTCTTAGACAATGTTTAATGCCAAACATGACCTAAAACTGATGTAAAAAACATTCAGATGTATATAGATCTTTACTAACTGCTGGCAATGCAAACAAGGCAAACTGGAAAGGGAAGGAGTGATCCAGTGTCATGATCTAAAGTGGAATAAAAGTTCCATCCCCAGGCCTGGAGGAGAGAAGCAAACCTTAAGCAAGTCCAAGGAAAGCTGATACAGTTCTGGTGGCTCATGCAAACAGTAGCACAAACCCTTTCTGTTCTCTTCACAACCCAAAACAAAAGCTTGTGGTGTATGCCAGAATGAACAAATCTTCTGCAGGGACAAGGGAGAAAGAAATAAATGTACATCTGTAACAAGTCTCCACAATGTCAAGTAAAAATCCAGATAATCCACTGGCAATGGCAACACACATCCATAAATCAGACAAAGCAAAATATTGCTTTCATATCCATCTGAGATGTTCAGGGAAATAAGGATCTCATCTCTTCAGCTGCCACAAAAAATTATCTGTTACATCAGAAAAGGCAGATTTTGAATGTCAGCAAAAGCAACAAGAACATCTGTTATTTTCAGTGTGTCCACTGCCTTTGGCCTTGAGAGCAACCAGTGGAGAAAACCCTCCAGCAGCCAAGAGCAGCTTCTGTGGGTCAGAGAGGGGGGAAAACAGGCACCTCCCCAGCAGGGCTCTCTGAGCACCACACACACATCCCCAAACACCACACTGGGGGACACGGGAGCCCCTGACACCACCAGCTCAAAACACCACCCATGACCAGGAATACAACCATAAAAGAGCCAAATTGGAAGTCCAACGCTTTTTCCTCTCCAGACTGTGAGGAAAAACAATGGTGGAGGTGCACAGATGAGTCTGGGAAACGTCATCACACACACAGAGCAACCACAAACACACATCATGAAACAGGTTGTAATCTTTCCACTGTCTCACCCCAAAATTTAGAGATTTGTTGAAGATGGGAAGCAGGACATTAACATGTACAACATGCCAGCTATCACTGCAACATAAAATTCCTGCTTTTCCATCTGCCATCTCTCAACAGGGTAAAGAAATTCCTCCTCCAACATATGAACAGTTGTCTCTTTTATAGCTTTTTAATGGAAAGCAAATAAAAACTCTCAAACTTTGAATTTATCAAAACCATCTTGAAGAGTCTTTCAAAAGAGTTTTTCACCCTTTCCTAGAGCTGCACCAGCTGCATCCAATCATGCCAAATAATTCTTTCCCAGCTAGGGAGGAACCAGAACAACTGCAGTTCAAATCCATAGGATGGTTTTATATGGTTGATAACACAGGGAAATGTGATTTCCAGCTGAAAAAAATGCTGCAAACAAATTGCAGGTAACCAGCATAAATAAAGACAAGATTTTTTTCAGAATTTAGCGCCATTAGATAATAACAGCAGAACAAAATCCTTTTCTGGCTCCTAACACAGACCTCATTCTCTGACTACACTTTTTTGCAAGTGTAATACCCAAAATACATAATTGTAAAGTTGCCATCAGATGGGTGATGTCACAACTTCAACCAAAACTCAGCGTGAGCCACAGCACTGAGGAGGGGACGGTGCTGGGTTTATGTGCAGTCAGCAAGAAAAGAAGTGTTGACCTCAACTCTGAAGACATCACTCCAAGATTTTCATTTTTGAGCCTCTGTGCTCTCAAGACACATCTCCATTAGCAATTTAATGCACTCCCAGGACAGGACAGAACTGAAATGCTTTTGAAGGTCTCTCATCCCTCGAGTCCACAGCGGTTTGAATTTTAAGTTCACCAGGAAGTTTTGAATGTATAAAAAAAAAATTGATCCTGCAGAATAAATGGGATATACAAGATGCCACAGCAAAAGTACTAAAACAAAGTGTTGAGACATCAACACAAAGCACAAAGAAAAATCTTAATGTGCAGAGACCTCAGAGAAATATCCAATAATTTCTTAGGACAAGTGAAAGGAAAAGAAAGCAACATAAAAGTTTTACAAGGTACACTGATTTTCAGATAAGAAGAAAAAATTATGGAGAAGGAAGGAATAAGGACTATAAAAAAGGTAGAGGGTGGAAGGTGGTCATTCACAGGGTCTTAGCTTTTCCAGCTACCCAGCACCACCAGAGTTCCTGGGTGAGGAGAACCACAGAAATGAGACCTATGAGTGCAAACTTTGACAGGTGGTTCATCTATAAAAGAAATGTCATGTCTGTCCTGGAATCAATTTATCTGTTGAATGTAAGAGGTATATAAATATATAGAATAAAACATACAGAATATATACACAGAATAAAAGCTGTTGGCAAAAGGGAACAATGTTGTCAAACCATCCAACCATGATAAGACACCCTTGTCATTCCTTCTCCCCAGAATCCCAGAGTCATGGAAAAATCATGGAATCATAGAACAGTTTGGGTTGGAAGAGATATTAGTCATCTCATTCCAACCCCCAGGAGGGCAATTACTCACAGCAAGCCAAAACCAGGATAGAAACAAGCTCTTACCCTGAGAGTGCAGGGGGCTTCTGAGCAGCTCTGAGTCCAGAAAGTCTGTAAGACAGAATCCAGTGGAGCTTTAAATGAATCAAAATATGCCCAAAGCAGCAACACTCCCTCCTGCTCAGTTCAAAGGGCAGAGAACATAATAGTTGGTTAAGTGTTAGTGATATAAACCACAGTCACACCAATAAAATCTCTTACCAAAACAAACACTGGACAGAAAGTTGCCTTTGTGGTTGTTGTCATTGCATTTGAAGTGTTCTTAGTGCACAACTGCTTGTACTTTGATGGAACAGGAAAGACAGGGAGTATTGGGATTTTATACTGTTCATTTTCAATCATGTCCCAGTAAAGGTCCATCTGCCAATAAAGAATGAGCACTTGTTGAAAAAAAACCAACATCTCATTGCACAGACTTCCTATGGTGCCATAGCATGATAAAGATTTGCAGTAATAATGCATACACTGGGATGTAAGTGCAATATTTCAGAGCTGGGGGAGAAAAACTGAAGCACAGAGGAAAAAGACAAACTGTTCTCTTTGTGGAAGAAAAAAAGGAAAAGTTTCAAATCATTTTAATAGAGTAGACATCAGGGCTGCACTGATGTCCAACAACAAGCACCACTGCCAATGGAAGGGTAGGAAGTTAATCCCCAATTCAGAAAGATCCTAAACCTGTGACCTCAGCAGGACCAATCGTGTGCCTTTGGGATCAAGTTCTTCAAGGGAAGTTAAGCCTTGATCTTCAAATATTGGAGTGTGAGTCAAGAACCATATTTTTCAGGCTCTACTTCAACATGAGCAAGTCATTTACACAGTCTGGGAATCAATTAAGACCTTATAAAACCTCCTCACTTCTGTGTTTGAAGGTAAAACCTTAGAAGCACTGAGATGGTTGGTAGCCTTTTGAGGCACCTGATATGTGGAGATCTAGTTTGGGTCAGAACTAAAATATAAACAACAGCTTTCCATAGATATTCACAGATCAAGATCAGTGCACCATTAGAGCAGTTCTGCTCCAGAAATGTGAATACACACCTTTTTTTCACCGAATTAATCCAGATTTATACCTCCTGTGATTCTTTAGCTTCAGGCAGGTGGCCAGTCCTGCCAGCCTGTCTTCTGCATCTTAGGTTAACAGTTCCAGCAGTTGGGAACTTGCCCCATCTGCTGAATATCTCAGGTTCTAGTAAAACAAGTGGATCCCTCCTGGCTACAGGCCAGCTGAGAAGTAGAAAGATTTATGAAAACTCTCCAGAAAACATTTCAAACAGCTGTGAGAGAAATCCAGGCACAGCATCTGAATCACAGAGTTATTACCCTGCCACTCCATACAGTATTACCAGGGTCCCTCCAGCAGCTCCATTATTTAATAGACCATTTAATAGACTATTAGGAATCCAGTTGTCTTCATTACAGCAAACAGCCAAATGTGAGGATAATGGAGCTATTCTGTGAGTGGAACAACTGCTCAGAACAAAAGGTGAAGCAACACACTGATAAACAGAGAAGTTTCACAACTGGCAGAAGTAGGAATGCATTATACAGGCTGGAAAATGGAGAATTTCTGGTAGTAAACAGCTTAATTCTCACCCTACATTAGCATAAATAAATATTTTAATAAATATCAGTGGGAGGGGGAGACACGTGGTGCCACAGGCCTGCCATAAATCACAGTTTAAAGTGCTTGTGCAGAGGGTGAACATTTTTTAGGATGAGTCAAGACACTATTTCTTCAGGACATCCCCAACATCTGCAGACAATCAGGATGGAGCCAAGGTCCAACACTGCACATTGTTCCCACAGAACACGGTGATTTAATATTTGTAGGGTCACGATTCAATTCCAAACCAGGTCGAGCATGGATGAGCCACCGAGGAGGTACCAGACACAGGAGAGAGGACAGGGAAAACCATGTCCAGGGACATGCAGGAGTGCTCAGCATGTGGCAGTGGCAGTCCTTAAATCAGCCCTACCCTGAAGCATCACTGGGTTCAGTGGCTGGAGATGACCATGGAAAGTCCCAAGAGCAGAGCTGAACCAAAATGCCTCCGTGAGGCAGCTGGGGCAGGCTGAGAGCTGCTTTCCATGATGCAAAATCCTCAATGTTAAAAAACAAACTGGTTTTCAAATAATAGACTTGCACCACATCTCACAGTGAGATTTTTGAAGAGTC
This sequence comes from Neopelma chrysocephalum, assembly GCF_003984885.1. Classification (NCBI taxonomy): domain Eukaryota; kingdom Metazoa; phylum Chordata; class Aves; order Passeriformes; family Pipridae; genus Neopelma; species Neopelma chrysocephalum. Next base: position 39,987 of record NW_020897747.1, on the reverse strand, counting down.
ACTAGTTGAGAAAATATACACTAAAAATTCAAATTTATAAAGAATAATTTCCTCCTTCACGGTTTCCCCAGAGCTCAACTTAAATAAAGACATAACAAATGACCCCACGTTAGGAGCAGCTGTCCCAGAGCCCAGAGCTGGGTGGCAAAACATTTCCTGCCTTCTCCTTGATACAGGAAAATTAATTCCTCACAGATTTTGAGGCATTCCCAGTCTCCTCCATGATGTCTCCTAAGGTTGCAGAGCAGTGGGGAGGAGTGCCAGAGCTCTTGTGAGACATCCCAGGAAGAAATGTCAGATATTCCTTCTCTTCCCATGTCCCTTGGGGGGACAGTTCAGAGCAGTGACAGATGTTTATCAGGGTCTTCATAGAATCAGGGAATGGTTTAGGTTGGAAAAGTCCTCCAAGATTGTCAGGTCCAATTCCCCAGCACTGCCAAAGCCACCATAAAACCATGTCCCCAAGTGCCACATCCCCAGGTGCCAAATCCCCTCAGGGATGGGGACTCCACCACTGCCCTGGGCAGTTGTTCCAGAGCTGGACAACCCTTTCCATGAAGAAATTTTTCCTAATATCCAACTTAAACCTCCCCTGGTGCAACTTGAGACCATTTCCTCTTGTCGTGTCCTGAGATGGTTGTTCCTTCCTTACTAGAAACTCAAATCCTGGGTATCTGTCACCAAAGGGTCCTGCAATGTTACTTCTCGACACAGCTTTTACCTAACTATTAACTAAACACCACAGGGTTTGGCCAATTTTTTTTGGGTTTAGTACTTCCTAAAGCAAATCCAAGTTTGTCTTAGTAGTTCCTACCTTTTCATGAAGAAAAATTCCAGGAACTTATAAAACTTACTTGTTCCTACAACAAACAAAAAAATTTCCTTTTCCAGATCTGAAACATTCACATGCTTTTTGTCTGAACTGCCAAGCTTTTCCAAGTCTAGGAGTGACTGCTGCATCCAACCAGGAATCTCACTTAAGGTCTTCTGTCGAGGTTTGTGACGGGTGAAGACCCCAAATGACCTGGAGCTGCTGCCAGTGGAGATCCCACACCATGGGAAAACACAGGATTCTTTTGTTGTTGCTCTTAAAACAGCATTTCAAAGGAAATACAAATTTTTAAGTGTTGCTAGGATTAAATTAGCCACTGATCTTGCTTTTCCAGTCTCCGTGGTGTAAATTAAAGCTGGTCCAAGAGTGTTTCCTCCATGAAACTGCTGGTAACGAGGCATTCACAGCCTCAAATCTGAAATAATTTGGGCATTTTGATTTTCCACACACTCCAGCTTGAAAGGGAAGCCAAATAAGCACATGGGCTTTCAGCTCTGCCCATGTGCAAACCATTTTAAAGACAATCAGCCTTTCAGTTCTAGGTCTAAAATCCAGCACTTTGTCAGAGCAAACTCCTGTGCCTGTGCTTAGGATGTACCACATCCAGTAGCTCTCACTGCTGGAGGTAGAGAGCAAGCAAATCCACTTTTCCAGAGCTCCAGCGTAGCTTGAAACAAACAGGAATCCACTATTATTCATATTAAATATGCTAATATAATCTGAACAGAAAATTGGATCACTCAGAAAAATACATCCAGGGATGAAAATTTTACCAGAGCCGTCATTCCCACAAATCAGGATTCAGATGCAAAGTGTGAGCTCCAGTGCTCTTAAATACAAGAGAAAGAATGTCTGGGCAAATTAGTTCTCTGGAGGCCAAAGTTGAGAATGGAATAAGAACATATCTTCATTTTCAGCAAACAGCAATTCTTTTTCATGGTAATGCCATGAAACATTCCTGTCAGGGCAAAATTTCTCTGGGAGCGTTCCAGGACAAAAGTGCTTCTTCCTCTGGGATTTTTAAGATGCCAAGGAATCAATATTTTAGCAATGTTTCACCCATTTAAGTGCCTTCCTGCAGCAGGAAGATGGTAATGGATTAATCCCTGGCAGAGTTGGAGGCATTTCCAAGGTGGGTTGTTGTCACCTGGTGAATCACTGGGATGGGGACACAGGGTTTAGCTTTTCCTTTGGCACCAGGAATTAGCACAGGGTAGGGTGCCAAAAGTGGAGAGATAATACACAGGGATTTTTCCTTAGATTATGGAAAATTTCAGCTCCATCAACTTCCCCGGAAGGATTGGGTTTAGTGGTTGGTTCCTGCTGAGGACTAGTGGGTATGAAGTGATCACGTCCACTGGAAAGGTGGGAAACCAGGGCTTGGAGCCAGATCTCATCATCAAACTAGGAAGGTGTATTCATATCTGGATATTAAATAGGGAAGCAGAACTCTGTTCTGGGTAAAAACAACATCCAGATATTCCTGCACTTCCAGATTCACCAAATTTTGCTGTTTCTAATCTTAGAGAACATCGAAACAGACAAAAAATTATCAAAGTTATCAACAGAAAATTGTAACTTGCTCTAGAGCTGATGACAAAGCTCTATAATTTCCAGGAAAAACATCTTTCACCATAACTGACAACTCAGAAAGTGCTATATTGGTACCAACATTTGTAGCAGCATCCCAGGCACAGAGGATAATTCGAGGAGAGACAGGAGAAAAGATGAGAGGAGAAAATGGAAATGTTTCTTACTTTGCACTTCAACCTTCCCCAGATGAAAATTATTTCAAGATTATTCCAAGAGAAAACAATTTCAAGAGATGGGCTTTGAAAAAAATACATTAAATTAAAATCTGTCGCCACCTCCACGTAACGAAATGAACTTGCTGCCAAATAAACACTAAAACTTTGGGGTTTATTTGTCCCAGTTGTAATCCACAAAATGCTACCATGTCTCTTCAACATCTGGGACTCATCTTATCTCTCCTAATGACTCCCTGGTCTGCAGATGTGCAGCACCACACAGAGTTAATGGCACGAAAAGGGAGTGAATCGAAGGTGCGTGTTAACGATTAGGGGGGTGATCACAGGCGGTTCAGAGGGTGGAGGATTTCCATCAGGAGCATGGAGGCAGCCAGCACAGAATCCAGAGCAGACAGGCCTGATTTTCTCACTCGGGCATGGTTTTTAGGCTGGGTGTTGCTGCGGGCTCATGGGCTTCGCTGGGGAGAGCAGCAGCTCGAGTTACAGAATCACAGAATCAACAAGGTTGGAAAAGACCTCTGAGATCATCGAGTCCAACCTTCGACCCAACACCACCTTGTAACCCAGACCATGGCACTGATACCACATCCAGTCTCTTCTTAAACACCTCCAGGGACAGTGACTCCACCACCTCCCTGAGCAGCCCATTCCAATGCCCAGTCACTCTCTCTGTAAAGAACTTGTTCCTAATGTCCAACCTAAACCTCCCCTGAGACAGTTTAAGACCGTGTCCTCTTGTCCTACTGCTGGTTGCCTGGGAGAAAAGACCAACCTCCACCTGGCTGCAACCTCCTGTCAGTTGTAGTGATGAGATCTCCTCTGAACCTCCTCTTCTTCAGGCTGAACAACCCCAGCTCCCTCAGCCTCTCCTCATAGAACCTGTGCTCGAGTCCCTTCCCCAGCCTCGTTGCTCTTCTTTGGACACTCTCCAGCACCTCAATGTCCTTCCTAAACTGAGGGGCCCAGAGCTGGACACAGCACTCGAGATGTGAACTCACCAGTGCTGAGAACAGGGGCAGAATCACTTCCCGGCTCCTGCTGGCCACACTATTCCTGATCCAGGCCAGGATGCCATTGGTCTTCTTCAAGCTCTCCAAGTCTTGGCCCTCCTCTGTGCTGCCGGCATCACACGTAGGATGAGGTGGATGCCTCGAAGGTATTTGTCATTAAGGCATGGAAGGACACATCAGTCACATCCTCCTGCTGCCCAAAGAAGAGCCAGGCTGCTTCCAAAGTGGCTGCTAATAGAAATTTGACTTTGTGGAAGACATGCATCTTTAAACCACACCGACGGGAAAACACTGTTCCAACAAGTACATCTTTTATAAAAAAATACAAGGAGATTCACAGCCAAAAAGGAAATTGTATTTAGGAATAAATTTGTGTTAGAATTTTATTACTAATTCATTACATTCTTAATCTGAAAAATCCTGAAGCAGCACAACTACTTTAGAATTATCATTAATAATTACATTGATACTGAATTCTTTTATGCAAATAGTACAGTAGACTTAGAGATAGGACTCTTTGTAAACCTCCTGAGTGTTTGCAGGAAGTTTAATTCATTCCATATCTCCTTTAGTTTGCAAATGAGGTGTGAAACAATTGTCTGTTTCTAGAAGGTGTCAGCATTCAAGTGCTACACAGAGTTAATGGCTCAGGGTATTCTGTCATCCAACACACCCAATGTCAGGAGTGAGGTCACCCAGATTATTATTTATTATATCATTAATTATTACAATTTATTAGTGCTGATGCTGTGCTTGGCACTTTATAGATAGCTTGTGTCACTTGGCAACACAGCCAGGTCTGTAACTCACCTTTGGCTCCGTGGGGTGAGAGGGTGACATGAAGGATCATCCAGGGACTAAAAATGGGCTGTGGCTGAGCAGGACACCGGGCCCCACCTGATAAAACAAGAAAAATCTCTGGCCCATCACTGGGAAAGTCTCCAGCCCATCATTAGGAACTTCTTCTCCTTCCCAAGGGAGGGAAGAGCTCCAGAGCATGTAAACAACGGGACGGCTGATTAACAAGATGCTGTAACCTCCCAGATAGCTGTGGTTTTTTTAAAGGAAGACAAGCTCTTGCCAAATATTTCAGGGAAAGAAACAAAACTATTTTACTAAAGAGATTTCATTTGAATATGTTGTGCCTGAGCCTCATCCTGGAGTATCTCAGCTCTCCTATCACTTTCTGCTAATGAGTTTAGCTCCCTGGGTACCATGTGTCTGGTAAATTTTTCAAGAACTCATCATTAGCAATGTTTTGTATATTTTATTTTCTTGTTTTCGCCGTATATAGAGTTGTCATTTTTAATTCATTGCCCATCGGAATTTGAGGAAGGAAAACTCACATTCTCTTAAAAATAATATGAGGAGGTTGGCACAGATTTTAATAGATGCACAATGTGCTGCAGGTGAAATTTTCCAATTCTAGTACAAGTGTGTGAGAAACAAGGACCACACTGAGAAAACAAAGTGGTTACAGAGATAAGAAACTTACTCTGGCCACGGCAGGAGGAAAAGTGCACTGATAGTTTAGGAAAAATGTCCTAATTCTCCCAAAAACATCCCGCAGTCGTTGCCGTTTCCGAAGTGTGTCTCCTCTTCTGGCCTCTGGCTCCAGATTAGAGAGTTTGAGCTCAGCAAATTGGGGATTTTGTTGGCACAAAAACCTGAAAATGCAAGTTTAATCCTGATTTATGGGGAAGGGGGTAACATAATCTTCTTACTTTACAGTATTTAAAAGCGTGTAGCAGAATCAAGTGGTTTAGCCTAATTTAGTTGATTTTTTTTTCTATTAGATTTGTAAAACAAGATGAAATAAAATTAGTGTTCACACGCAGAGCTTCTTATAATGAGTTGAGAAACTATTCTGGCAATGAATTCCAATTGTAAAACAGGGTTACAATGCTCATTTTGACTCATTCTTACTTTTTGGTTTACTAAGCCACTATGGCATCCCAAAATGGACATTCTTCCATATTACAGGATGTAGAAGTCGATTGGTGTTTTGCTCTGGTGTCTCTCAAGTTGCATCTCTGTGGGCTCACCTGTGGTGCCAAAGGTGCTCAGCCCTCTGGCTCAATCCCTCCATAAAATGAATCCCACATTTTCTAGCCATTTTTTCCACAACTGAGGAGGAGGGATTTCTCTTACTGCAGATCTGACCTTTTGAGTCAGGGTTAAAACCAGCCACAGTTCTCCAAAGCCTGTAGTTGTCTGTAATAGGAAGCTTTCCCCTCTCTTCCACTTTCTGCACCCATTTTTCCTGTGAAGAAATGTTGAGATCCATGGAAGCATGAAGCAACCCCACTCCTTTCCATGGTGTGGAAGACTGGAGAGAAGTCCTGCTGATGAATCCCATGCCTACAGAGCTCAGAACCTGGTGGGACTTGGTGATTTCTTCCTCCTCCTGAACTAAACCTCACAATCACAAAACATTGGGTCTTCTCCCACTGCAAACAGCTCCATTCGTGGACAGCAAAGATGCAGAGACTCATGAAATCACAGACTGGCTTGGGTTGAAAGGGACCTTAAAGCTCTACCTGTTCCACCCCCTGCCATGGGCAGGGACACCTTCCACTAGCCCAGGTTGATCCAAGCCCCGTCCAGCCTGGCCTTGGACACTTCCAGGGATGGGGCAGCCACAGCTTCTCTGGGCAACCTGTGCCAGGGCCTCCCCACCCTCACAACCAACAATTACTTCCCAATATCCAATCTAAATTGACACTCTTCCAACTTAAATCCATTCCCCTTTGTCCTGTCCCTCCAGGCCCTTGTCCAAAGTCCCTCTCCAGCTCTCTTGGAGCCCCTTTAGGCACTGGAAGGTGCTCTAAGGTCTCCCCAGAGCCTCCTCTTATCCAGGCTGAACACCCCAATTCTCTCAGCCTGTCACATTCCTACCAGGCCTGTAAAAATGACCTCAGAAACACACTCACATGTGTTGAGATCCACCATTTAGATTGAAAATCAATTTAGAAACCATTTTCTGTTTCTCCAGACAGCAAAGGAAGGCCCTTCCTGGCCTGCTGATGTTGGTACCCAAAGCATTTATAATCCAATATCAATCTGCTCTTATCACATCCCATCTTAACGTTCTCCCAGCATAAAGAATCCAGTTTTCACATCTCTTAGTGTGTCACAAATTACAGGAAAAGCATCCACAAACTCGTGCAGAGCATTCCCTGACTTCCTCTCTGAAATCACAAATGCCTTTGCTGTGATGCTCATTGATCACGAGGCTGAGCAGTTAAAATACTGCCACAAAACATCCTGACAGCTCCAGTGTCTCTCCAGCAACATCCAGAGCAGAGCAATATGGACATTTTGCAGAAAATTGTGCATATTAAATGACAACATATTTATTTACCTGCTTTTGTTGGCCCTTCGAAAACATGTTTTGTTGTGACTAAAGAAGATGGAGAGGCAAGATCAGCTATTGGGTAACTAAGCCCAGATATCAGAGGACAAGGCAATATTTGACATCTTAGTAGTAATTTTTAATCAGAAAACCTGCACAAAAAAAGAAAAGAATACGTAATAAAATGATTCCACAAGAGAAAAATGTATGACTTCAGCCTTACCCACAACATTACAAATGGGTTTTGTCAGCTCACAGTCTTACAAGGCTCATTGATAGTAAATTAAATTTGGTCAGTTTATAAAGGTATTGCTTTCATGTTTCTCTCATAAGATCTTCCATTCCTCTGAGGTTTGGAATCACCTTGCTTCTCCTAGCTTGTCTCCTGTCTTCTATTCTTCATTACACAACAGATGACCTATCAGATATTCTTCTTCTATTCCAACAGCTTTCCTGTTGCCAACCTTCAATGAGAATAAAGCCTGCAACCCTTTTTATCTTCATTCCACTGCTGTTTCCATCGGGGTTTTTTTTTTCCTTTCCTAAAGATCGTTTGCCAGCGTTGCTTTCTCAGTTTTACCCAGTGGAAAAAGCAGTGTCTTCTGAACTGACAATTCTGACTTTTTGCTGCTTGTGATTTTTCTAAAGCATGACAACTGCTTGCATGAAGACATGGGAAACCTTTTCAGATAAGAAACTCAAAAAAAAAAAGGACAGCCTTTCAAAGAACAGGAGTAGTTACTGCAGAAGGAAACAAGTCTCTTATGTATTAATTTAATTCTGTACCTTTTCCATGGCAGGAACAATTAGAAATATGACTTTTGAACGCATTATATAAATTATTTTTTTAAGAAAAAAGTGTATTCTTGCACAGAACAAAACTTTTTGGTTTTTCTAGCTACATAAAAATATTATTAATCTTTGATTTACTTCACTCTGTATGAGAAATATAAAGAGAAATAAATCAGAAATGGGTCCCTGCAACTCTGTTACAGGTTAAAGACAGGTCTGAGGCAAGGGTTTTTTTAAAGATTTCCACTGTGTAGATCTCATTTTCCACTTTGCAAATTAACTATTGGTTTATGGGTAGGCATAGGGGGGTATAGAATATAATGTTTCTTCCTGGCTTTGTGTATTTTTTGTGATTGAGCACAAAAGGGCCACAACATAGACCCAGGACCATATTTAATTCAGGCTCCCATCAGATGCAGGCCTGGGTGAAGCTGCAGCACCAAAATGCATCCACCCCTCTTTTCTCCTGCAACACCCCAACTCCTGACCACCCCACATAGACTGAGATGGAGGGGCAACCACCAATTCTGCAGGTACCACGGCAAAATACATCTGGTTTCAAACACTTTTAGCAAAATCTCTGACATTTTTTTCTCTTTTCCACCCTACTGCTTTTAAATAGCAGTGAAACCACCTCTCTACCCCACAAAGACTTGCAGTTGCAGAAGCAGGCACAGCATCTATTCTTCAAAAGACCATCCCAAAATAAGAATTAAAAGAACATCACTTGTTTCTGAATGAAAGAAAAGGGTTCTTGAGTATCTGCCCAGGAATTTAAATGTTGCCCAGAAAAGCTGCGACTGCCCCATCCCTAGGAGTGTCCAAGGCCAGGTTGGAGCAATCTGGGATAGTGGAAGGTGTCCCTGCCCGTGGCTGGGGGGTCGGAACAAGATGAACCTAAAGGCCCCTTCCAAAGCAAACAATTCTGGGATTCTATGACTTTGAGAATTCACAGAATCCTGAGGCAGCAGTTGTGTGTTGGGTGAGACAAGGCAGGCTGATACCAACACAGAAATCAAATAAATGAGCAGCTCTCATGTCCACAAGTTGGTCTGATCAAGGATCTGTTGTTCAGAATGAGCTGTGCTGGAGCTGGAGTGGGGGTGATGTGGCTGAAGGCCCATCTGGAAGATCCCTGGATGCTGATTGACTGGGGGATCCTGCCAGCAGAAAACTTCCTCAGGTTTGCAGCCTGAGAACTGTAAAAGAATGATTAATGGTGAGAATAGAGGTAGGGTTTGTTTTCCACGAGCCTTCATACAGACAATAGAAGTTCCAGGCAATGAGCTGGGCTCCTTTTCAGACCAAAACCCCTTTATCTCTGCTCTTCAGAGGGAGCTTTCCTCAATACCCCACCTATTAAGACATACAGTACCAGAGAGAGCAACTGCTATAAATGCAGCAAAAGAGAGTGAGTCAATAGATCCTTACATACAGAAACAAAACTATTTTATCCCCCATCCATAATGGATTGGGAGAACAGCTATCAGGTTCTATTATCTTATTGTAAATGTGAATGGAGGCTAATAGCCTGCTGCAGTGCTAAATTAAAAGGAGGATGGAATCAATATATAGGAGAAGATGAATCAGGTGTCCATTTCCTTGAACTGATAGCAAAAATAATGTGATAATGCACGAGAATTATGCACCCCTACTCTGACATTGCTGGGGTGTAACTACACAGTTCTCACTCAGTGCCAGACAGGGAGTGAGGCTCTTCTGACTCGGGAAGTCAAAAATGAGACTTGATGTAAAAAAACTGCAAAAAGAAACGAGCACTGTGAATTCAAACTCACCAATAACTTCTGCTCAGCAGCAAATCTGGCAACTCATTAGTTTTTCTCTCCTGTTAGATTGGAAGCAGTGCAAAACAGATGCTGTGGAATCATTTGTTATTGTATCTGCTCTTGTTTGGTCGCGCTGGCAGCACCTCCACTGTAAGTGATGCTCCTGTAACAATTCCAAACCGGCTTTAGGAGTTATTTTGCAAAGCTAAAAGGCAGCAATCAGAAATACATCACCTGCTTTCTGACTTTCCTAGGGCTGGGCAAGACAGTTTAAAGGTGAGAGACCATGAAATACGACTCAACCCCACCTTAGCTCTTCCTAAGGAGCACCTTCCCAATGCCATCAGCACCACTCATCCTCTTTAATTTGAGAGAGAATCGAGCTGTAATTGCAAAAATGGTACCACTGCACCTGCTGTGGTGTTTCCAGCAGCACTGATTAATCACACAAGCTCTTTAACAAGGTAGTAAGATCCTGACTGAGGGAATGTGCAAGGGAGGTGAGATGGTCATTGACATTATTAATGTATTGATTGGAGTAAAAAGCCTGGATTCTGTTTCCAGCTCTGCCACAGACTCTGGATGTGACCTTGAGCTTCTCACTTTCTTCATCCCATTTCCCTACCTGTACAATTACAAGAATAATTCTTCATCCCTCACCTTTTTGCTGCAGTGGGAAACAAAGCTTATCTTTTGATAGTACATTAAAGCTCTTTTCCTAAACCCACCTTGGTATGATATAACACAGATATCACCTTTTCCTGCACTGAAAGACAGTTTTCCTTAAAAAAACAAACAAGCAAGCAAAGAAACCAACAAAAATCTGTCTGAATATGGCTCAGAAGCTGTGGAGTATTTGAAATAGCCTTATTGTGTATTTATAATATTGATATCTGTGATGCAATAACTGAGGCTGGAAGGGTCTCTGAGTTGTCTAATCCACCCAGAACAACAGAAGCTCTTTGAAGCTTTTATTCCCAAACTGCACAATACATTCACCTGTTAGTTAATCTGAAATAGGGTCCAGAGTGGCTCAAGACAGAACAACCCTGAAATAGAGCAGTGAGAAAACTTCCTTTCTCAGGAAAATGAAGGCTGGTTCTCTAGTTCTGTCAAGAATCTTTCAATTCAAACTGTTTCAATCCTATTTCAGCAGCCTTTACTCATTCTTTGACTAAACCACAGGATTCATGAGCTGCTCTGGAAATTTCTGCTTCTCTTCCTCTTGCCCTTCAGTTTTCATTTTCCTCTTTTGCTTTCTTCACCTTCTTCTGCAGAACATCCCACAACACACCTCCTGCTTCTCCTGACAATGAGGTCAATACCTGAGCAGCTTCTCCTTGTAGACAGTTCAATGTCTACTTTCATACATATGACTCTCAGATCCACCTCCCCAGTCACAATTTGTCTCCTTTCACTCAGCCTTGTCTTTGGCTCTCTCTGTGACGCCTATTCCTGAATGTCTTCATGCAAATTCTAATTTAAAGTGACCAAAATCGGACTCCTGATCTTTCCTCTGAAGAAACCCCCCTTCCCAAACTCACTGTCAGCCCTGTCAATACTCTCCTCTTTCCTGTCATTCAGAACTATAAATGAAGTGGTCATAAGTGATGACTTCAATGTTTTATCCAATTAATGGTGACTTGGATGACAGAGATATGAAGATAACGAGTATCTGTGCTATTATTTGTAAATGTATCCATGAACTTTGATTTTTATCAATAAAAAGTGTTATTTTAATACGGCCTTATACCTGGATTCTAAAATGTGGAAATAAGTCCTGCCACCCTCCTCCCACGCACAACAACAGACATGTTCCTGGTCATTAATGAAGGGTAAAGAGCAGAAATTATTGTGAAAAATCCAAATTAAGTATATTTGGGTTTAAATCATAAATACTCTAATATTTCCACAATTTTCTGTACATTTTTCAGGGGAAAAAAAAAGACAATATTGGGGGGAAAATGACAAGTATTCGCGAGAAAGGCTTTTAAAAAATCCCTAATCAGGAGAGGATGTTAATGGATGGTTTACAAGATGAAATATGGAAGTTTATGTGTTAAATTTGGACTTTTAGGGAGGCAATGAATTCACAATACGCAGGTGTCACAGGGTATCTTGTCGTGAGGCCTTGGTCCGGTGGGGGAAGAAAGACACACAAGACACACAAGGATGGTGAGACAAGAGATGTCTGCCTGCTCAGCGCAGCAGGCAGCCTTTATTGAGCATGCTATCCTCTACTTTCCCACACATAACATAAACATATTTTCACAAAGACATCCAGGAGTTCCAAGCACCTGCACATTATCAAACAGCCTTAACCTTGTACTCCCTGCAACCCAAGGCCGTGTCCATGGAAACCATCTAACCAGCTCCACTGCTCCCATGGATCACGGCCTAACTTTTGCGCTACCTCAAACTTCAATTGTGGGGCTACGACTTCACCCCACACCCAGGTGTATCTCTAATGCTTTCCCAGCCCCAGAAAAGTGTTAGAGAGGAAAAAAAATCCATGTTGTATTATGGACGAGAATGAAAATCCTGTAAATTTACACACCTATTTATATAAGGAAGATATGAAGCCATTAGAGACTGTCCACAGGAAGGCAATGAAGATGGTGAAGGGCCTTGATTTGAAGCCCTGTGAGGACACTGAGGGCACTTGGTGTGTCCAGCTGGAGAAGAGGAGACTGAGGGGAGACCTCATTGCAGTTACAACTTCCTTAGGAGGGGCAGAGGAGGGGCAGGCACTGAGCTCTGCTCTGGGGGGACCAGGGACAGGACCCCAGGGAATGGCCTGGAGTTGTGTCAGGACAGGTTTAGATCGGATATCAGGGAAAGGTTCTTCCCCCAGAGGTGGTTGGGCACTGAACAGGCTCCCCAGGGCAGTGGGCACAGCACCAAGGCTGACAGAGCTCCAGGAGTGTTTGGATGATGCTCTCAGGCACATGGTGTGACTCTTGGGGATTGTCCTGTGCAGGGCTGAGGGTTGGACTGGATGATCCTTGTGGATTCCTTCCAACTCAGCAGATTCTGTGATTCTCTGACCTGATCAAGGTCACATAAGTGCTTCCACTGTAACAAATTCATGGGAATACTGTTAACCATGACCTGCCTGGCTGTGCTGGTTTGTCGGGAGCAGTTCAGGTGCAGACCTTGCTGGACAGTCCAGCACCACCTGATCCACAGAGCAGCTGCTCATGCACAGCAGGAGCTCAGCACTTGGCATGTTCTTCCCTGATCCCTGCACATGTGGTGTTGTCAGGCAGAGAGAGGGAAGAGAAGAGGTAATAAATCAGGAAAGTGCAGGAGAAGGAATATCAGGCAATATGAGACCAAAATGTAGGTCTTCCACCAATGGAAGGGCTCACAGGGGGAGAACAAGCCCTTCCTCCCATACACAACCACCATGTTCCCAGGATTAGTGCAGGACAAAGGGCAGAAATTCTTGTGAAAACTCCCATTTAAATAGATTTGTTTGAAAATCACACTCTACTATCTCCAAGGTTTCCTGCTTCCCCTTGTACTTGCTACAACCGTTTTTTAAACATAATAATTCCTGACTCTGCCTGCCAGACTCTGTCATCTGGAGGAGTCACTGAGCTCTGCTCCTGCTGCAAGACTGTCCTCCTGCTGCACCTCTCACATGCCTTCTGGCTGTAGATGCTTTCAAGATCCCCCAAAGGCCTCTCCACTCTGTCAGAAAATAAGGGAACATCTTTTTTTTCTGTATAAGATGTTGTTTTCTAACTAATTTTTTTTAAATTTAAGTTCTGGGACAAATGAAGGCATTGTCTTGAAGTGGGAAAAGCATCCACTGGTGAGTGCCAAGTCTTGGTGCTCTTTGAGTAAAGTCAAGTAAAGTCAAGTAAAGTTGTCCTGGCTGAGTTGTACTTTGGTTTAAAGAAGAGTTTTTATAGTTCATGACAAGCATGAAATCACTAATGGCAGCTTTGCAGAGATTGTTTCAGTCCTGCAAAGATTCTTAACATAGACCAGACAAATAAAAGTCTCATACAACCTGAGCTGGCTCATTTAATTGAAATCAAATGCATTTTGAAAGTCTGGATGATCTTGGATGTTTGTAGGGGAAAAAAAAGCAGGTCTTCTTGGGTAAGACAAAGAAAAATTGGGAGTGGACCTGAGAAATCTTTTCCAATCAGACTGTATTGGGATTCCAGCCATGCTGACAGCACAAGTGAAAACAAGGTTTGTCCTACTCTTTACATTGTCTATCACTAAATGATCAGGACTTTTGTTTGCTGGCAGGGACTTGAATCTCTCCCTGTGATTTCCTGGATTCACATTAGGAGTAGAAGCTCTATTAGGTTTCCCATAGCAGAGTTGCAGATGTTCACTGTCAAACCATGTCCCTCAGTGCCACATCCACATGTTTTTTTAACATCTCCAGAGATGGTGATTCCTTGAATGGTGTGAGAATACTCAGGCAATGGTTTCCCCTTTAACAACAACAACAAAAATAATAATAATAATAACGATGATGATGATGATAAGGAGAGGGAGAGAGAGTAACAAAACCCATGAGAAACAAGTGATGCCCAACACAACTGCTCAGCACCCTCTGACTGATGCCCAGCTTGTTCCCCCAGCAGTGATCAGCACCCAGTCCCCCCAGTTTCCATACTGGGCGTGGTGTTCTATGGTATGGAATGCCTCTTACAGCCAGTTTGTATCAGCAGAAGGCCTGCTAATCATTCTTCCATAAACCCAAAAACATGCACAGAAGAACTATGGCATCACTCATAAATCTTGTAAGAAGCAGCTACAGAAACAGTTTCAGAACCACTGGCAGGTCAGTCATCAAACAGCCACCCCAAACCCCAAAATCAAAGAAACCCTTAAACTTCAGGGCTGTTCCTGGTTGCTGGTGTGCCCTGTAGTGGGGGGTGATGCCCTACAGAAGCAGCTGAGAGCAGCCTATAAATACACACTTGCAGTTTATTTCATATTGAAGCACTTTGATTTACTCGGGAAATAAAGTATCTTCTGGTGCTCCATTCAAATGTTATATACAGATTTAATCACAAGCCCCCTGATACTTTGCTTTACTCACAAAGCTGTGCTTTTGTACTTCTCACATTCCTTTCCTTTGCCTTTTTTTTTCTTTAAGTACCCATAAGGTTAAAATAAAAAATAAAAAAGAAAAGCCAAATACAGGGACACAAATGACATTTTTCTTTCCTCAATCTTATTTTTAAGCCAAATGACAATCTTATTTTTAATCCAAATTGGGGACTCACCTCAATTCCTGAGTGCTTGGGACTGCTTGTACATTATGAGACACGCTCCATCACTGGCATATAGAACATTATTATAAAGGATTGAATACCACAAGTGACTCAACAATGCAGTAACGAAAAGGTACAGTGTCTGCTGGGGGGAAAAATGGGTAAAACAAGCAGGAAGGGAACAGAAGCAAGGACCTGGATTCAATTTAGGAGAAGAATGGGGTCTCCTGAAAGCAATAAAAGCTTAGGAAAAGGAGTAAAGGGAAAAAGGGGGGAGGAAAGGAGAAGGTTGAAACAAAGACCTGAAGGGGTCACAGCTTTGTAAAGATACTGATCTGAAGCACCAAAGCTTTGTCAGGATTGAACTTCTGAACTTTCAGATGTACCAAATGAATCATTCACTTCCCTGGACTCCAACCACGTTCCCACATTCCCCCCTCCTTCTCCTTTCCAGTCCTGCCTCACTGATTGCTTCCCAAAACAAGTTTATCAGTCCCCAGATAAGGGAGGCATGATTCAGTCCCTCTCCTGCCAGCAGGTCTCCAGGAGTCAGCTTGGAGAGACCCTGGAGCACGTGGGTGGCAGCAGAAGGAAAAGCAGGTGCAGCAGCTGAGCTAAAATCTGTTCAGCCCTCGCTGCTTCAGCAGGTGCAGAGACTGCACTGACTGAGCTGCTTCTCCTGAAAACATACTGCCTATATATATGTATGTATGTATGTATGTATATACACACACATGTTGTAAAAGTCAGTGGGATAATGGATGCAAAAAACACGGGATCAGGAAAAGCTCTCATGTACTTTTACTGCTGAGACTGAAGGAGGATGCTGAGAAATGCACTCAATTATTTTCTAATATAGAATTATAGAATCCTAGAATGGTTTGGGTTGGAAGGGACCTTAAAGCCCATCCAGTTCCACTCCCTGCCATGGGCAGGGACACCTTCCACTAGCCCAGGTTGCTCCAAGCCCTGTCCAACCTGGCCTCGGACACTTCCAGGGATGGGACAGCCACATCTTCTCTGGGTAACCTGTGCTAGGACCTCATCACCCTCAGAGCCAAAAATTCCTTCCCAATATCCCATCTAACCCTGCCTTCTGGCAGTGGGAAGCCTTTCCCCCTTGTCCTGTCACTGTATGCTCTTGTGAATCGATTGAGGTCGACTGAGGTGTCCATCACCCTCAACTGTCCTGTCCTGAGCTGGAAATGAGCTCTGATGCAAGACCAGAGTCATCCTGTGAAAACTAAGCCATAAATTATTACAGCAAAGGCACTGTAGGAACAAAATGCTGTGTTGGCAACAAATACGTAAAAAAACCTCCACAGAGCAGACACCAAACCTGGGCTGTGATGGTTTAAGTCTCTTCTCTGGATCCATGGACAGACCTCATCACAACCCCCTCCCAGTACAGGACAGAGGGAAAAGACACCTCAAAAGCCTCTACACTGGCCAAGGTGCCTGGTTAGAAGATGGCCACACCACAGAGCCAGGTTCAAGGTATGAAAAAAAGGCAAGGATTTAAAACTTTGCTCATATATATTCTTCAAGTGGTGTTTAATACTGCTCCTTTTGTTTGTTTTGACAATGGATCTTATCTTTTGGTAAGGGCTGTGTTCAGGACTATTATTACCCTCTATAAAAGCCTCATAGTCTTTCTTTCCACTTGTTCAGCACACCAGAGTGGCACGGCAAATTTAATCGAAGAACGCAGCTCCAGGGAGAGCCTTTGGAGACTCTCCCCTTTTTCATAATGCTGTTATCTCCCTTTCCTTGTGTTGGGGATGCATAAAAATCACAAAAAAGTCATTCTGAGTATATTCTTCCTGATAATTATTGTCAGACTCCGAGATAAGTACCCTACGTGATGTAATGTGTGTCAGCCCCGGCTCTCTGAATGCAAATCCTGCAACACTTATAGGCCCAAACAATGGTCGCCCTAAACACCAGGGCCTGGTATTTTGCCACAGACAAGAGAGAGCTTTGATTTTTTGTGTTTTGATAAGGCACAATCTGGGTGCCTTTATCTCAGCTGTTATATTTAAAGATGACATTCTAGCCTTGCAGCCTCGCCTATTGTCTTGACCCTGATTATCTCCAAATGTTGTTGTTTAGTCAAACTCACCGGTTTAATGAAAGGCCTGCTCCCAATTTAAGGCAAATTATTTAAATGCAGAGTGTCCTATACACTGTGGTTTCCAGAAGAACTAGGTGGTTAATCAAAAGTTAATTGTATAATTCTCATGCAGATTAGGGCCTCTTGCAAATGAATCCCAGGTTGTGATTATTAAAAAAAGGGAAAGTGCAGGAGTAATGCACAAGGGTCTTCAGCCTGGTAAACAATCAGCTAAGGTTTAATTTGTGGTAAACAAAGTGCTGATACACCAGGGGTCTCCAAAGGAGACAAAAAGGTGAAAATAAATTAAAAAACAACATACAGATATGATCTTTTTGTTTTTAGGCATCTTTCAAAAACACGGGCTAAATGAATAAAAAATAACCCATTAATATTTACTGGCAGCATCCTGGCAATATGCAAATGATGGCAGTCCTATAATTATCCTGCAGTCCTTGGACTGGGATCCTGATCAGGCAAAGTCGCTGCCACCACCTCCAAAAACCACCTAAGTGCTGCTCCCCTGTAAAATAAACGGCTCTAATGAACACTTTGATTAATTACACACTGTTTCTCTACATGCCAGTAAAAATCCTTGGCAGAAAAGGGCACAAGGGGTAAGTTTAAAGCTTCTACATGGGCTTTGGAGTTATCTAAGAGAAGAAATAAACTCCTACTGGTGCCTTCCATGCCAAAAAAGTCACTGCTCAGTTAAAAAAAAAATAAATAAATAAAGAGATGTTGCTCCTCTGGAGCTTGTCAGAAACACTGTTTCATCCCAGGAACTCAAGCTGGAAAATGAGCACCCGTTTGTTAAACAACAGACTGGGAAACTGATTTTTCTTGCCTCAATAAAACCTCAATAAAATAATATTTTTGCATACTTAATGACCCAAATTTTGGACAGGATGGACAATTGTTAGGACTGACTAAAGCCAACTCTCTTGCAACTCAAAGGGTCCTAAGTGAGACCCTTGGTGGTCTCCAGGACTGCAGTGGGCTGTGAGCAGCATCTCCCTCAGAACTGGACACCCCCGAGATAGCAAAGAGGTGTTGTTCAGATCAACCCTTAAAGCCTTTCAGATAGAAATGGTGAAAATTATACTGTCTGAGATGTTTTTCCTCATTGTAGCTACTTATGATGAAAAGTAAAAGTGACATGAACACAGTTAGTGGAAGGTCATATGTGACTGCAGAGCTCTCTGCTGTCATGTGGGATGTAGGAGCAGAAATTCCTGTCTGTCTGCCCAGAATAAATCTATTATCATCTTATTTATTTACTGATAACAGCATGCTTGGTCCTGTATAAAACAAAAAAACCCAAATCCTGAGAGCAAGACCTGCCTGAGCTCCATCCTGGGACGTGGGTGCTTGGTACTCACCTTCTTGTTTTTCACTCCAGGGAATCTGAGTCATAATATTTTCTGCCATGAGGAGATTTAGTCATTGACTTTAAATTAAGAACAGGATCCTCAGCCAGATATGGGTGATTTAAGAAAAACTTGATTGCTGGCCACACTCAGGCAGACTGAGCAGCATCCTAGAAGAGGAAAAGAGGAAGACATTTGGAGAGTGGCATTTATGTACACACAGGCACACAAATATAAATAGATACTGATCTATCCACATATATATATATACGTCTGTGTATTTTGGGGGACGTGATTCTCCCCCCTCTACGCCACTCTGGTGAGACCCCTCCTGCAGTGCTGTGTCCAGCTCTGGAGTCCCCAACAGAAGGACGTGGAGCTGCTGGAGCGAGTCCAGAGGAGGCCACGAAGATGATCCAAGGGCTGGAGCCCCTCTGCTCTGGAGCCAGGTTGGGAGAGCTGGGGGGGTTCACCTGGAGAAGAGAAGGATCCAGGGAGACCTGAGAGCCCCTTCCAGTGCCTAAAGGGGCTCCAGGAGAGCTGGAGAGGGACTTGGGAAAAGGGCCTGGAGGGACAGGACAAGGGGGAATGGCTTCCCACTGCCAGAGGGCAGGTTTAGATGGGATATTGGGAAGAAATTCTTGGCTGTGAGGGTGGGGAGGCCCTGGCACAGGTTGCCCAGAGAAGCTGTGGCTGCCCCATCCCTGGAAGTGTCCAAGGCCAGGTTGGATGGGGCTTGGAGCAACCTGGGCTAGTGGAAGGTGTCCCTGCCCATGGCAGGGGGTGGAACAAAATGACCTTTAAGATGCATTCCAGCTCAAACCATTCCATGACTCTAGGATTACATGTTTATATATGTGTGCATATTAAACCATAATAATAATTTAAGCTACTCTCCACAAAGCAGATTTTCTGGGAGAACCAGCACTGTTATGGAATTGGTCACTGCCAGACACACAATGGAGGCATTGCTGGAACAGGCTGAAGTTGGACTGGAATTTGGCTCAGTTTCTGAATGTATGAAATGAAACAAGGGAGAAGGGATGGAAACAGAGACCTGCTGCAAGTCTCTGTCATTCTCCCCTCATAACAAAGTGCTGTCATAAAGTACAGTTTCAAGAAGAAATGGATACAAAACACTTCTAAGTACCCAGATATTTATAAAATTTTCATAATCTGCCACTTCCCAGGATTTAACAGTAACTATTATGATATTTCACAGGGATTATTTATAAAAAAGATGATGACCAAAGAATCCAAACCTCCTCCAGCCTTCACCTGGAGGTGCAGGGAGTGATATTTGACACTAATTAGTAATTAAGGGCACACATGTTTATCTGCCATTAAGTTGCAAAACATCACTAAGGATGAACATATTTTTCTCTAAAGGGAGGTGGGTTTTTTTCATATTTACATTATTATTCTCACCTAGAACATTGTATTTCAAAGGTATAGGAGGGAAAATGTTGCCTTTTAAATAAAAAATTAGGAAGCATTATTTTTTTGTCTCTCTGATATTATTACTGCTATTATTATTATTGTTATTATTATTATCATCATAATTGTTGTGGTGGTTGTTGTTATACTATTATTATTGTGGTGGTGGTGGTGGTAGTTGTTCTGGTTGGTTTTATATTATTATGACTGTGTTGTTATTATTGTATTATTATTATTATTAAATTAATAAATAAAACAAAATTTTTTTTACAGGGTTTTTTCCCTATTCCTAAGAGCAGAAACCAGTGAATTTCCCTGAAAAACCTGAACCCCTGGAGCACTGAGAGCAGCTCCTGGGGCAGCAGCAGCAGGAAGGAGCCCCGAGGTCATGCCGGGGGGGAGTTTTAGAAGATCAGGGAATACAGATCCCATTTATACACTATTCATTGCTCCACACTCTCTGCAGAGTTTGTAATTATTGTTTCTTTTACCAGAGGAACTCCAGAACAGCGGAGACCTTTAAACAGCACTGCCTGGGGTGCAGGTGAGGGCAACATTGACTTTTCCCATATTTCAGTCAGCCCATGGCAGACACCTGATAAATCTTACATCACAGAAAGACTTTGGAAACTAAATTGTCCAATAATATGCATTTTGGATCAAAACACAAGGGAGACTTTAAAAATTTATTGTGCATAAATAAAATATTTGATCTTTCTGATTCTTATTTTCCAAACTTTTACGGGCACTTCACACTAATATTGACATTAAACTTCAATATTGATGTAGGAATGATAAAACAGAACTAGAAATATTTAGCAGGATGCAGGATGAAGTTGCCACAAAAATAAGGTCCCAAGAGGTTCTTGGGATCTTCTCCACTAGTACAGTGCACAAGTGCATGGGAGGTAATTCCACAGCTGAGGAGGTGGCTGCAGCCCTGGGGAGAAGTTACAAGAGCCAGCTGGGCTTCCCGGAATCATAAAATCATGGAACAGTTTGAGCTGGACAGGACATTAAGGATCATCTCATTCCATGGGTAGGGACACCTTCCACTCGCCCAGGTTGCTCCAAGCCCCGTCCAACCTGGCCTTGGACACTTCCAGGGATGGGGCAGCCACAGCTTCTCTGGGTAACCTGTACCAGGGCCTCACCACCATCACAGCCAAGAATTTCTTCCCAATATCCCATCTAACCCTACCCTCTGGCAGTGGGAAGCCATTGCCCCTTGTCCTGTCACTCCACCCCTTGTCCCAAGTCTCTCTCCAGCTCTCCTGGAGCCCCTTTAGGCACTGGAAGGGCTCTCAGGTCTCCCTGGAGCTTCTCTTCCAGAGGTTGAACGCCCTCAGCTCTCCCAGCCTGGCTCCAGAGCAGAGGGGCTCCAGCCCTTGGATCATCTTCGTGGCCTCCTCTGGACTCGCTCCAACAGCTCCATGTCCTTCCTATGTCAGGGGCCTGTGTCTCAGCCTGTCCCTCTGAGTATCTCCACGATCTGTCCAGCAAAGAACAGCCTGGTACAAGCACAGATAAGCCCAAAGCAACAAAAGCCACATCTGGGGGCCAACCTCAGGCTTGGCACTGTTTGCAAAAGCCAACAAGAAGTGAGGTGACTCTATCTTGCCACAGTATTTGTGCTGCTCTGCCCTTTCTAGCTTGAGGAGAGTCTGGAGAGTTGCTCCAAGGGGTCTCTGGAGAAGCTGCACCTTCTCCTCAACGTCAGCACACACAGCAGGGCCTGGGAGCACAAACACACCATCACTCCAGGCGGGAATGTCTCTGGTGGGATCTGATCCCACACAGCCTGGCTGCCCTGTCCTTACTCATCAGCTGAGCTGGGAAATCCACAGAAAGCCACAATTCTTTCTAAAATACATTTTTCACCATCTTAGCACCACAAGTAAAACCACAGTATCCATGGCATGACACGATTTGTGAAGTTTCTTCAAAAAAATCCAACTAAGGATCCCAATTATTTACATTTAGGCATGTTCTCTTTTTGTTGCGGAGGAAAAAGCAAACACCCAGAGCCAACATCAAAAAATAGCATCTAATCTACTATAAAAACAGAAAAGAAAAAAAAATCCAAATAATTTGAGCCACTTTGCACAGGAATTGTTACAGAAATCAATCTCCAGCACCAGGAAAGGTACTAAAAAATACCAGATGGTCACTAGTACGATAAATGTGAGAACTAAAATATTGTATATCAGGAAAAAAACAAACAAACAAAAAAACCCTGTGAATTTTCTTTGGGGGAGGACAAAACTGATCAAAATTAAATTCTTCAGTTTTGTAATGAGTTTGTTTTGCTAATCAATATCTGAGCATGAGGGCCCTGGCTGGCAGGAATCCATGTGGGAAGGACCAGGGTTCTGCTCCTCTGGTCCTGCCTGGTGAGCACACATGTGCCAAGAGCTCTTCCTGCCTCCACATGGCTACAGAGACTGAGTTTTGAGCTCTACAGGCAGGGAATTTAAAGTGTGAAGTTCTCAAAATACGTGTTTCAATAGGACCCAGCATCAGGATAAATAAGGAGTGAAGGAACTGACCAGTCACAGAATCAATTGGGTTGGAAAAGGCCTCCAAGATCATCAGATCCACCCTGTGCCTCATCCCCACCTTGTCACCCAGCCCAGAGCACCGAGTGCCACGTCCAGGCCTTCCTTGGACACCCCCAGGGATTGGGACTCCACCACCTCCCTGGGCAGCCCCTTCCAATGTCTAATCATTGTTTCTGTGAAAGAAAGCCTTTGGATGTACCCCCTGGGCCAGGACTGAGCCACCACTGTCCCTTGGTTCCCCAGCAGAGCTGAGCAAGCGACCTCAGTGGTCTGTGCTCCTCAAACTACAGGTTTCCAGGGTGAGACTCAGTTTCCTTCTCAGAGCAGGAAGGCTTGGAGATCTCTTCCAGGGCTTTTGCACTTGTCTGTGACAAAACCAGTTTGAGCAGCTTTTGGATTCAGTCCAGTGACAGGAAGCAGTTTACAATAAACACTTTTTTTTTTTTTTTTAATTAATTCAGGATCTTCTTTGGAGTTTAAATTTGTAAAGAACCACCCAGTCTCACAGTCATTTCAAGCGAAGCTCAAGTACTTTTTCTCCAGTTAATCTTGGATAATGAAATAAATTGAAGAGAACATTTCCCCCCTCTTACTGAGAACTCATTGTTCATATGATGCCTGTTGGTGTCCTACAGCACCTACCAAAAGAGTTTTCTGTCGTGGGGTACCTGTCGTGAGGCCGTGGTCCGGTGGGGGAAGAAAGACACACAAGACACACAAGACACACAAGGATGGTGAGACAAGAGATGTCTGCCTGCTCAGCACAGCAGGCAGCCTTTATTGAGCTTGCCAACTTCACACACAACACAAACATATTCCTACAACAACATCCAGGAATCCAAGCACCTGCACATTATCAAACCATCTTAACCTTGTACTCCCTGCAACCCAAGGCCGTGTCCATGGAAACCATCTAACCAGCTCCACTGCTCCCATGGAACACGGACTAACTTTTGCAATTCCTCAAACTTCAATTGTGGGGCTACGACTTCACCCCACAGTTTTCTTTTACCAGGTTTATCAAATGGGGATTTGTCTTTTCCAGCCTTTCTGTTGGTTATGGAAGTGTGTCCATGTGGTCACTGCTTCCATCCAATTAAAGTCTCCATTAAATAAGTGATTGCACCCACTATAAATTCCAAAGTGTGCACCACCCTGGATATTTAGATCCATAACACACTGATATTCGATGCTTTTAAAAGTTAGATATTAGATACATATTAGATGCCTTTTTAAAGTGGACTTTTGAGGTGAAACAGGAAAATCAATGATCTTGGCAGTGGATCAGTCATTACAGACTCAAAGCACATTGAGGTAAAAGCATTTTGGCCTGCTGAGGTTTTTCTGTTTGGTTCTGCTTGGCCTGTCTTGAAGAGATTTATATTTGCAGCTATGAAGGCAAAGAAATATCAAAGCAGCACTAAGTGGACCTGCAGAGGCAGAATTGAATTGTGATGGCTCCAAACAGAGATAACTGAGCAAACAGGCCACCTGAAGACCATGGGCAAACCTCCCCAGATCGTGTTCTGCAGAGCACAGCAGCACAGAGGGGGAGTTGGGGCTGAGCTACAGGTGGGCTTGGACCACCCTCTGCAGAGCTGTGTCCTTGCCAGGGGCTCAGCAACTCCAGCCTTGAGTTTAACTAGTGGACTTTCCTCCTGCTCGACCTCAACTGAGGCCCAAGACTGATGCTCTTACACACAGGACTCCTAACTCAGCCAAAGGACCTAATGGCTACAGATAGCAGAGAAATAATCACACAAAATCTGATTTTTAGATGAAGAACCTCTTACCTGGCAAGATTTTTACTAATGGTTTGCTGTAGATGAAGGGGATAAAGGCTGAAATAAGAACAAAAACAACAATAAAATGATCTGGAGCAAACTGTCTGTGGTTTCTTTGAAGTCCATGTAATTAGGAGTATTACATGGAAACAGGTGTGAGCTCTAGGATATGGTAGTGAGGAGTGGGAGGAGTCCAAAAAAAGCTAAAGCTAAAAATAAAATTTAATTTTTTTTTTTTAAAAGCTAAGAACGACATAGCACAACTCTTGTCTTAACAGATACTTTATGATAATTTTGAAATCTTTGAAGCTGATTTGTGACTTTTGCAACCTGTGACTCCATAAACAGGAAATGACATACAAATACGATGGGTTTGGCATGAATTTTGGGTTGGTTTTGTTTGTATCTGGGTGTCACTGGGAGCAGGCTGAACCAGCCAAAATTACTGTTATTTCAACCAAGGAATAACTTCATTCCCTGGAAATGAAGACTTGGACAGATGAAGAAATGCTAAGCACACTGTCAATATGAATTTGGCCTATCAGTGAAGAAGTGAGATCATTTTCACAATTTTATATTTATGTCAGGCTTTAAGGCACTGAGGTCACCTCTGCACGTTCCCCTACTCTCAGTTTAAGTGCAGCAAAAATGCAGAGGCACTAATTGGGTGATTTACACTCTGCCATGAATCAGTCATGGAAATATTCAATGGCTGGATTTGTGAATGTCAAGACCGTAGAAAAACTTGGACAGCAAATATAAATTAAAATTACAAAGCATGCAATGATAAACATCTTGAAGAAGACCCTGTTTTGATCTGCACTTTATCTCTCCCATCTATTTGATATGAGACATTTCTGCTATTGCAACAAAACTTGAAATACTTCTAAGCTGATACAAACTGATGTGTAGCTTCACATACACCACAACAACCTATAGAGGAGTCATATTTCATCTTGAATTCATTTAAAACCAAGTGACTGCATGACATCACTCTGACATTTGCTGAGATAGTAACAGCCAGCTGATGTCACACATATTCTAAGCAAATATGTCAAAATATATTAGGTCATATTTTTATCTGGACAGTTCTCAAATTGAGTCAACAAAAAACAAACTCGGTTGAAAGCAAACATTTCCATTTTTACAGTCTCGAAAGGGACAGAACAAATTATTTATAACACTGCAATTTTTACAGGCAGGCAAGACCTTTCTCTTTAGACTTCATGAAAAAGAGAACAAGGACAGTATTAAAAGCAAGCTTATTTTCAAGTCTGCACAAATTCCAATTTCATAGGTGTACAAGCCAGCGTTCCCAGCAGACCATGATTCAGAACTCTGCCTGGAAACGGGCTCAGTACCACTTGTTGTTTTAATGTGAATACTGTAAGAGCTCGGGAAAAAACACCAGATTACTATTTTTGGTGGTTGTTTTCCCACAGACAGACACTGTTTCTATCTGTCTCCTCCCATCCCGCTGTGAATCACACACGCAAACACTGGCACCTTTTAAATTTGCAGTTCACCCAAGCCTAAAAGGCAAATGGCAGTGCCTTTGCAAGCCTAGAGAGGCTCATTCAGAAGAGTTTGAACCTCTGTCACACAACTGGCTGCAGCCCTAAGCAATGTTTTCCAAATTATTGACACATTTGTCCACGGTGGTGCATCCCCACACCTCCCAGGTCACGCTGTGATCTCAGGAATGCCTTGGCCTTGACAAACAGCACGTGGACTAAGCTTATCAGAAACACTGCCTGCTCCCAGGAATTTAGGCTGGATAACAGCTCCTGGTTTTTAATCAACAGCATTGGAAACTGTTTTTTCTTGCCTGAAAAACAACAGCAGAGGAACAATATTTTTTGCTGTTGAACTTTCAGAGAAGGGTTCTGCCCCAAAATGCGTCCAGGTTGGAAAATTGCTACAACTAAAGCCAACTCTCCTGTGACCTGTAAACAGGGCTCCTAAGTGAGACCTTTGAGCTCTCCTGGACCACAGTGGGCTGTGACAGCATCTCCCTCTGAGCGGGACCTCTCAGAGCCAGTGAACTCTCAAGGTTTCTATCCTTGGAAGACAACCCCCGATGGAGCCTGGGCTGACACCCTCACTCCTGGAGGCTCAATCCTTCACCTGCTGAGGAGATGCAAAGGCACCAATGTGAGCACTTCACCATGTTCAAGGGGAATTTTCACAGGTATGTGTACAGACTTCTTTAGGTCTGTGTCTGTGCAAGTGTGAATATGATACAGCAAATTTCCTCTGAGTGTTGCTCTCTCAGGTTCTTAAGTACGTTACATTCATAAGTAACTTGGGCCTGTGAGTTGGTGTTGTGCCTAAAGTAAATTCCATAAAATCTTTTGTTAAATTGTTTAAATTAGGATATTGATTAAGTGCTGTTAAGTTTAAGTGCTGTTAAACTTTTAGGCTTAAAACTTTGGTCAAGCCCAGGGCTAAGTCTGGCAAGGGGGGTCCACTCTGAACCTTGTGACTCAAGGGGAGGGTTTCCCTTATTCCTTTTTTTCCTTATATTTTCCCATCCTTACCCTTTTTCCATCCTCAAACTCCACTTAGATCATTCTACATAGATTTTAGTTTCAGATTGATTGATTTTAAATTTTAGTCTGATTTTTCTCTGTGTGCTATAACCTCCTGGAAAGTAACAGAGTGACCTTGCCCATGAACTTTGTTGCACTTTCACTTTATAGTAAACCTGTTTTTGCCAATGCCTTTGCTGGTGATTCTTTCAGTGTCATAAAACACTCACTCGTGACACCAACCTCCATCAAACAAAGTTTGCTACAATTTTGAATTAATAAATAATGGAATAGTTAATAATAAAGAATAGAATAAATACATATACAATAGACTTTATAAATTCACCTCACAGGATTTGATTTACTTTGTGGGCGATCCCGGAAACTCTCAGACAGGGAGATTGAAAGAATGTGGGATGGCTCAGAAGAATTTATCAATCTATTACAGACAGCAATGCCATTGCCACCTTCTAAAATTAATAATGTGAAACAGTACCCTGTGCCAACAGTGGCACTTACAGGGACTGATGGCGTGGTGGCAGATTCAGAAAAAAGAGGCATCAGTAAAAGGACTCATTTGCCTTAAAATTGGCCAGTGTGACCAGTAAAAAAGGCAATTGGGCAGTGGCATTTTAGAGATGATAACCAACAATTAAGTGATATTACAGCACCTTTAACTTCTGTGTGACACTGATACAGAGGCTCCTCATGCTTGGGTGGCTGCCCCTGATGTTAAGGACAATATTTCGTGACTCCAGGACTCGAATAGAATAAAGTACAGTTTGCCTTTACAGGGGAGGGATCCAACATGCCTTTAAAGGCTCTCTCAGGGGTATAAATATTCACCCACAAATGCTCCTGCTGCAATTCTGAACTGTTAGAGTCTCACTCTGCCCAGATGTGAAACTGTATCAGTGTATAGGTGATACCCTAACTGGAGGAGATTCCCCTGAAAAGGCAGGGGAAGCAGCAGCACTATGGGAAGCATAACATGAAGCAGAAGTTGAAATTCCACCTGAAAAATACCAAGGACCAAGTAAGGAAGTAAAATCTCGGGTACCTGGTGCACAGCAGACAGCAAGGGAGCTCCTGCAGGCACTTGAAAGGAAGCAGAACAAATACAGATGCCCCAATCTAAGACAGAATTGCAACAGTTAAAGGGAACTTTGGTGTATTGGAGGAACCATGTGCTGGGATTTCCCATAATTTCTTACCCATTGTAATCACTTTTACAAAAGGGAAAACAGTGGGAATGAAACTCAGAACATGGGAGGCAGCAAAACCCTTAATACTGAAATTAAAACCACCTCAGTCACTGGGACCAGTGCACCTCCAGGATCCCATTAGAGCAGAATGGGGTTTTACCTACTGTGACCTGTTTCAAATTGGCCCTGACAGACCAAAGTATTTAGTATTAAGCTCAACTGCATTTAAATAGACAGAACAGATATTCTGAGTAGAGGCTTGACTTTCGAGAGCGCTTCTTTTCTTCTTGAAGTGCTCTTTGGAGCAAAAAACCAATTAAAACAGATTTTAAAAATTAAAATTTTTTTTTACCTTGGGTACAGACACTCATAGACAACAACTGTGTTTGAATGTTTACAGAAATTGAACTTGTAGAGAAAGCAAATTGATGGAAAATTAAGTTCTGGCCACAGAAAGCACCACACTTAATTTTTGCTTTTGAACAAGCACCAAAGGGCAGCTCTCTGAAGACTTAATGTGTGCTCAGAATCAATGCAGTGACAGACTGGACTGGGGCAGCCACAAGTCTGTTGTGTCACCACATATTTTGGGCTGGCTTTGATCTGAGGAGTATTGTGAACTATGTACATTAAACTCATTACATTTTTTATAAAATATAGTAACTCCCTATTCACAGCAGCCACTTTTCTGAACTGTGACTTGACTAATCTTTTTGGAATAGCAAAGGATGCACAGTCTGCATCACAGACTGACCATATCCCAGAGTATTGTTGTGGTGGGTTGACCCCAAGTGGTGCCCACAAAAGCTCCTCCATCATTCCCCTCAGCTGGACAGGGGAGAGAAAATACAACAAAAAGTTTGTGGGTTGAGATAAGGACAGGGAGAGATCACTCACCAGTTACCACCATGGGTAAGACAGGCTTGACTGGGGGAAATTAATTTCATTTATCACCAATGGAATCAGAGCAGGATAATGAGAAATAAAAAGCAAATCTTAAAACATCTTCCCCCTCCACACACATCCCTCTCCTCTTCCTAGGCTCAACTTCACTCCCCATTTTCTCTCCCTCCCCACCCACAGCAGTGCAGGGGTTGGGGAATAGGGGCTGTGCTCACTTCATGACACACCTCTCCAGCTCCTTCCTCCTCAGGGGGAGGACTCCTAAAACCTTTCCCCTGCTCCAGTGTGTGTCCCTTCCACAGGGTGCAGTCCCTCAGGAACAGGCTGCTCCATGCCTGGGTCCCCCATGGGGTCATGAGTCCTACCTGCAGAGCTGCTCCAGCATGGGCTCCTCTCTCCATGGATCCACAGGTCCTGCCAGGACCCTGCTCCAGGGTGGGCTCCCCATGGGCCCACAGCCTCCTTTGGGCACTCCCTGCTCTGGTGTGGGGTCCTGCAGGTGGGTCTCTGATCCATCATAAACCTCCATGGGCTGCAGGGACACAGCTGCCTCACCTCAGGCTCCAGGGGAATCTCAGCTCTGGCACCTGGAGCACCTCCTGCCCTGGGGGTCTGCACAGTTGTTCCTCTTCCTTCTCAGTCCTCTGTCCAGCTGCAGTTGTGCAGGGTTTTTTTGCCCTCTTCTTAAACCTGTTACCTCAGAGGTGCTGCCACCATCCCTGCTGGGCTCGGTCTTGGCCACCTTGGTCCATCCTGGAGCATCTGGCATTGGCTGTTTGGGAAATGGAGGAAGCTTCCAGTAGCTTCTCACAGAAGCCACCCCTGTAGTTCCCTTGCTACCAAAACCTGGCCACACAAACCCAATGCTGCTGTGGAGAACAAATCCTTTTGAAATGACTGAGCCACATGATTAGTTCCTTCACCACTTAAGGAAATCTAAGGGAGGGAGCCCCACCACAGGAATATCCCATATCCTGTCTGACTCTTCCTTCTCTCTCCTCAGTGGCCTGGCAAAGGTTCAAGCTAAGCCTCTGGAGTGGGATTCAGGGGGTAACATCTACCTATAGTGCTGCCAAGGGAGTTTGGAAAAGAATGGAAGGATGACAAGTTGATTGTCCAAGAAATTTGTCACTTTTTGGGTCAGTACTGCCTGTCCTGAGCTGGGTTATCAAAGTGACGTGGCCCAAGACCTGTGTGAGCCTCCCAGTGGTCCTGGAGATTATAAGAAACAATGCCAGGGCCTAAGACAAGGTAAAAGCACTTGGCAGCAAGCCTGGACTTTCTTTCTCCCTGGAGAAGATCTGCTGGCATTTGTATTGGGAAGTGATGAACAAAAGGTTCTGCTTATGCAGCACTTCCAGGACAGAGGGATGGGGAAACCATTCTAAGGGAGAGATTTCCAATGGGGGGTGTTTTGGAAATCCAAAAAGGACAGAATTGGGGATTTGCTGTGGAACTGAATATATCAAATCCGCAGACAAATCACATTCTGGCATCAAAGTGACAACTTTGCTGCTTCCTTTCCTCCTCGTTGCTGTGGTGTGTCAGTGAAAGCACCTACAGCCCATGATCCTAAGGACCTACAGACGGATCACACCTGGGGAATTCTGGTCCCTGGGACTACTTAGTGAACTTGAACTGTCTGTTGTAAGACAAAAGCAGTGAACAAACCTAAACAGCAGTTCTGAATTTCCAGTTGATATATATGTTCTGACAGTCACAGCTGGCAGAAAACACTTATTATTGTCTTTCAAGGACATTACATTTTACCAGAAAGAAATGACGGGGGGGGGGAAAAACCTCCATATTGTTCACAGGCTGATCCCAGTGAGGCAAAGACATGGGAAGAACAGAAAGGAGCTGTAAGTGCTTGAGTGTTTTTAACCTATTTGTGTATTAATGTGCCAATGCCTGTAACAACTAAGGGCTTCTTGTCCGAAAGAGAAAGCTGAGAGTCTCTAAGAAAAATAATATCCTACAGTTTTGTAAGAAGCTTAAAAGCCCTATAACAAATACCCCACTCACATTTAACTGTGTCATCTTTTCTGAAGCTAAATCCACCCTTTATTCAGCAAAATTGTATCCACATAGTTCATGCTGAATTCTTGAAGTCTTCCCTCCTGTTACATTCTTTAAAAAAATATTTATATCTGTGCATAGAAGAGATTTTTTTTTTACCTGAGAAGAGTAAACACTTGTAGTTCAGGCAGCTGTAGATGTAACGAATTGTAGGAGGAAGCCTGTTTCCTGTGCTATCTATATAAATCCATATATATCTATATAAATCCATATATATCTATATAAATCCCAGATTCAAGTACATACACTTTTAATAAGTGTACCTTAAAAGCACAAGTGAAATAAGATCACCTCAATATTTCACAGGCAAGATTATTTTTATTTAAATAATTAATTGTTAATAAATAAAATTATAAGTTATAAAAATTAATATAATAATATTATAATAATTTGTATTTAAATTTATAAATTATAAAAAATAAAAGTAAAAAAAGTTTGATTCTCTTTCTGTCTAGACCAAGCACCTGCTTTGCTCAGTGCTGGGAGTCTCCTGACATTGAATTGATGTAAAGTTAAGGGGAAAATGTCAGGAGAATGGGAATAGAACCTAAAAAAATGGTTGTGGAGTAATACCTGTGTATGTTTTCTTTTGCCACTCCAGTGACACCTCAAGCAAAACAAAAAGCAAGTTTATATTTTTAAGTCTTTGATTTTACTGCTTCTCTTACTTTGTTATTTTTAATTAGTTGATTTTACTACTAGTTTACAGCAGCAAAGTTTTCATGTGCCTCCTGTATACCCAAAAGCAATTAAACTGCTCACAGCTATTTACAAAATCACCTGCAGATGATCTACAGCAACTGCTGAGGCCAGGAAAGAACCTGAAGCAGGAGAAAGGTGAGACTGGTAAACAAAGGCTACTAAAGAGATTAATCTAAGCAGCACTTTAATGCCACATTTTCTTTTCAAGATTTTCCACTAGGATAAGATAAGAAAATAAGATTTTTTTTTTTTCACTTCCCTTTATATTTTCAGCCTTCTTCCCAAAAAATATTCACTTACCTATATTAACATGGCTTTTGTTCCGTTGGGAAAGGCATCCATGCAAATAGTTCAAAGCAAGCCATGATTCTGTATAAAATTAAATAAAATAATTAAATAAAATAAAATGTTTCGATCCTGAGCAACCAGTCAATCTACAAAGAAACTTTGCATGGTGTTGGGCACTCAACTCTCACGGACCTCAGTGGGCAGTGAAGGTGTCAAGCACCTCCTGCTTCAACCACAAACCTTTTCTCTGTGCAGTAAAGCACCTATTAATTAAGTACATGACAAGTATTTCCTCCAGCATAAGGGACAAATGAAACCAGGAATGTTTTTCCTGATAAAATGCAATCCCACCTCCTGCTCAGGTGTTTTCCATCTCTACAATGATAAACAGCAATTTATCTGTAATAACTTTGTTGTCTTGCTGCCAGAGTGTATCACACATTTAAACAGGCATGTTTTGAGTAGGGACTAGAAAAAAACAATCTTCCTTTTTGCCTTTACATGCTAATTGTCACAGCTGAGAAATTACAGAGTGCTAGGAAAGCTCTTCCATGCTGTTTTGCCAGCACACTCCAGTCCTGCCCTCCTGCATCCCTGTAATTCCAGCCTTTGCCCTCTCCTGAGCAGACGCTGCTAAATTGGGTAGTGGTTTTGGAAGTGAACAAATTGGGAGTAGAAAGAGACCCCAAGCTCATTTTCAATTTTGTTCTGAGCTCCTATTTGAACTGGAGTACTTAGGAAAGCAATAAATAGGCCAGGGCCATGGGGGAACAGCACTTGATGTACATTTGGGTCAGGGGCTACCACTAGGATTTCCTTAGAAATCCAGATGAAATTCTATTAGAAAAAAATTCCAACCACAAAAAAGTTTTGTGTGGAGTACTGTGGCAAGCCAAGCTCATAACAGTGAGATACAAAATACAAGAGAATGATATTTAGAACAAGGTGTATTTTACACCATCACTTACACACTGTAAACTTACCTCCTCCCAAATGTCTCAGCTCACATTTTAAAATGGGCATTTTACATTTTTATGATTAATTCCTATAAGAAGATACAGCTGAGAGAGGCCATACACTTAAATCTACTTTTTAGCAAAATCTCTAGTTTAGTAACATTAGACTTATTAGTAATATAAGCAATATTAGATTTATTATTAATATAAGTAATATAAGAAATTATTAGTAATAAGACAATAACAGATTAACAACAAAATTTTTGTCTCAAAATTTACCACTATTATATAGATCCTTAAACTACAATCAGCACTGTATTATCTAGTTTATGGTAGTTACATAATTAAGTAAAATGACAAATCTCTCTGTCCTTGTCTTTGTTCTTCTGCCTTGTCCTTTTGATGATTAACACAGAACATGGTGATGGAAATTAGTTTGTTTTTTTTTAAATGGAGACTTTATTAAGAGTTTGGATTTTGGAAGAGTATTTAGTTAAATTTGCTCTACTTTACTCATGAAAAGAGTTTATGTTAGAATGGGCAGGGCTGAAGAAAGAGGAGAGATTTAGAGGTATTAGGGAGAAATCCTTCCCTGTGAGGGGGGTGAGGCCCTGGCACAGGTTGGCCAGAGAAGCTGTGGCTGCCCCATCCCTGGAAGTGTCCAAGGCCAGGTTGGACGGGGCTTGGAGCAACCTGGGCTAGTGGAAGGTGTCCCTGCCCATGGCAGGGGATAGAACTGGATGGGCTTTAAGGTCCCTTCCAACCCAAACCATTCCAGGACTCTGTGAAGAAATGACTCTTGTGCTTGGACTGGGAGGGGATCAGGTTTATGTACAAACACATTCCTTGGCATCAGGGCATGATGGGAGGAGTTCAGCCCATGGGGTGCCAATTTAATGGATTTGCTCCCACAGAAATTTCCTTGCTAAATTTTAATGAAAAATATTTAAAAATGCAACCTTAATATCATCAACTGAAATACCTGGAGCACCAAGAGCAAGGTTCAATCCCCCTCTCCAGAAGAATAATGCAGTGTTGCTCTCACAGGCTGTCCTGTGGGACAACATATTCCATGAATTGATGTTACATATTCTAAATGAGGGGTGACAAGAGACCAGGTGTGGTGGTTTCACCCTGGCTGGGTATCCACCTGGACAGGGAGAGACAGAGAGAATGGGAATCACTGCTTCCTCCTCAGGGAGAGGAGTCCTTCCCCTGCCCCAGTGTGGGATCCCTCCCAGGGGAGACACTTCTCCATTAAATTCACCAACTTGAATCCTGTGATATATCTTTGCAGATACATTCTAATATCTTTATTTTAGAGGGATTCACTTGCACTTTTTTAAGGAATTTTTAATGACAATGCACAATTGTCATTGTAAGTGGAGCACCTTGATGATCATTCCTGTCCTGTCTTTTGAAACAACAAAGGGGACACTTTGCTTATTCATAGAAGTAGATTTGATTAATGGAAACAACAAGCAACTTTTGTTAATCATCTTGATTTCTTTCATTCCTTCACAGTTGGACACTGTTTATATCACTCTGGAGTGAAATTAAATGATAAAATACTTCCTGTCATGGAATGAATCATTCAAAGCAATGACAGAAAAACACAGAAAACCCCAAGAAATATCTACCTGTGTTGTTATGAAGTCAAGGTCCTTCTCTTTAAAGGCCTTTCTTTAAAAAATGGGACAAGTTTGAAGAGCCTGTCAATATCTGCTTCAATATTATTTGTTGACATTCAAAAAGTCAAAGGGGATCCTGAAAAAATAAAGGCCTTATGTCCATACAGTCCCAACTCCTAAGGCAGGTTCTCAATCTGATTTTACACCTGCAGGTAACCCTTCTATCTAAACAGAAATACTTTTCATTACAGTAAATGTAGAAGAGTCCCAGCTCATAAAGTCCAGGATGTTTGTTACTGATGGGTTTCAGTCATGCCTGTCCCAGTGAAATAAGACCTTGTGAGGTTATGGCTATTTTTACTTTTCTTTTCATAAGAAAAGTCAGAAATCACAGAATCCAGTAAAAAAATTGTAGAATCCCAAAATCGTTTGGGTTGTAGGGGACCTTAAAGCCCATCTTGTTCCACCCCCTGCCCTGGGCAGGGACACCTTCCACTATCCCAGATCTCTCCAAGCCCTGCCCAATTTGGCCTTGTTAACTCCTAATTAATCTGTCTTATCTGAACATGGATATTTATTTGCTTGAAACTATTTTATTTGAAATCAATTGATGTGATAGAAAACACCACAACTGCACCTGCAGGGTCCTGTTGTCAGTGCAGTCGTGCTGTGACTGAGGTCACATCATGATTCAAACAAATTTAGTTATTTCAGTTGTATAAATCACTGCCCAGAGAACCTACATGTAAATATAGTTGCCCACTGCATCTTTTAGTGACTCAGATAGATTTAAATCTCATTATTTCTCAAAACAATTTCTAATAAAAGTTAGCAAACAAGCACAATATACATGTATTTTGCATAGAATTGTTAAGGTTAGAAAAGACTTTTAAAATCATCAAGTCCAACCATCGACCCCTTGAAACAGTTACTGAGAAAAGACTGATATAAACTGAAAAAGACTTTTCTGTCTTCATTCCTTAAGGCAAAAGTGTTTCCTCTTTTCTTCCCACTTCTCAAAAGGGAATTGGTCTTTGGAAAACATCAAAAAAGCACCTAGAAAAAGGTTGTTACTTTCAGAGAGAGGTTGGAAAGTTCCTAACGTGTACTCAGATGACTTTTCTTTATTCCTATATTGTCTGTGCCATCTCCTTGTTCTGTGTGCATGTACAGGTATGAGAGTAAGGAAAAGACAATAAAACCCCAATTGACCTCAAACTTTTGGGTTTGAAATTTTACAGGGACACTGAGATGAGAGGCCAGGAGGGAGAGACACTGGGAAGGCGAACAAAGCAACCCCAGCCATTGCTTTTTCACCCAGTAGCAACATTTTAACCCAGTGTTTAAAAAGATGATGCTCACAAATAGGGTGAAGTCATGTATTCAATTTTGCTCAACTACTGGTGTGAAATTTTAATCAAAAAACTAGAGAGCTCATTCAAAAAAGAAATTAGTGAAAAAAAAAAAACTTTGGTCGTCTCTCATCAGTGAAAACTGATTTAGTTATGCAAATTACTGCTATGAATATTAAACCACTGATGAAAGGTTTTTAATGAAGGGATCTTTTGTTTTGGAAATGCAAGGGTATATGCTTTAATTTCTTGCTAATTTACTGTTCTTTGATAATGTTCACATTTTCCCCAAAGTGACTTCACTGATGGGTTTAATACTGTGAATAGAACTACAGGCCAACAATACTGGTTTTGACAAGCCTTCCCCTGTGTAACTATAGATCATGATTTGCAGCCCCTTATGCACAATTCTATTAGGGTGAATTTTGTCTACAGGGCTTTCCATGAAATGAATTCTCATTTTAATGTTAGCCTCCTGCAGTTTTTAATTTTTAATCTGTAATATGAAATTGCAAATTTTACAAACATCATTTGAAAAAGCCACTAGGACAGAACCGAATGCCAAAGTTTACATATTGCCTAATTAGACTGTTATGAGAAGCAGCTTATCAATGTCAAGCCAAAGATCATCAAAAAATCCAATTACTAATTTGAAAAACACATATATTTATAGGTTCATTTTGTTTAATTTGCATCCGATTAGCTTAATAATTGTTTAAAAATTGTATTAAGGTTAATAATTTGGGTTCACTTGGCAACACACCTGGGCTGCAAGTGGTTCAGCAGATCAGTCGGCAACCCCAGCAAAAATAAAACTCCCTGGTAATCTTTTCCATCAGAAAGCACAGAGAGCTCATTACTCAAATGACAAGGCAGTTTTAACTATGAAAAGGTTTTAAATCCACTCACTGCTGGCTCTCCTTCCAGCTCTGTCACTGGTCAGGCACTAAGGAGAGAGGGTGGGCTGTGTGGGCTCTCCCAAACCCTCCAGGAGGATGCACCTCAGTATGTTCTGTCTTGTCACACCAGCCCAGCTCAGCTCTGAGATCCTAACACGGGGTTTGGACTTTTAAAAGTTGGCAATAAAGGAGAACAACAATGTGCAATGCAAAGGGGGGTTTTTTTCCCTCTTTATGATCAATTTAAGTGAAACCTCAAAGCTGACTTTTACAATTACAGAATGAAAAGGTCTGTGAGGTGGGTCTTGTGGCTGGACTCAACCTTAAAGGTCTTTTCTGGCCTAAATGATTCTATAATTCCATGAAATAGGTGCTACATCCAACATTACTTAACAATTTTGGCTCGTGGAAAAAGGTTCATCCCTCTCCCATTCCTCTGTGATTTTGTGTTGGTGAGGTCTGTGCTGTCCTGAGGAAACACAGTATTTGCCAAGAGGGAATTGCTGTGCCTATGGACAATACTGATCCTGTGGATCAGCACAGTACAGCTATGGACAAAAACAAGCAGGAAAAGGTGCAGTGGGATGGTGGTGTCCTTGTTTCATCAGGTGATGTGAACTGGTGAAGAGAAGCCGCCTCTGCCCTGAAACCCAAAGCCAAACTCTGCCTGGTACTCCCTTTATTAAAATGGGAGCGTGGCTGGGAAGGGCCATCCTTTGCCTCGGGATGCAAGTCTTTCCCTTTAGTTAATGGAAAGGAGTTGGCTTCTCTAGAGGGGGAATGAGAGCACAAACCCAGGCTGGAGTGCCCTGGAGGAACTGCTGTGTCTCCTCTGACTACACGGGGACCTTGGGAGCCGAGTCCCTGGGTGATCAAATTAGTCGTTCTGCTGCCTCGCTCCCTAATTGGCATCAGGGACACCAACTAATGAACAGTGTACAGTGGAACAAAGGAACACACACTGGAAAAGAAGAAAAATTAGCTGGTGCTAATTGGTGGGCTTGACTTTGCTGGTGTTAATCACACACGTTTTAAGACAAGGGCTACGAAGTAGTGGCCACACTCTAAAAGACACTCCATTCCTACTTTACATATATATAGTGAGATATACTGTCATAAACTGAGAGACTTCAGCTTCAAAAGAGGGGTTTTCACCTGGTCCAGCTCCTACATTAGGCTGATAAAAGCCTCAGTTTTATTGTAAACTTAGTTGGAGGTTTTGGCTGAAAATATGCTCTCAGTGGGTTCAATTAAAATGAATTTGGCCCTTAACTCGCCTCATGTCTGATTTCTGATCTGGCTGACCCTCCTAGAAGGTTTTCTCATTTCCCAATATTTAAAAATAGGTCATTCAGAGCTTTATGAACACATGCAAAATATTAATTACAAAGTTCACCCAACACAGTTTTGGTTTGCTGGCGGGATATCTCATCCCTCAAAGAAAAGCAAGGATTTGTGACAATGAGCTCTGCTTCAGAGATTTACACAGTAAATGCTTTTGGGTGGGTAAGAAAAGCTCAGTCTTTCTTAAATTCTTAAGTACTTTAGATTTATAAGTAAGTTACTATTATAGTATAGCAAATCATGAATTCTTAGATTAAGTCATAATTTAAGTTAAATGTTGCAAAATATTTTTTCCTTCCCTGTTTCTATGGTATCCCTACCTTTAATTCCCAATTCTGACCGTAGGTCTGTTGTTAAAACTGATATTTACAGTGAAATACAATAGAATGCTTTACTCATCACCACTTCTGCCACCTCTTCTGTACAAGTTGTGGCTGCTGAACAGCAGTTTGGGACTACAAGGGTGTATTTTAGCCACACACTGGAATTTAAAAAGTCCTTCTGGAAAAAATGTGCCACGTTAATATTTGTTTAAACTCATTAAAATAAAAAATCTAATTTATAATACTGAAAATTAAATCAGTATTTTTTTCTTGAGTTTTCCAAAACAGATGTTTTCCAAATTTTTAGTGTTAATGTCCACTGCTATTTTATTTTACTTGGTGAGGGCAAGTCATGATGACAATGGTTGTCCCAGACTGACAGGTACTCATGTACCTCCTATTCACATGAACCACGAAAACATTAATATCTGCCTTCAATACCACTAAAAGTCCACAGATGACCCAATACACCTGACATTTAAATTCTAGCTGGGTTTTCATTCCCTTTTTTAGTACCAGGGAAGGAAAAGTTACTACAGGAGATGTTCCTCAAGTTTATTGCCTCCGCAAATTCCAGCCTTTGGAGCGCACGTGCCTCTGGTTGCAAGCCTGAGAAAATTCCCTAATTATGACTTTTAGATGGCATGTAACCTCACATGCAATTTTTAAATGGGGTGTGAGTTCCCACCTGTCTCCAGGTTTTTTTTTGTGACCTCCTCTGAGTACCAGCCGTAAATTATATTCTAAAGAAACAGGGAAGGAAGCTGAAGTGGGAATCTGTGGAGACAACATCCTCCAAGATCCTCAATTACCTGCTATCTTTTAATCTTTCAGAATTGCCTCCATCCGATCTCAGCCTTTGGGAAATTATGAAACCTGGCAGTGTTTACAACTCGGCTTCAAGGTTAACAACGACACTCACCCCGTTCTCTCCTAACACCCCAATGTCACGTCAGGAGAGGAAAGCCACGGAAAGAGAAAACTAAAAGGTGGAAAATCCAGACCAATACAAGTTTTCTTTCCGCACTCCAGGTAATTAAGCAGCTGATCTTGCTGTCAAGAAACTCTTTCAAGCCAAGAACTTGCAGTGCTCTGACAGGATATGTTGGATATGAAGGAGAGTGGCAGGAACAGACAGAACTGTGGCATTGATTACAAGAAAGGTTTAAATATTAAAACCCAGTTTTGTTGTCAGGAATTTTTTGAAGGTTTTTACACCCTCCACGACAATCAAGTTGCTTTTGCAATCTTATTTATGTGATTTATTTTTAATAAGTGTGGAGATTAAATGTAGAGTGTAGGTAGAACATGTAGGTTCCCACAGTGAACTGATGTAGATCAGTGACAACTGACAGCCCAGGGGTGACAAACACATCAAAAGGAAGTTCATACAAACACCCCTAGAAAAACAATGCTCCTACTTAAATAATAAATACCCTGGGGGGATTTAAAAGCCATGTGGCACTTGGGGACATGGGTTAGGGGTGGCCTTGGCAGTGCTGGGGGAGTGGCTGGACTCAATGATCTTATAGGGCTTTTCCAATATAAATGACTCCATGAGACTATGACATTAAATATCATCAACAGTCAGCTCTCCCTACTTAAACAAGGTTTAAAGTACTTATTTCTTCCTTACCACTCATTCAAAAGCACTTGACAAATTTTTCCTTTTAAATAAATTTGTAGATACAAAAATATATAAATATATATCTCCC
>NW_020897746.1:11747701-11749707 GCF_003984885.1 Neopelma chrysocephalum | reverse complement strand
CATCAGGACAGCCCCACTCCACGCTCTGGGCTGTGGAGCTCTAGGAGCAGCAGGAAATCACAGCCCCTGCCAGCCTGCTCTCCCTGTGCCACAGCCAAGGGATGGCACCAGGCTCCAACGTGCACCCTCCTCCCAAAGGAGCAGAGGCTCCTGGCTGAAGCTCAGAGCTGGGTGCTGCAGGCAAAGGCTTCCTGGGATAGAGGGCCTCGGGAAGCTGCACTCCCACAGCCACAGAACTGGGGCTGAACTAGCAAGCATGCCTGGATCCCTTGGCAATTGGGATGGGATCCCACCCCATAGCAGCTTCAGGATTTTGGGACAGGACTGCAGCTGTGCTGGGGTGAAGGAGTCAGGAGAAGGCAAACAACAACCCAGAGCCACATCCCTGAGGGGCAGGGAGCTGGACCTCACACACGAGGCCCCTGAAGTCATGACCTCCCCACAATAAGGCCAACCTGGGGGACACGTTCACCCCACAGTCCCCTCCCATGAGCACCGGGGACCAGTGAGGGGACAGCAAAGAGCAGTGCCAGGCCATCAGGCCCCACATACTTGGTGTAGCCATTCAGGCAGGCCTTCTGCATGGCATCAATGGTGTAACGCAGGAACTCATGTGCGTCCTCCTGCCTGCCAAAGCGCAAATTATGGGAAATCTCTGCAAGAGAGGGAGGAATTAGCACATGCTGCAACAGATGCTGGCCATCCCTGCCCCCCTGGGGCAGGAACTCTGCGGTTCAAGCCCCCTCAACCCAAACCAGACATCAGACTTATGCCAGCCACAGGGCAAGTCCCAGGCAGCCCCCTGGCAGGCTCTGTGAGTTGTCTCAGTGGAGCCATCTGGCAAAATGTGCCCCAATCCCAACGGTTCTGCTTCCACGTTAGTCACGGGGGGAAGGGCAGCCATCCTTACTCTTGAGGTCTCGGATGATGGACAGTGGCTTTATCGCGTTGCCGCTGTTGGCAAAGGCCTGGATCGTGTGGTTCTGCATAGTGCACATCATGCAGAAGCTTCCGTGGGCACCTGGAGCAGGAGAGATGATGGGACGTTGGGGGCAAACCCGGGAGAGACGGAGGCAGCACAGGAGATCGCTGATCCAACACAGCACAGCCACGCTCGGTCTTCCCCACGAGCTCTGTGCTCCAGGACAGCTCTGGGGCATCCCAGGGACATGAGAACCAGCACACGTCACACCGACTGGCAGAGCCCATCACAGGACCAGCCATGGCAGCCCCCCTGGCGAGACAGCATCCACATGGATGGAAAACAGGTCCCAGGGACTCACTGGATGAGCCCACAGGTCAGCTCTGAGGGGTAGATCCCACTGGAGTCCTACAGACTGGGCTGCAAGCCCTTTGTGTTCCCCATGGTGACAGCCTGGAGCAGGGCCTGCCACACTGCCCTCATGCAGCCCCCACAGGCAGGAGCTATTTGGGACCCCTCAGCTCAGCCCCCGAGAAGCCAGCAGGTCCACTGGGCCTATCTTAGTCCTGGCTACACCCAGCAGAGACAAAGTCTCCCCAGAGACAGAGATGCTGAGCTTGGGAACGCTGCTGTGACCAGGAAACGTGAGTTGGACCCGGGAACAGCCTCTCGATGGAGAAACAGGCAGAAGGGAGCAGGGAAGGTGCAACCCGACACCCAAACCCCCTCACCAGAGCCAGGCGCAGGGGTGCTGAGCACAGCACTGCGAGCGGGACCGGCAGACGCTGCTCCTCCCTCCCGGCCCCCCGAACCGGGGTCCCCACTCACAGGTGCGCCCGTGCTCCCGGGAGAGCAGGTAGTTGGTGAGTGGCGGCGTGTAGGTCAGGCACTGCAGCGCCGAGTTTAGGAAGCAGGTGTTCCCCAGGTTGCTCAGCCCGGCGCCCACACGGTGGACACGCTCCCACTTCATGGAGAGGCGCTGGGCCGGGAAGAGCACCTTCTGGGGCGTGGGGATCCCGTCACTCGCGGCCCTCGGGGAGGCTCCTCCGCGGCCTGCGGGGAGCGGGCGGTCAGCCCGGGGGGG
>NW_020897746.1:11699327-11744701 GCF_003984885.1 Neopelma chrysocephalum | reverse complement strand
GGGAGCACACACGGTTAATTCGGCCGGTCCCGGGAGCACACATGGTTAAGGCGGCCGCGGGCGCACATCTGGCGGGGGAGGGCTGCGAGCCTCGTCCCGCGCCTGGCTGCCTCCTGCGCTTCCAAAAAGTGCATTTCCGCCCGGGCCGAGCGAGGAGAAGGCTCCGGAGCGGGAGGCACCGATCGGCCGCGGGCAGGCTCTGCCCCGGCCCGGGGGATGCTCTAGGGCAGCAAAGGCAGCGCCGGGAGGGAGCAGCCCTGCCCCAGAGGTATGTGGGGGGCAGGTTTTGGGGGGCCCTGCAGGCCCGGGCACCAGGCCCAGAGCTGTACTGTGTTATGCTCACTGTGGCTGCTGCGGCATCCCCGCGGAGACACCCGAAGGCGGCTCCGCCTCGCCAGGATCGCCAGGATCTCGGATGCCCTGGGGCAGGTCCAGCGAGGGGCACCGGTCCGTGTGCCCCACCCCTGCCCAGTGAGGCTGCCCCCCGCCCAGCATTTCTGTAGGGGACACATTGGCTGTTGGGGTCCCCTGCACAACATCTTACTGGTGCTGCAGGAGCTGGAGGGCTGCAACCACCCTGTGCAGCCCCCACACTGCTGCCTGCCGGGTCTGCACTGCTCCAGGGGGGAAAAAAGGGCTCTGCAACTATTCCAGCTGCTGCAGCAGAATGTGGGGGTCCTGTCCCACCAGCACGACCCCAGAGGCATCCCAGCTCCAGCTGCTGTGGAGCAGGGAAGTCTGTATCCACCGTCCTGAGTGGAGGGACAAGCAGGGGGTGCAGGTCCTGCCGCCCACATGCCACCCTGAGCCCCTTGTTCCTCCCTCAGGGTTTGTTCTGTTTCATCCTGGTCTTTATCTCTGCCTGGAATGTATTTTGGGATGTTTTGACTTGCAGTCCCAAGGCTTCCGCAGCCACTGAGTTTAAATCTCCAACCGTTCCTGGAGAGCATCCAACCCTGACAGGAAAAACCGCGTCCCTCGGCAGGGCTGTGTGTGCCCACACACAGGGGCACCTCCCACCCGGCACACCTGTGGGGCACAGGGGGCACGTCCTGGGGGCCCAGAGAGCCCCACGTGCCCTGTGTGTGCCACAGGCTTGCCTCCATTCCCAGCAGCCTGGGAAGCACTGTCTCCTGCAGTGGGAACTTCCTGGTGAAGGGTTTCTCCCCATGGAGCAGCTCCCTGTGACACTGTGTTTTCCCCAGGGCTGAGCCTGCTCTGGGTCCCCGGGGGAATGTCTGGTTTCATGGTCTCAGAGCTGAGGGAAATCCACAGGCTTCCCAAACTCCTGGCATGCTCCATGCCATGCTCAGCGTGGGTGAGCAGAGCCAGGGCCAAGGCTGGCCCTGGGTGATACCTAGTCATGAGCCCCTACTTGGCCTTCTCCATGCTTCTATCCATGAATCTGCCTCTCCCCTGCCTCTCCCCACACCTGGCAGCACCAAGACATGGGCCAAGATAATGGGGTAAGAGATGGTGGGACAGAGGGGCCCGGGAACCGTGCAAAGGGGCCAGGCACTTAGCAGAGGGTGCAAGCAGTGGGAAAAGCCCTTTGGAGCTTTTCCCCATCCCTTCGCCCCTTCCCGGTTCCAGTGACTCATGATCCAGTCATCCGCCCTCCGCACCCGCTGCGGGAGCACACACAGTGCCCCGACCCCCCTTGGGAACAAGAGTAACAGCCACCCCACACCGACTGAGGGCCCCGGTGCATTCACCAAAACAACAGGATTC
Source organism: Neopelma chrysocephalum (assembly GCF_003984885.1). NCBI lineage: Eukaryota > Metazoa > Chordata > Aves > Passeriformes > Pipridae > Neopelma > Neopelma chrysocephalum. The sequence goes on along the minus strand of NW_020897746.1, from coordinate 11,742,970 downwards.
TGCCCCAAAATCCTTCCTGGCCTCGCCCACCCCCAGGACATAGGGCAGGGCAGGCCCTTTGCCCCTTGGGCCGGTGCTCTGGGATCCCGTCAGAGCTGTGCAGCGTGGCTGGGTGGTGCCAGGGGAGGCTGCCTGGGAGGGGAGAACGGCAAAGGCCGCACCCAGTCCCAACCCAGGGAGGTGCCTGGCTAAGACGGGAGGCTGGGGAGCAGCCAACCCCATCCCAGCCCAGCAGCACCTCAGCCCCTGCTGCCGCGGGATGCCGGGCACTGGGCAGTGCCACACGCCTGTTTGGCCAAGGCTGGCCTCGGGGCCAAAGGACAAGGTGCTGCGTGCCCGGCCCCACGTCTCCAGCTGATATGGCTGTGATAAGGCAGGGAAGGGCCACGGAGGGCTCGGGCTGGGCCACGGTGCCACCGCCACTGCAAATATTTGGTTTGGCCCCACATAGGATGTGGTCTCCCAGGAAGGTTTCTCCCTGTGGTAGCCAGCTCTGAGCTGGGGCCGCCAGCCCACGTCCATGTCTCTGGAGAAGTGGTTCTTGTGCCCTTGCAAACCCTTTGGCTAGCAGCCTCTGGGGCACAGGAGCCCCCTGCAGAGCCTGTGCTGCATCCTTGCAGGAGTGGGGATGCAGATATGCTCCCCAGACAGGGCTGGAGTCCCCCACACAGGCAGGGCTGCACCCTGACATTTGCCTCATGGCATCTGGAGCTGCCTGTAATTTTTTAGGTGCTGACACCCTAAATTGCTGCTCTTGGGCATTCATGGGAGGCAGCTGAAGCCAGGCTGAGCAGGAGCAGCAGCACTCAGCCCAGGATTTGGCTGGTCATCCAGAGCCTGCTGCTCTGCTCCACCCTCAGCTCTCCAGGTAATCCCCTCTGCTGCGTGTGCCAGGACTTGGGACACTGCATGGTCCTGGCCACATGCTGGTGAGCCCAGAGCCTCCACACTGCCCCAGTGTGGGTCTCCCCAGGTGCTCACTGGGGTGACACTGTGTCCCACAGCCCAGCCAGAAGCCCAGGACTGTGCAGTGCACAGGTCCTGTCCCAGGACAGCACAGGCCATGGCTGGGCTGGGCATTTCCACGCTCCTGTCCCCCTCAGCTGTCCCTGGCACCTCACAGGGCACTGCCAAGGCATGGAGGGGCTGCGGGTGCACGGTGTCCTGCTGCTCTGCCTGCTGCTGTCCTGCCCTGTGGGGAGCCAGACCGGACCCAGTCCCGACCAGCAGTGGTGGACAGATGCTGAAGAGGCCCCGGCCCGGCACCAAGCTGCCAGGTGAGGGGACCCCAGGGCCAGGGCACTGCAAAATGGGGGCCAAGGCAGCCCTGGTGCCGCAGAGGGCCCCCGCCCCCTCCGTAGCTCCCCGTTGGGCTTTGCTTTCTGCCTTGCCAGGGCCACACGGGAGCAGAAGGCTGATGGTGCCCAGGAGGGGCTGCCCCCACGGCCCCGCTGCGTCCGCTGCTGCCCCCCGCCCGACCAGTACCAGCCTCTGCCTCAGATCAACATGACCATCCTGAAAGGTGAGGGCTGGTAGGACCCCACTCTGTGTGCCAGCATCTGTTGCCCCACGACCAGTGCCACGCTGGGTTCCCACTGCCAGCTCTTGCACAGACTGGGAGCAAGAAGCTGGGGTGGTACCTGTGGTCCAGTGCCCTGCATGAGCAGAGGGCAGGAGCCACGCCAGGGTGTGAGCAGCCACTGCTCTGGTGGCCTCTGGGCAGCAGCATCAGGGGAGGGGGGCAGGGGCAGGGCAGGACTGGGACATCCCTGCTCCCTCCATCCTTCCCTGGAAGGCAAACAGAGGCTTTCAGGGTGTGGGTTCGGTGCTGGCCCCCGCCTGACAGTCCAGCTCTCCCTCCTGCTCTGCCCAGGGGAGAAGGGGGACCGTGGCGAGCGTGGCATCCAGGGCAAGTTTGGCAAGACGGGGGTGGCCGGCAGCAGGGGCCACGCGGGGCCCAAGGGACAGAAGGGCAGCATGGGCGCCCCGGGGGAGCGCTGCAAGAGCCACTATGCCGCCTTCTCGGTGGGCCGCAAGAAACCCCTGCACAGCAATGACTACTACCAGACCCTCATCTTCGACACGGAGTTTGTCAACCTCTACAGCCACTTCAACATGTTCACGGGCAAGTTCTACTGCTACGTCCCCGGGATCTACTACTTCAGCCTCAACGTGCACACCTGGAACCAGAAGGAGACGTACCTGCACATCATGCACAACGGGGCAGAGGTGGTGATCCTCTACGCCCAGGTGAGTGACCGCAGCATCATGCAGAGCCAGAGCGTCATGCTGGAGCTGGGGGAGCAGGACGAGGTCTGGGTGCGGCTCTACAAGGGCGAGCGTGAGAACGCCGTCTTCAGCGACGAGTATGACACTTACATCACCTTCAGTGGCCACCTCATCAAGTACAGTGGAGACCCCTGAACACCAGCCCCCCCCAACTCCTCCTGCACCGGGCCGGGCGGCCAAGGAGCCCCTGTGCCCTCTCATCCTGGGCGTGCCACCCCCATTATGCTGTTAGCCACCCACCCTACTGCCACTACCCTCAGCAGCTGCCTCAGTGTGTGAATTCCCCCACTCCAGCTTCTTGAGACCGATCAGACACACCTGGAGGAGTTGGAGCCATTTCCAGCCCCTGCCACATTTGTGACTGGGGAGCAGCTGCTCACCTGGGGTGGGCAGGGAGCTCCTTCCACGCCCCCCTCACCTGCTCCGTAGCCGGGTTTGCCGGGCACAGCCCACTGTGGCACTGGCTGAGCTGGCACCAGGGGAGCAGCGTGACTGCTGCTGCCTTGCTGCAAGCCAGCACAGACACGTGCACCGTGTTCCTCCTCCACACACCATGCTGTGTTCCCTGCCTCCAACAGGCAGAAGGTGCTCAACACCATCAGGAAAGGCAATGAACCACTAAGGGCCCCCTTTCCTTCTGCAGAGCTGGGGGCCCGTGGGGCGGGTGTTGCAGCACGGGGCTGGGTACCCTTGGTGGGAGCGGATTGCATCAGTTCCCTCTGCAGGTCCCGTCACTGCTCGCCACAGCCTCTGCTGGGGAGGGGCTGGCTCCCCACCCGCAGCCCTGACAGAGCCTTTGGCCTCAGCCACTTCCTCTTCCCTTAGATTATCTGCTGGCCAGGCTTCTTGTTTGTGTAGACGCCGCAGTGGTGTGGGGCAGCATTCTGACCTCCCTGTACAGCTCATGCTACATTAAACACCCCACGTTTCCAGCCTTGCTCACATCCTCAGTGTCCTCTTGCTTTGTGTGTGTGGAGGCTCCAAAGGGCTCACGACGGGTTTCTGCTCCTGGAGTGCCGGGGCTTCCCGAGAGCCGTGGGCTGGTGCAGTGCTGTCAGGTGGGAGTGGAGAGGGAAGGACAGACTGTCCCTTGAGAGACAGGGGTCCTGTGCTGGGTCTGCACGGGACTGGCTGCGTCCTGAGGGCTGGGAGCTGAGCACAGTGACAGAACTGTCAGCCTGGGAACAGGGCAGGCTGGGGAGGGTTGCCAAGAGTCCAAGTCATCCGGCACAGCCACAGAGAGGAGACGGGTCTGAGGTGAAGCTGGGGGTCAGGGTCTGGAAGGGCAGGTCTGTGGCTGGGCTGAGCGGGGCTGCAGCTGGAGACCAGCACCCCAGGCACATCAGAGAGAGGAGTGGGGGCTCAGGCTGAACTTAAATAGAGCCCTGGCACCACAGGTGGGGAGGTGGGGGATGGAGGAATGTCCAGGTGAGGCTGGTCAGGGCATCCACTGCTGTGCCTGTGTGGTGTGGGCAGCAGGACCCCAGCCCAGACCCATGGCAGGGCCAAAGCCTCCTGGCAGCACCAGCCCCTCAGGACCAGGCACCATCTCCATCCCAGGCTGCACAGCAGGGCCTGCTATGGGACACAGGTTGGATCCCAGCACACAGATCCTGTCCTGGGACACATGTTCTATCTCAGGACACAGCCCGGTCCCAGTACAGATGGCTCATCCTGGGAGACACATCCTCATCCTGGGGCACGTGGCCCCTCATCCCAGCACACTTGTGCCACCCCAGGTCGCATGTCCCATCCCAGAACACAAAGACCACCCAGAGACATGTGGTCCCATCCCAGGACGTGTATCCCATCCCAGGACACACGTCCTATCCCAGCATACATGTCCCATCGCGGGAGATACGTCCCCATCCCAGGACTCACGTCCCCGTTCCGGGACTCGCGGTGCATCCCAGGACACGTCCCGCCCCGTGACACGCGGGCGCGGGCGGTGCCGGGGGCGGTGCGGGGCCGGTGCGGGCGGAGCTGCGGGGCCGCGCCCCCGGGAAAGCCGGGCCCGGTGGCGGCCCCGCCGTCAGTGCGGCAGCGGCGGCGGCAGCAGCGCCATGGCCGAGGTGCCGGAGGGGCCCGGGCGGCGCGGGAAGAGGACGGGAACCGACGCCGGGGCAGAGGAACCGGCGGAGGCGGAACGGGCCGGGCGGCGGCGGAGGAGGTGGATGGCGGGGGCCGGGGCCGCGATCGGGACCGGGGTCGGTGCTGTGATAAAGACCGAGACCCAGACCGGGGCCGGAACGGGGACCGGGATGGGAATCGGGACCGGGACTAGGATGGGAGCCGGGGTGGGGATCGGAGCCGGGGTGGGGACCGGGACTAGGAGCGGAATGGGGTTCAGGAGCAGGATGGGGATTGGGACTGGGATAGGGATGGGGACCGGGATGGGGACCGGTGCCCGGGCTCGCGGGGCCCCGGAGGGCGCTGACCGCGGTGCTGGTCCGGCCCGGCACTCACCCCCATCCCGGGGCAGCTTCCAGCCGGCGGCGGAGACCCGAGGAACCACCGTCCTGCACGACACCATCAGTGACCGCCCGCAGCCCCTGCCAGGTGAGGCACCGTGAGAGGGGCCCCGCTGCACCGCTGGGGCCCTGCCGGGATGGGGACAGTCTGGTGCCAGTGCCCGAGCTGCGCAGGCAGTGCTCTCTGCTGACCCCGTCCCCTCTCTCCCCACCGCCCCCAGCGAGGTACTTCGACACGAAGACGACAGAGCCCATCAGCTTCTTCTTGTCCGGCCTGGAAGAGCTGCTGGCCTGGCAGCCCGACAGCAACGACGAGTTCAACATCTCTGCCGTGCCGCTGGCCAAGCGCCAGCCCCCGCTCCGCAGCAGGAGGCCCCGGACGCTGGTGTGCCATGACATGCGTGGAGGGTACCTGGAGGACAGGTACGTGCTGGGTGGAGGGGAGATGCAGTAACGGGGCTTGATGTCTCAACCCCCAAACCACTTCTGTTTCTGGATGATGTGTTTCCTTCCGGCTCAGCCACAGGTGGGCAGGGATGGGGGCATTTGGCTTTTGGTGCCAGTGCTCAGCAGCCTCGCTCGGGCTGGGATGTTCAGGGCTGAGTCAGTGCCACAGCTGTGCGCAGCTCTCGGGTGTGAGTCAGGCTCCTACCCAGCCCCGCAGCATCTGCCAGCGTCCTTCCTGCACTGCCCAACCCTCTCTTCTCTCTGCAGGTTCATCCAGGGCTCGGCCACACGCAACCCCTACGTCTTCTACCACTGGCGCTACATCGACATCTTTGTCTACTTCAGTCACCACACCGTCACCATCCCGCCCGTGGTCTGGACCAACGCGGCGCACCGGAACGGCGTCGCCGTGCTGGGTGAGGGCAGGGCCGAGCCCGGGGCAGCCCCAGGCGTGCAGGGGGTTCACCGGGGCGTGTGGCTGACGCTGCCCTTGCCGTCCCCCCAGGCACACTCATCACGGAGTGGACGGACGGGGAGAAGATGTGTGAGGCGTTCCTGGCCGGCGGGGAGGAGGCGTTCGGCGCCGTGGCCGAGCAGCTGGCCCGCATTGCCCAGCACTACCGCTTCGATGGCTGGCTGGTCAACATCGAGAACACGCTCAGCGTGAGTCAGGGTGGCCCTGCTCACCTCCCTGCCTCCCCTGCTCACCTCCCTACCTTTCCCCTGCTCACCTCCCTGCCTCCCCTGCCCACCTCCCCACTTTCCCCCTGCCCACCTCCCTGCCTTCCCCCTGCTCACCTCCCCACATTTCCCTTGCTCACCTCCCTGCCTCCCCTGCCCACCTCCCTGCCTTCCCCCTGCCCCCATAGGAAGCCCCCCCATCCCACACCCTTCACCCACCTCTCCCTGCTCTCTCCTGCCAGGCAGCAGCAGTGGGGAACCTGCCTGCCTTCCTGCGGGCCCTGACGGCCCGGGTGCACAGCGCTGTGCCAGGGGGGCTGGTGATCTGGTACGACAGCGTCCTGCAGGATGGCACGCTGAGGTGGCAGAATGAGCTGAATGAGCAGAATAGGTGAGGTCGGCAGCATTGCCCCTGGGTGGGGGGCATGAGCCCACCCCAAACCCTGTACAGGAGTAGTCAGGGCATGACCTGTGCAGCCCTTGATGGGGGAGTGTCTGTGAGCACAGCTACAGCAACTACCCTGACCCTCATCCCCAGGGTGTTCTTCGATGCCTGTGATGGGCTGTTCACCAACTACAACTGGAAGGAGAAGCAGCTGGAGAACACCCTCAGGCTGGCCGGGCCACGCCACGCTGATGTTTATGTTGGTGTCGATGTCTTTGCCCGTGGGGACGTGATCGGTGGTGGCTTCGACACTGACAAGGTGGGTGTGACAGGGCTGGGCCAGAATGGGACCTTGGACCTCCCCTGGTGCAGGGCTCTGAGCTCCCACCAATGGCTGTGCCAAGCCCTGTTGGGCTGCTTACCTGGTGAGGAGTGGGGGATCCCAGAGCTCCTGGACATGCATGGAGAGGGAGCTGGGGGTTCCTCAAGCTGCCATCCCTGGAGAGGGAGATGCCACAGCACATTCCCACAGTGTTCTGCCCCACCACGGGGCCAGTGGGACCTGGGGGGAGCAGGGAAAAGGCAGGTGACAAAGTGACTCTGTGGTCTGGCCTGTGCTGCTCACCACTGATCTCTGCAGTCCCTGCGCCTGATCCGCCAGCACAGCCTCTCCGCAGCCATCTTCGCTCCCGGCTGGGTCTATGAGCACCTGGGGGAGGAAAACTTCCTGCAGAACGAGAATAGGTGAGAGCGGCTCAGCAGGAGGTTGTGGAGGAACGGGGCTGGGACAGGAGGACTGTGGGGTGGCAGGAACAGGGCTGCCAGGGCACTGTGGCTGGGACAGGGGCTGCTGGCCAGGAGCCAGCTGGTCCCACTCTGCCACGGCCGACACGATGCCTGAGGCCATACAGGGCAGCAGCTATAGCAGGGGGCTCTGCCCTGACACCCACCTTTGCCTCTAGGTTCTGGGGCTTGCTGGCTGAGTACCTGCCCACACACAGCATCTGCACGCTGCCCCTCGCCACCTCCTTCAGCCTGGGCATGGGCACCAGCAGGTTCCTGGATGGGAAGGTGGGTGCAGGGTGACGGCTCTGGTCTGGCTGGACTGGGTTGGGATGGGCAGGGGGGTCCCTGCTCTTGGCTGCCCCAGCCCAGCTCTCCCTGTGCTGCAGGACGAAGAGTCTGGGCCCTGGTATGACCTGAGCATGCAGGAGATCCAGCCCCTGTACCCGGAACAGCAGGGCAGGCTGAGCACCAGCTGCTGCCTGCAGGACGCCTGGTGTGGGGGCAGCTCCCTGAGGCTGCAGGGGACCATTCCCCCCGGCGAGGAGCGCGTGGCCGTCCGGTGAGTTGGGGCAAAGCCCTCTGCCCCCTCCTCAGCACCAGGCTGGCACCGTGTTGGCACAGCACAGCCAGCATGGCCCAAGCTGCACGGCCCCAGGGCCTCGTGGCGAGTGAGCTGGGGCTCTGCCCACACTGCCCAGCACACCTAACCCAATGTGTCTTTGTTTCTCTCTCTGTCTCTGTCTCTCTCTCTCTCTCTGGGTGGATTTGGGGTCATCAGCCTCTTCTCTTTGCAGATGCCGGCACCCCCCAAGCTCTTCTTGACCCTGCTCTACAAGCTGGAGGGGCCGCAGCCCGATGACTTTACAGTGGCACTGGAGGTCACCACCTGGGACTCGGGGACGTGCCTTGAGGGCAACCCCACCTCCCTGCCTGGTGAGGACCCTGTCTGGCCATGCTCTCTGCAGTGAGCACCCGCTGTGTGGCACGGGACCAGCTCAGTCCCTTGCCCCCTGACCCGGCTCCCTCTTGCAGAGCCCAATGGCCGGTACCACCCCCGGTTCCTCCCGGCTCCACCGCCCGGACTTGCCAAGCTGCTTGCTGCCTGCCACCGTGGCTCCCATGGCTGGACCAGCCGGTGAGTGCCCTGCCTGCACCCCGTCCCCACAGGCAGCCATGAGACACCGTGGCTCCCTGGTACCATCCCTGCTCTGCCCCTTCCCTCTCAGGTGCTACGAGCTGGAGCTGCAGGACTGCAGCCTGCGGGACCTCTCTGTGATTGTGTCCCGCCAGCAGCCCAGCCTGCAGGAGACATCCTTCACCTGCCTGCTCGGGGAGCTCCGGGTGAGTGCCTGCCGCTGTCAGCTGGAGCCACCTGCCCTGCTGCCCTCCTTGTTCTGGGAAGGTGGGAGGGTGCCTGCTGCTCCCTGACAGCCCCGTGGTTCCCCCACAGGTGCTGGACACGGCCAGCGTGGCGGCTTCCCCGCCGCAGGTGCAGGGTGTGACAGCCTCGCAGCTCTGGTGGCAGGAGGGCCCCGAGCCCGAGGAGCTCTCGCTCAGCCTCACCCTGCGCTGGTCCTTCCCGCCGGGCCGCGCCGGATGCTTCCGTGTCCTGAGCCAGGGCGCCCGGTGCCGCCGGGGCCAGACGGCCCCGCAGCTGCTGGGGCTGGCACAGGGCTGCCTGTTCCGTGCCGTGGGGCTGCCGGTGCCGCGGCCGACGCCCGGGCAGTCCTGCCGGCTGGAGCTGCTGGTGGAACCGGTGCTGCGGGACGAGCTGCCCGTGGACCCCGACCGCTGGGGCCGCCTCGTGCTGGTCTATTCCGCACCAGGCAGCGGCACCGGCTCAGATGGGCATTAAAGCAACCGTGGTGCAGCCCGTGTTGTGTCTCCTCTGTGCGGTGGGTGGGCTGCGGGGGGGGACACCAACGGTGGAGGCTGCATTTCATCACCCTGGGTAGGTGGGTCCCTCTTCTCCCGACCTGTGGTTGTGCTCAGCCCTCACCGTGGGGGCCTGCTGGGTGCTGACCGGGGCCCTGTGATGGGCTGGCAGGGACCCCCCTAGATGTGTGACCCGCCCCCCAGCTCCTGCAGCCCTCACTGCCTGCAAGCTGTGTGTCCACGGGCTGGGGCTACTTGTCCCAAGAACCCCGAGCCCCACACCCCCTCCCCTCGGGGCCCAGTCCAGTGGGGAGCTGCCAGCATGGGTGGCCACTGTGCCCATCACCGTGGACCCAGCCCAGTGCCATCAGCCTGTGCTGCCTCCCCTGAGCATCTTCTGAGGAGGAGAGAAAATTTATAGCAGCAATTATTTTCTCACAGTCTGGTGAGCAAGCAATTAGCAGGCAGGAGCAGGCGAGCGTGCCCGCAGTGGGGTCCCCAGCCACACACCCTCTGCGTGCTGGCCCTGTCCCCAAACAATGCGGGCTCCCATCAGGGACATCGATGCCAGCGGTGAGGCGGGAACACGCTGGGGAACGAATTACTCGATGGTTTGAAGAATGAAGGGCTCAGCCCAGCCGAGGAAGGGCTCCCTGTGCCACACCCTGCTCCCTCGTCACGGTGAGGCCAAGGGCTCCGTGGGTCCCCCCCTTACCCGCAGGCTGCAGCCCCCTGCTCAGCACCACTGGACCTGCTGTGGCAGCCGCAGCCCCGCGCCCCCGCACCAGCGCCCCAGTCAAAACCTGAGTTGCCCCGGTTGAAGAAAGAAATCTTTATTAATAATTTCAATAATAATAATAATAATCCTTGTAATAATAATAATAATAATAATAATAATACTGTTTATTAGAATGGTCACACCTTTAAGCATACAGGATGGGCCGGCGCCAGCCCGCGCGCCGGGGCGGCGCAGGGTGCTGTAAGGGAGAAGCCAGTACAGCGATGGACGGAGCTTTGTACACGGGGGCGGCGGGGCCGGGGCTATGTACACCGGGAATAGAAAAGGGGGAGCTCATCGCTGGGGCGCCAGGGGCGTCTGCAGACTATAAAGTGAGGTTTGAGGAGTGGCAGAGCCACGTGGGCGGGGGGCGAGGGGCTGAGTGCGAGGCCGCCCATGGGACGGGGCTGCACCCCAGGGTGGGCTCCACAGCACCCCGTGCCATCAGGCACCGGAGCCAGTGTGCCAGCAGCCCAACCCCGGGGCTCGGGCAGGTCCCCACGGGTGATGCAGCGGCTGAGACCCCGCGCCCAGGGCCGGGGGGTCCCGCTGCCTTGGGCAGGGTGGCTGTGAGCGTGACCCACGCTGCGGGAGCAGGAGCAGGATCGGGGCAGTCCCTGGCCTGGCGTCGGTCAGGGCTGCTCCGGGCAGGGTGGGAGCGCGGGGTGTCAGGGACGGAGGGAGGGGAAGGGGTCGCAAGCGAGTTGCAAGCTCCTCTTAACAAAAATTCCCTTTAAAAGGCAGAGGCTCGTCCCCTGCAACGCCTCAGCACCGCGGCCGCGCCGCCGCCCCAGTTCCACACTGGAGCCGAGGCCTCGCACACTTGACACGCTGACGGCCGGCAGCGCCGGGTCTCGGGCAGCACGAAGCTGGGCCCCCACCCTGTCACCCGGTCCCCCGAGCCAGGCAGGGGTGCAACGCTCTGCCGGCACCCCCGGCGCTGCCACGCCGGGGGAAGGAAGACGTGGTGCCCAGGCCCTGCGCCTGGGCAGGTGAGGGCCCCGTGGACCCCCCCGGACCCCCCTGCCGGCTCCCTCCCTGCCGGGCTGTGGGCCGGGGCGCAGCGGGTCCCTCCGGCGCGTCCGGCCGCCGGTGCTCGCCACGGCTCCTCCGGGACTTGCTCGCTCGGTGCTTGTGGACAGTTTGGGACTCACTTGGCTGCTTCCGCTTGGCTTTGTTTTTCTTTTTTTGTTGCTTTGCTTTTAATTTTTTTGTTTTGGGTTTTTTTTTTGTGTGTGTGTGTGTGTGTGTGTGTATTTTTTTTGCCCTTCCTGGTCCCAGAAGGAAACAGCCGTGGGTTCACTACAACAGAAACAAGAGAGGCAGGTCTTTCGCTGGAGCAGCCTGGCCGAGCCACTGGCCAGGGGGGACACAGGCACCAACCTGGCCCCCCGAGCCCACACAGCCAGCCCAGCCTCATGCACTCAGCTCTGCAGAGCAGCACGGTCAGCCCAGAGAAGTGCTATTGCCCGGGGGTGCCTTGGGGTCCCGCACCTTCCCCAACCCCATCTGTCTCCAGAGCTGGCAGCAGCCCCCGCCAGCTCCTCTCTCTCCTATGGGGGCAGAGGGGCTGCTTGGGAGCTGCCATCGCCCCGTGCCCCAGCACCTCGGGTCAAGCATCCCTGCGGGCCGAGCACCCCGGCGGGCTGAGCATCCCCTCCTGCCTCACAGGGGAACGAGCCCTCTGCACCCCAGCCAGGGCAGTGCCTGTGGGGAGACCCTGCACCCCAGCTCTGGGAACGGGGTGCCAGTGGGGCCGAGGGCCGGGCCCGTTGCCCGCGGTCCCCGGGGTGGGCGGACGGAGCAGGATTGGTGCGTGGCGGCGGCACGGAGCGGCTCAGGTAACCCCACAGGTGTGGGTGCCATGGCCCCGCAGAGCCCGGCGCCAGCCCCGGCCACCCAGGCAGCGCCCGCGGGTCCTGCGCAGGCTCGGCCTCGGCTCTGTCTGCCTGGTTTGGTTTGGTGCTAGTGAGCATCGGGGGCAGTGGTGGGGGGGCTGGGTCTGTCTTGCTAGTAGGGAGTGAAGCGGCTGTACCCTCCTCGGTATAGACTAGCCTGCAACATCAAAGATGAAAAAAAAGCCAATCAGTATTTGGAGAGAGGCAAAGCCCAGATCTTCCCTTTTTTCCTTTTTTCTTCTCTTTTTTTTTTTTCCTCTTTCAACTGATAACAAATTCCTGCTGTTCTTGGGACGTGAGGATTGGGCAAGGCCAGGGTGCCCAGCGCTGCCCAGGCTCTGTGGTGGCCATGGCTACTTCCCTGGGGCCAGAGGCTGCCATGTGCCCCAGCCACGGCACCGCCACGATGTGCCCACCGAGGAGCCTGTCCCCATCCCTGCTGTGGCACGGGGTTGGAAACCCCCAGGATGGAGTGCCCACGGCCCCTCACTAGTGGCTGCCTGGGGCTGGGGGTGCCAAGGGAGTAAAAAAAGGCAGAGAAAGGTGGGTTGGCTTTGAGGTCCCACCCACGAGTGAGATTTTTCATCTTTGATGCTGTCAGAGCTAGCCAAGAGCCGCGGCGCAGGGGGGGCTGCAGTGCTCCCTGTGTGTGGCTCTGCGTGGGGGCCTGGGGACAGTGCCCTGCACTGGGATGAGAGAGGGGGTCCCGGACCCCAGGCAGGGCCCTGGGACGTTGAGCAGGCAGCTGGCATGGGGGGTAGCCAAGCCCTTGGGAAGCGGAGTGCACGGGCAGGACTGCGCAGGGTGTGAGGGGTACGTGGAGCAGAGGTGCGGGGGGGGGGTCTCCTCTCCCGCAGACAGAGCCAGGCAGGGGCTGCGCTGTCCCCGCTCCCCTCCCACAGTCCCCGTGTGCGGGGGTGCCCCGTGCCCTGCAGGCTGCTGTGCCGGCCCCCTCCCCGGGCTGGCTGCAGCCCCCCGGACGCAGAGGAAGGCCGAGGGGCTGCTCTTACCATGGTGCCGATGCTGTACGTGGCGGCGGGGCCGATGGTGTGGTGGTAGGGGTCTGCTGCTGCGTACACTCTGCCGTAACTAGGAGCAAACACAGCGGTGGCTGTTAGTGACAGGAGTGGGGGTCCTGTCTCCCCTCGGAGCCCTCCTGCCCAGCTGCAACTGGGAGCCCCCCAGAACCTCCCTCCAGCGGTGCCAGCCCTTTCCAGTCCCAGCTCCCAGGGAAGCGCAGGGGTCCCAGTTTGCAGGACACCCTCCCCATGCCTGACCCTGCCCATCCTGTGGGGCACAAGAGCTGGGGGGTGTCAGGGCTGGCAGTGCAGGGGGTGACACGGGACCCCTCCAGCGTGGCAGTGCTTACCTGTCACTGTACGCTGCCGCTGCTGCCGCGGGCTGGGCGTACCTGTAGGCAGCATAACCCCCCTGCAGGGAGGAGAGACCGGTCAGGGGGCAGCACCCACGGCGGGGGGGACTGGGGTGAGGGCAGCTGGGTGCCCCGTGGCACCGCACATGGCAGTGGTGAGGCCTGCGGGGAGCCGGTGCTGGTGCCACTGGGCACGCAGCAGCCTCATTACCATTCCCCAAGGGCTTTCACAAACATTAACCTTAAAAAATTAAATTTCCAGAGGAGAGAATGTCACCTCCCCACTCGCTTTAATGAGGTGTCACGTTAGATAAATCCTTCAGCGCCCGCCTGAAATATCGCCGCTGGCTCCTCAGACACAGAGGTTAAACGTGGGTGTAAGGCACCGAGACCGTAAATCCCACGTGGTGCTGGCCCCCCGAGGGGGCTGGTGGGCACCAGACAGGGCACAGGACCCCATGCAGTGCCACCCAGATCGCTCCAGAGGAGCCACACTCTGTTCATGCTCTGCCTCCCAGGAAAAGGGGGTGGCAGGGGCAGAGCCCACCACGGAGACGCCCAGTGCTGCCTGCTCCCTGCCCTGGCACGGGGTCCCCGTCATGGCCCAGCCCTGGGCACAGTGTCACTTACATAGATCTCAGCTCCGTAGAACCCGTCCTGGTAGACGACCCTGGAAATGAGGTGGAGGTGTCAGAGCCCGTGAGTGTCCCCAGACGAGGGGAGCAGAATGAGGGTGGTGAATGAGGGGAGCAGAATGAAGGTGGTGAATGAGGGGAGCTGCCTCAACAGCGCAGCTGAGGGGTGAGGAGTGGTTGTGCAGGCCCTCGAGGGCATGTCCAGCCTGGCACTCTGGGCAGGGACCTGGGGACAGGTGGACGGCACGGCCCAGGGCCCAGGGGTGCTACAGGGATGGAGGAGTCTGGAGCACGAGGAGTCTGGAGCACGATAGCTGCTGGGAGCAGCTGAGCAGCTGCAGATGGCCATGGCCACGGCTGTGCCCAATGCCAGCACAGCCACATGTGCCAGGAGAGAGTCTCCACTAAACCAACCATCCTGGCTGGAATAACATCCCGTGCCTTGGGGCACAGGAGGCTGGTGAGCGCCTGGGTCACCCCGAGGGCAGCAGCCTGGGGGTTGCAGGGAGTCCATGGCCAAGCAAGTGTTGTGGGAGCTGCAGCCTGTTCCTGATGTGTCAGAGCCCGGAGCAGTGTGGCAGCACAGGCCCCCTGCCCCTGGCACAGTGTGGCAGCACAGGCCCCCCACCCCAGGCACAGTGTGGCAGCACAGGCCCCCTGCCCCTGGGCACAGTGTGGTCAGCACAGACCCCCCGCCCCGGGCACAGTGTGGTAGCACAGGTCCCCCCACCCCGGGCACAGTGTGGCAGCACAGGCCCCCCACCCCAGCAGAGCCCTGCCATGGTACTCACGCGCCGTAGGTGGGGATGGGCGGCGGCGGCGGCGCGGCTCGGAAGGTGTTGTAGACGGCGCGTCCCCGGCCCCGTAGGTGTGCCCCTCGGTAGGCCACGGCCGTCCCCGTGGTGGGGTACGGGAATCCCGTTACTGTGGGAGGAGGGGACACACGTGGGCTTTCCACAGCGGGTCTGCACGGCCGCAGCGGGGCACCCGTGACAGAGCCCACCCCTGTACCCCCGGCCCGTCAGGGACACGGCCCCGTGGGGATGCTGGGCGAGGGGATGGGATGGGGGGAGCAGTCCAGGCAGGGGTGCAGGACAGGGAGAGGGACCGGGGGCTGCTTGCTGTGCTGAGCAGTGGCAAGGTTGGACAGAATGTGGAGCTGACGTTCGGGGGGCACCTGTGGCAGGGACGGCTGCAGCCCGGTTATTACCTGCGTAGAATTCGGGGCCATAGACTGCTCCCACCACCGGGTTCAGCTTCCAGCCTGTGGGCAGAGAGAGCCAGTGAGGACAGGGCACTGCTCCCGTGGCACTCTGAGGGGCCACAGCCCCATCCCCGGGCAGGAGGAGGGCACGGAGGGGTTGTAGGCCTGCACTGGGCAGGGGTGGCTGCTCTCCGCAGCGGAGGATGTTCACGGTCAGAGCTCCACGGCAGCCGGGCAGCGAGTGTGCCCAGGGGATGCCCCTGCCCACCGCAGTCCCTGCTCTCTGGACACCGGCCCTTACCGTTGGTGTAAGGGTTGGCCACCTTCTTGTTGGTCATGACGCGGGCCGTGGCATTGTTCACCTGCAGAGAGAGGGACAGGGGCTCAGTGCCCGCGGGCTGTGGGGCTGGTGAGGCCGTGGTCCAGAGGGCCCCTGGGCTGTGCTGGGCACATCTTGCTGCTGCTGCGGGTGCCGGAGCGAAGGATGCGGCTGCAGCGGAGCTGGCACGGGGCAGGTCTGTGCCCGCAGCCGCCCCACCACACGCAGACCTGCTCGTACCCCCAGCCAGGCCAGGCCTCCTGGCTTCAGCAACGAGCTGGTGGCTGGTGCCCCGAGTGCTGCGGTGCCATGCTCAGGCCTGGCTTTGTTGGACCATGTTTTCCCCATCCGTGGGGTGCTGCTGTGCCCTGCCAGGCTCCTTCCCTGCCCTCAGCACTGCTGGGACGTTTCGTCCCATTCCCTCTGCCACGTGCCACCCTGCTTCCCACTGCTTGCCGGCCACCGGTGAGGAGCTGCCGACGAACGGGCAGAGCCCGATGCCTGTGCCAGGCTTGGAGAAATCAAAGCCTCCAGGGACAGGTAACCTCCGGCACTGCGGGTGCAGAGCCCCGAGTGGATCCTCCCTCCCGGCACAGGACAGGTGGGAACGGCACATGGGGTAGAGCCCTAAAGCTCCCTGCAGAGTGTGGGGCAGCTCCACAGCAGGCACGGGGCTGCGGGTGGGGGGCTCTGCCAGACCCATCTGTACCAGGCAGAACGAAGCCCCAGCTGAAGTCCCGGCTCTCCCTGCACATGGGAGGCTCCTTTGGGCCGGACGCTCCTCGTGCCAAGCGATGAACTTCCTGGCAGCCGGCACACATGCTCCTGTGCCACATTCAGGGACACATGCAAAGGCCGGGCACAGCTCCCCGGGGGCACCCAGGACCCAGAGCTGCCCTCAAGCACCCCGCAGCCCGGGCAGGGGACACGCACACGCAGGCATGGCACGGCACTAGCACACTTATCTGAGCACCTCAATCTTCCGGCCCTCTACGATGGTGCCATTCAGCTTCTCTCGTGCCCGGTCGGCATCTGTGCTAGTTTCAAAAGTTACAAACCCAAAACCCTGTGAGCAGAGGAGAAAAGGAAAAAGAAAGAGACAGAGAGAGAGAGAGAGAGACAGAGAGAGGGTGCAGGGACAGAGAGAGAGAGGGGGTGAATCAGGAGAGCTGGCGCAGAGGTGAGGCTGCCACAGTGCAGAGATGGAGAGCCCGGGCTGGGGTCCCCGCAGGGCCTGGGGGTCCCGGCTGAGGCCCCAGCATCGCCCACAAGCTGGGAGAAGAGTCTGGGAGAGGGGCACAGAAAACGGGGAAGATACAACAGAGACATCCAGACACAGAGGGACATGAGCTGCCTGTGGGGGGGGCAGAGCAAGCCCTTCCTTCCCTCCAGTGCCAGGGCCACCCCAGTTGGTGCAGGAGCTACCCCGAGATGGGGCATCCCATGCCAAGATCCCATGGGGCAGGAGAGGAGAGCAGGTTACAGCGCTGCCAGGCAACCCGGCTCCGCTGACCCCCTCCCCAGGACTCGCCACACGGTGCCAGCTGTGGGCAGCACCCACCTTGGAGCCCCGCTCATTGAAAATGATCTCCACATCCAGTATCTTCCCGAATTGCTGCAAGTGGAGAGAGCAGAAGGGTGAGTGCCCGTAGAGCCCCCGGCCCCACACCCGGGGCTGCTGGCACGGGGCTCTGTGCCAGGGATGGGCCAGGGACTGCCTTGGGGGCCAGGCCCAGGGACTCTCAGAGCCATGCAGGGGAGAGCCCTCATCCCTCCCACGGCTCCCACTCTGCCAGGACTTGGGGAGTGTCACCCAAAATCTCATTAGCCAGCACTGCTCTGAGTCCTAATGAGGGCTGGGAAGGGGATAGTGAAGGGAGACGAGGGCTCTGTGTCACTCCCCGCTCCACGCACAGGATGGGCCCTTGGGAGGGGACAGTGTCAGTGTCCCGATGGTGACACAGGGCAGCACTGAGCAGGGAGCAGGTGACGTGGTGGCTGGATGGGGCTGGACTCACCCCAAACATTTGCCGCAGGTCAGGGTCCCGGAATCGGAAGGGGATGTTGGAGACGTGTAACCTCTTAGGCTGCTGCTTGTCTGTGTTGTCTGAGGAATGTAGCTGCTGGCTGTCTGTCTGTGCCGCCTCGTCTGTCTGCTGTGGGAGGCACCACCACCATCAGCCCCTGGCCGTGCCAGACTCGTGCCCCTGCTGGGGCTCCAGTCTTGGGGAATGTCCCCCTGCCCTGTGCTTGGCCCTGCCTGCCCCCAGGGACACCCTGAAACCAGCGGTCCCCAAGCCTCAGGCAGCACCCCACGGGTGTCCCTGCACCCCGGTGAGCCGGGGGGGTGACGGCAGGGCTGTGGGGGTGCTCGAGGCGGGGGTGCATGAGGTGGGGGTGCTCGAGGCGGGGGTGCAGCCGCTGCCTGCGGGGCCGTGTGGAAGCACCGGGAAATGCTGAGCTCAGCGCTTTCCCGGTGCTGAGTTCCAACTCTGTAATTGCCATGATCTGGTGGAGCAGAGCCAAGCAGGTGGATTACAAGTGATCAGAAATGACAGGGGGGTGGGGGGGCTGTGAGGAGAGGCGATGGTGGGAGCCCCCAGCCCGGTGCCCCGTGGGATTGCAGCCAGGCAGCACCACTGCCCCAGCACCCTCCCAGATGCTCTGGGGACTGCAGCCAGGCAGCACCACTGCCCCAGCACCCTCCCAGACGCACAGCAATGCCCCCCTGTGCCCCCCAACCTGCTGCCTTACCGGTACCGTCTGCGTCCCTGCTATGGACTGTGTGCTGGCGTCGGTGCCCGGTTGCTCGGCGTGGCTCTGTGCTGGTGTGTAGAGGGTCATGGCGTGCTCTGGCACTGTGCTCTGCCCCGAGTAGTCCTGCGTGGGGTGGGGGTGCGGCGGCGCGTACTCTGCGGGGATCCCGTTCTGGGGGGGCGGGGGGTACTGGGCCGGGGGGTAGGGCTGAGCCATCGCGTCCGGCGGGGCCGTGGTGTCCTGGTTACCCTGCCGAGAGAGTGGCACCGGCCCCCTTAGCCGCTGGGGCACCCGGGCTGCCCGGGCTGCCACCTGCCCACAGATGGAGTCCTGGTCCCCGCAGCCAGACCCAGGCCCCCCATCCCACTACTCCACAGCCCCCCCAAACCCTGGTCTGTCTCCGTGCTGCAGTGGCTCTGGGCTCACGTTTCTATCAGCTGAGCCCCGATGCTCTCCCCCTCTGAGGCCCTGTCTACCTAGTGCACTGGGGCTTGGGTAGGAGGAC
The DNA here is from genome assembly GCF_003984885.1 of Neopelma chrysocephalum. Classification (NCBI taxonomy): domain Eukaryota; kingdom Metazoa; phylum Chordata; class Aves; order Passeriformes; family Pipridae; genus Neopelma; species Neopelma chrysocephalum. The sequence continues at coordinate 11,724,568 of NW_020897746.1, read as the reverse complement.
GGACGCTCCTCCGTGGGGTTTAACTCCTGAAGTTGGCACATCTCTGCCCTTGGGGAGGGTGACCCAGGCAGATCCCATTCTGAAGCCCGAGGTGGGGCAAAGCAGAGCCTGACTGGCAGCATTGCTGTGGGGGGGCTGCACAGCACTGGCACCTGCCAGTGTCCCAGTGCCAGTGGTGGCAGTGAAGGGGAGCAGGGCTGGGCAGGCAGGGAGGCGAGGCAGGGAGGAATGCTGATGGCCCCTTGGCAGACACCATAGAGGGATCAATTAACTGCTAAATATTTGATTAGGCCTTTTGCTCTAACGCAGCAGGCCTGGCCGCCCCGGTCAGACCAGGTGAGCTGCACCCACGCCAAAGGCTGAAGGCTGTTGGGGGCTTGTGGGGGGCCGGAGGTGCCACCCACACAGCTGTGCAGCCCACAGCCTGCACCTCTCCTGCCCACCCACCCATTCACCCATTGTCCATCTTCACGGCCCAGTGTGCCCCCGTGGGCTCTGCCCCCTCACACGTGTGTGCCACAGCCCCCACAGCAGCCCCCAGGCCACGCAGGGCAGCGCCCGCAGCCCCCCAGATGCTTTACAGCGTGCCGTGGCAGCCTCTGGCCCGTGAAATCCATCTGTGGCCCAGCCTGCGGAGACAAGCTCCTTAATTGCGTGTGTCCCCAATTTCTGCTGCCGGGGGGGTGGCAGAGGGTGCAGAGGGGACGCGCCGGCAGCCGCCACCCCCAGCCCACGGGGCCGTCGCGCCTGCGAGGGCGGCAGCAGAGCCGCGCCGGGGACACACGGGAACCCGGCGGGAACAGCCCCAATAGCTGCAGATCTGCAAGTCATCGGCAGCACCGGCAGCGCCGGCCCGTGCTGACTCAGCTGCTCGGGGACGCGCCAGCCCGAGGCACCTGCCAGGGAGGGCCGGGGCTGCCACGCTGCAGGAGCCGAGCCCAGCGCCGGTGCTGCCCCAAGACGGGCAGCCAGGAACCGCTCCTGCCCACACCACTCCTGCCCACACCGCTCCTGCCCTGCTAATGCCACCTGGCAGGCCGGAGGGTTCCATCCAACCCTGCTCCAGGGAGCAGGCAGACACCGACGGTCACAGCAGTCACACCTCCAGTGTGACCCTCCCTGCCGCATCCCTAATTCCTGGCGCCCATCTCTGACCTTGCCTGCATGCACAGAGAAAGGAGCAGCCCACATCCCTCCTGCGTGGGACACTCATCCCAGCTGCCACCACAGCCAGGATCAGCCACCACCATGTGGGGACTGGGGGCAGGGGACAGGGACTGTCCCGACCTGCCCAGATCTTGGGCCCCGCTGGCCCCTCGTCAGCCTGTCCCGACAGCCACGTTCATACCAGTTATTAATTAGGGCTGTCGCAGAGCCTGTCAACCCGGGTATTATTTCATTCAGGGACCATTAGGTTCCCCCGGTTGCTGCTCACAGCGCCGGGGCTGCGGGTGCTGCAGAGACACAAATCCAGGGCTCCCAAAGCCTCCCACCTGCCCCCAGCACCCGGCCACCCCCTGGGGACAGGGCTGCTCAGTCACTGGTGGGGTTGGGGGCGAGGGTTCCACGGGGAGGGGGATGCTGGTGGGTTTGGTTGTGTGATGCTTGCTGACATCCCAGGGAAAAAGCCGCTGCTCAGCTCTGCACCCCACACTGCCCACAGTACTGGAACAGCCCCATCCCCGGGCAGCCCCGGGCAGTGAGGGACCCCCTGCTCCTCCCAGGTGGTTACTGTGGCCCCTTCTCGAGGTCCCTCCCTGCACTGAGCACCCAGGGGGTCCTGGGGGACCCAGCTCTGCAGCCCAGAAGAGGCAGCCCGGGTGCTCCCAGCCTGGTGTGCCCGGCCATGCGAGGAGCCTGTGGCACAGTGCTGGCCCACGGGTGCTGGGGACAGGTGCTCTGACACACATCCCTTGCTGCCACAGTACCTGTTCCTCCTGGGGTGTGGGAATGCTCCCACATGGTGCTTTCGGCACTTGCAATAAAAGAAATGCTGATCATTAATAGTCCTTGGCCTCATTTAAAACGAGACAGATCAGTGTCCAAGCCTGGAGCAAAGCCGGTGGCATTTAACGTGGCACAGGAGACACAAGAAGTGCTCCACCACCTCCGCTGCCCACCTGCTTGTGCAGGTACTGCCAGGACTGTGGCACAGCCCTGTGCTGAAACACCACAGCCCCAGGGACAGCAGGGGAGAGGCTGGGACGGGGAGCCCAAGTTCCCCTGTGCAGTGTCCCCTGTATGGTGTCCCATGCCCAGTGGCTGCTGCCTGGCATCCCCTCCGTGGTGTCCCCTGCCCTGCCCACGGCTCAGTCTCGCACCACCAGCCCTGCGCAACGGCTGCTGCAGCAGGCAGTGGGTAGATATCATCTTTAGCTGATTAAATGTCCCTCATTAATGAGTTTCTTTAATTAATGAAGTTTTTTTGTTTGCTCCACTTGCTTTCTCCCCCTGTACTCTGCCTCCTCAGCACAATCCAGGCCATTTCCTTTCAAGTCATTTAGCGTGTGGGGCCGGTTCCTGCCGACGCCGCACTTTGGTGATTGTGCCTGTCAGCTTGGGGCTGATGATGCCGTTTCCCACATTTGCTCCTTTATAAGAAAACAACGCACCGGGAGCCCCCAGACCCAGAGGATGGGTCAGAGCAATCAGCCGAGTGCAGAGCCCTGTGCTAACAATGGGGCACCCGCTGGCCACGAGCACCCTGCGACGGGCCACCAAACCTTGCCCCCGACAGGCGTCCTGCCAGCACAGAGTGACGGTGCCCCGAGCGAGTGCCCGGGGTTATCGGCCGCACACCAGCACCTGCACCCTGCTGCCACCACGGCCGCAGCCACCACACACCTGCCTGATTTCCTCTAAAGCCTCGTGGCCACCCTGCTGCTTTGGCCTGGCCCCACTCCCATCTCCAGCCCGTGCCAACTCCCACCAGCCAGCTCTGCCTGCAGCTGGGCCCTTCCTGCACTACGGAGTGTTGATGGTGCAGAGGCAGCACGGCACAGCATTGCCCAGTCACGGCATGACACCACCCAGTCATGGCAGGACACTGGTGATGGCAGGACACTGCCTGGTCATGGCATGTACTGCCTGATCACAGCTCGGCACTGCCTGGTCATGGCTGAACCTGCTTGGTCACAGCACCACCCACTCGTGTGCAGCTGGGCCTGACGCCGGCATGTGGAGCCCCGGAGCAGCTGGAGAGGGGACACAGTCCTGTCACCACACACCTCCCCACCCTGAGAGTGGTCCCCACTGCTGCAGCTGTCCCACTCCTCCTGCTGGGAATCAGACACCTCCTGGAGGGGGGGGGGAAATGGGGCCGAGGTCCTCCCCCCACCACAGCATCTGCAGAGCCCCCCCAGGTGTTCCTGCAAGCTGCAGAGCCTCAGTGGGCACATCCTGCAGGCAGCACAGGCAGGGCAGGGAGGGCAAGCAGCGCGGGCAGAGAGTGCAGGCAGAAAGCACATTGCTGTGACCTGGAGTGCCTTCTGCCCGCTCACGGAGGACAGGGCATCCCCTTGCCACATTACGAGGCAGCCTGAGGTCACTGCTGTGCTCAGGGAAGGGTGTTGAGCAATTCCCAAGGTCCCCTGTGGACCTGTGCCCACCAGCAGGAGATGGAGCAGGTAGATGGGACCATCTGCCCTTGTGCCCACTGCTCCAGAGCAGGGCAGTGCAGCACGCTGGGCAGCAGAGATGGGCTCAGCAAACGCCCCAATGGAGGCAGGAAGGTCCTGGCATGGCCCCACGTGCCCCCCATGCCCCCTGGGCCCCCGCAGCCATCCCCGTGCCCAGCACGGCTCGTCTGCGTGACAGCCACAACGTCCCCTCTTTGACCCGGCAGCTCGTTCATGCTAATGACTGTCAACATGAAACAGAGGCCGTGAAGGGGAAGAAAATTACTCCCTGAAAAGGAATTGACTGATCCCCGTCATTTCTCACGGAACCACTGACCTGTGAATATTTCATTACCCCAAATGCTGCACCATCCATACAAAGCAGCACCTGGCCCTGCACACCCACCCGTGGAGCTCCCAGCTGCGGGGAGTGGGGTCAGGGTGCCCACCATGGGGACAGCCCTGGCCCCAGGAGGGACGAGCCCTGCCCACCGTGGGGACAGTGGGAGGTGGCGGCGGGTTGCTTCTCCCCAGAGTGGGGCCAGACCTCACGGAAAGCTGGGCGGGAGGATGAGGAAGGACCCAGGGGAGGCAGCAGTGAAGGCGTGAGGAGCTGCGGGGACCAGAGGCAGCAGCCGCCGCACTGGATGTCTTCATCAGCGAGGGCAGGGAGGGGTGAGAGCCTGGTAATGGCATCTGCCAGGGATGCTCCGGTGGGAAGGGAGCGCTGCAGAGAGCAGCAGGGCTGGTGAGGCCAGGCGGGACCCGAGGGGCAGCAGTGATGGTGTGAGAGGAGGAGGAGTGGGGAGGAGCAGGCCAGCCCGCCGGCAAGGGGAACACCATTTTTCTGAGCTGCCACACACTGCCCAGGCACCTCCCATTCCCCCTTCCCTGCTCCTACCCTTGGCCCCCCGAGCCCCCGCCAACAGAGCCAGGGCTGGACGCTGCTGCCCCTCTGTCCACAGGAGCATGGGGAGGAAGGATGCAGCGATGGCAGCCATGAGACATGCAGGAGTGGGGATGATGAGATGCTGGCCTGGGCACACACCTGTGCACGTGTCCCCATCACCTCCAGTGCGGGGCAGGGGGACCACAGTCCGGTCCCAGCTCCTGGCTCTGCCAGCTGGAAACTTCGGAGCTGAAGCCGCATGAAATATTCATGAAGTAAATGGTGCAATTTCATCTGCATTCAGCCAACTTCATGTATATTTCAGAGTATTATGAAATGATAATGTTGTGTAACCGAGGCGAGACGGGGGTGCTTGGGGGGGGCTCCTGGCCACCCCCCGCCTGCGTGGCCGACAGCTCCCAGCTCACCTGTCCCTGTCCCTGTGCCGCTGCACCGGGAGGGACCCGCGGCCGCGGCACCGCCGGAGACGTGGCAGGAGCAGGCGCAGCAGTGGGAGAACAGAGCTCTGGGACACACAGCACTCTGCTCCCTCCTGATCAGGGCCCGGAATCTCCGGCGGGGTCAGGGCTCACCCGTGCCAGCTCGTGGCATCGTCAGCGATGCCAGGGCTCACCTGCAGCAGCCCCCGGCATCACCGGCAGTGCAGGTGGCGTTCCCGGCACAACTCTTCGTTCAGGCACGCTGGAGCAAGTCACACCTGGTCTGTGCAGCGTTGGCCGGGATTCCCAGAAGCATTTGGTCCCCAGTGGACACCAAAATGCTGGGACAGGTGGCACGTAAGGTACAAACTTGGCTGCAGAGCGCAGGGATGGGCTGGAGAGGACCTGAGTCCTCAGCAGCGTCCAACGGAGCTTCCTGCTCCTCCTGAGCCGTACGGGCACTGGTGCCCAGGCACCGCACAGCCTGGCACACCAGGGTGACCCGCCTGCTGCTCCAGCAGTCCTGGGAGCAGCTGCTGTGTCCTCCTGCTGGCAAGGGCTGGGGGCTCTAAAACCCTTGCGTGGAGCTGCCAGAGCCCAGCTGCATCCAGGCAGCTCCAGACAACGCAAGCGGTGGGATGAACGGCCACGTCCACTGGCCTCGTGCCTTCCTGCGAGCTCCACGCCAGCTCCACTGCCATTCCACACCCGGCCCCAGAGCTCACAGGGCTCAAGGAGCCCAGCTGGACCCCGGCCCTGACCCTGCAGAGCCCCTCACACCCCAGAGTCCTCTCACGGCCCCTGTCCCTGCCACACCTTTCCTGCTGCGCTGGGGCTGTGGCGCAGCTGCTTGCGTGGCCAGCGTGGGCACCGGGGGCACCACGGACCCATGTGTTTGCCCGGACAGTGCTCACACACAGCCCTCTCTAATAGGCAGCCAGGAGCATAATTTTTCCTCTAATTACATATTCAGCACTTCTGAGAAAATGAGATTTTGGTAATTCAATTGGACTGAGCAGCAGCGCTATAATAAAATGAAATTTGTAACAATCGCGCAGTTAAATTAGTTAAATGGAGAGGAAGGAGCTGTGGAAAATTGACCCCTCGATCTCCTAAAGACTAATCAGACATTTGAACCGGGTTGTGCTAACAGAGCCCCCGAGGTGTTCGGCACAGAGAGAGGGGAAACCAGAGACACCGCGAGGGAAGAGCTGGAAAAGAGCCGGGACCTTGCGGTGCCGCAGAGGGGACGCCCCTGCTCCAGCCCTGGGGTGGGCCAGGACGGGTTTGGTGGGGAAGGTTTTGGGTACAACACTGGTGCCATGTCCTCTGTGGCACTGGCCATCTCCAGGGCTTGGCCAACAAGGTCCCAGCAATGGCTGATGCTGTGGAGGCCACTGTCCCCACGGGCTCCTGGACACACGCTGCATCCTTGCTGGGTGCACAGAGGGTGGCAGATGGTCCCTCTCTGCCAGCAGGGACTGCAGGGACATGAGCACCTGTGCCCTGCAGTGGGACCAGCCCTGAGTGGGAACAGGACCACCTGGGCAGGGACGACACACCACACTGGGCATGTGGGGGAGGAGCATCCCACAGGCTGGAGGGGCTCTACAGCAGGTACAACGTAATTAGCCTCAATATTTATCTTGTTGTTCCTCTTCTCTATTTTTTCTTATGAAAGAAAAGGAGAAAAAGACGAGTTTCTCATTTGCAAGTTAATTAGTCTAATTACCTCTAATTAAGAGCTCCCCACACAATGCAGATCACAAATAAGCTGCCACTGTCGCCTGCTCCCACTCTTCTTTCCCCAGTTTTGATTTTTCACAGGAGCTGTTTGAAGGCTGCGGCCGGAGCTGAAGCTGAGAGATGCCGAGTGGGTGCAGCCAGGGATGGGGAGAGATGTGGGATCCCAGTCTGGGGCTGCTCCCCTCCATGGCCAGTGCCTCCAGGCATGCAAAGGGACGGTCCCGCTGCTGCTCCCCTGGGGGACCCCAGCACAGAATCAGGGCTCAGCTCACCCTGGGGAACTCCAGCCTGGAGCCAGGGCTCAGTCTGGCTCTCCCACCCTGCACCAGAGCAGGACCCACATGTCCTTCCCTCGATTCCCTCCCTGGGAAGCTCCTGTGCACATAAGGGGCTTTGTCCACACACCCCAACTGGTGCTGCTGAGGGGGGACGAGTGGGTACAGCTGGTACCTGGGTGTCCTGCCAGGCAGCTGGAGTGGGGATGCAGCTGGAGTGGGGATGCAGCCAGCACGGCCCTGGCTCATGGCTCAGACCCGGAGGCTTCTTGAGCTCTGTTTCCACCAGAACAGTGTGTCCCCAGACACGACCCAGCCAGCCTGGGTGAAAAAATGGGGACAGGAATACGCTGGAAAACACGATCCTCACCGGGCTCTGCTTACCCTGACAGCTCCCCAAAACTGCCTGCTTTCCTGGATGCTCAGGAACCTATCAGGGGGGCAAAGTGAGAACCCGGGCTTGGGACACTGGCTGGGTACAGCAGGGCTTGTGTGGGATTTGGGAACTGCACCCGACACCTGGGTGGCAATGCCCGCAGCACCCGGCGATGCCTGTCCTGTGGCAGCCACCACAAACCCTGTCACCTGCTGGAGCAGGGGGGACACCTGCTCCCTGCTGGCTGCAGGAACACTGAGAGAGGTGGTGCAGGTTAAAGCCCTGCCATGGTTGCCCAGGGGCAGCAGAGGGGTGAACCCTGTGGCAGCCTGCAGCTCCCAGCCCGCAGCTCCCAGCCCGCTCGATGGCACTGGTGTATCATCAGCCCAGTAGCCACGGCATGGCCAGGACTGCAGAGCCCCTGGCCACATGCTGCCAGGCTCACACTGGCACTGGGAAGATCCAGTCCCTTCCTTGGACATTTGGTTCCCTTCTGAGCTCAGGTGCCTTTCCCAGCCTTCCCGACACTGGCACTTCCCCAGGGCTCCTTACACTCTCCTGGCACCCAGCCCCACACCTGCCTGCCAAACCCAGCTGCACCAAAGGTACTAAGACCCTTCCTGGAGGAGCTGCAGTGCCCCTTGGTGCCCCCAGCTCCTCCATGGAAGCCCATTATTCCACAGGCACAGTGCCCCCATGCACGGGAGTCACCATCCCCACGGGGAGAGCAGCTGGAGAGCCAAGTGACCCTGAATTTCACGGAGGTGCCTGGGGTGCCCTGGCTGCAGCACCCACTGTCCCGCCCAGCCCTGGAGCCACGCTGGCCCAGGGGCAGTGCAAGAAAATCAGGTTTCAAAAGCATTTTCCCATTTGGATGCTGGTCCCTAAGTGGAGGAAGCTGTAGGGCCAGGGCGGTGGAGCTAGCGGGGGGTGGCCCATGCTCACTGTCCTAATTAGCCTTTCTTTGTTAACCCCCCCCAACTGCCTGTGATGCTCAAAGAATGACAGATACTAAATCTAATTTAATCTACTCATTCACCCATCACTATAGCACTAAAATAGGAATATACCTATAAAAAGAGCATTGCCAGGCAGTGTGGGCCAAAATCACAGCTATTGTGGGAAAAGCAGCTTTGCAAAGCTAAAATTAATGTCAATGTTTTCAATATATGTATTTATATAAAAAGCAGAAAATGTTCCTGGTGGCTTTAAGGCTGGTCCTCACCGAGCAGAGCAGCTGCCACAGCATGGCCAGAGCCGTGAGCCACCGTGCCAGGTCCCGTATCCGTGCGACGCGCGAGCAGGGGGAGAAACCCGGTTTGAATCGAACCCGCTGCTGCAACACACGACAACACTGCTCGGAATAGACCCGCTCCCTAAAAATATAACATGCTAAACTTGGCAGCAACCCTCTTGGAAAGGAATTTTCCAAGCAGGATTTGCAGAGGCTGTTTCCCAGCGGGCCGGGCACTGCTCAGCCAAGTCTCCTGCGCCACAGTGTGACCGTGGGCACCGGGGATGTTCCCAGCAAGCAGCAGCTCAGGGGCAGCGTTGCAGTGGGGTTCAGCACGCCTGTACATCAACCTGTGCTGGGGCCAGAGCTGCACGGGCACCACTACCTGTGCTGGGGTTGTGCTGGGGTCGAGCACTGATTCCGAGGCTCAGAGCCTGAGCCCTGTCCTGCAGCCATCACCTGCACACTCACAACAGCAGCTCTGGGTAGAGACCGACTCCTCTGTTCATGAAATGAAGCCACCAAAGTGTCCCTCCGCACCAGGTCCTTGCTGAGCAAGAGCCAAATGTCCCCGCCAAGCCCCACTGAAGGACACAGCGTTCCTGCGGGCACAGGCTGCTCTGCCAGGGGCACAGACCCATCCTCCTGCAGCCTTGGGCCCCCCAGGGGCACCACTCTTGGAGCACATCAGTGCTGGGAGGAATTCCTGGACACAGCACTCAGAGTGCTGTGGATGGACCATGGCTCCCGTGGCCAGGCCAGGGAGGCCACGTGGGGGGATTGGAGCAGAGCGAGCTGCTGGTACCCACAAGCACCTGCAAGCACCTGGATGAGCCACTGGTATTGATGAGCCCTCACTGGCGCTGGGAGAACCGAAGTTTTCCCGAGAACTTAATTTCTTGGTCATTCCTTCAAATCCTGGCACTGTGGAGAACGCTGGGGCCGGGAGCCATGAAACACGGGTAGCATACTGAGGAACAAATCTAGCCCATGCCACAAACTCCTGGCAGGGAGAGCACGTGTCCAAAGGAATGATGGCAGCTAGTGCATGCAGACCCTGGAGCCTCCCAGCTCCTGACCCCCTGGCCAGTCCAGCAGACTCATTTCCCAGCCAGTGAATCAGTCACCATCACGGTATGTGCCCACCCCAGGTGCCCCACTACAAATCCCCACACCTGGACAGGGAGAGCTGTAACCCAGGGGGTCAAAACCAAGCTCCCCACAGACCTCAGGACACAACCAACTTGTGGAGAGTCGGTTGAACCCCCTGAGGTGCCCCTGCTACACAGAGGGGAGCTGAGCCAGCTGACCAGGGCCAGCTCTGCAGCAGCACTGTTCGCTCTGTGCTCCTCCGGTGCAGGTGGCACAGGCGGGCACATCCAAAATCCAGAGCAAATCCAGGACTAAAGCAGGTGCCAGGCAGGCCCACTGCTCACCTGGGCAGGATGAGGGGCCTGGCAGAGCCCATGCCCTGTGCCCCTGCCCCGCGTGATGGCTGCCAGTGACGTTCCTCTGCCTGATGCCTTGTTGTGATGTGCACTGGGAGACACCTGTCCCCAGGCACCGGGTGCAGAACCTCTGCAGGTGACAAACCCCAGGAAGAGGATGGAGATTTTTGCCTCCATTGTGTTCAGCTGGGTGAAAATCCAACTCCAAATCTTGTAATAAAACCCTCCTCCTGGCTCGCAAGTCCGGAGCTGCTGCCAAGGAGCAGAAGGCTTCTGGGAGAGCAGGGAGGAAGAGATGCAGAACACGATGGTCAAATCAAACCAGGCAGGGCGACGGGGGAACCAGGAGACACCGGGTGCAGAGCCACGCGTCTGGGAAAGCTGCTGCTTCCCAGGGATCCCCAGCTCCGCTTTGCCCAGCCCTGTGGGCACCAGGAGCCCTCATCTGCCCACCCTGCTGCTGTCCCTGTCACCGTGAGCCACAGGCAGCACAGCCAATCCATGCCAGAGTGCTCCGCAGGGCAAGGGAGCGGCACAGCTGAGCCCCTCGTGTGGCCAGGGACAAGGGGATCCCGGCCGAGAGGGACACCTCCCACACTGCAACAGAGGCTCCAGGCCCCGTTCTGGCTTCCATTCCAAAGCATCCATGTGCTCCCTTCAGAGGGACAGAAACTGCCCTCCAGGACGGGTGGGGGCTCAGGGATGGTTTCTGCTTGGTGTCAGAGGTGCAGCAGCCTCGGGGAACTTGACGCAGCCCGGGGAGGCTGAGAGTGAAATCCAGAGCAGCTCTGGCTCTCCCCAGGCTCTGCCCGCAGGAGGGTGCAATAAATCACACACCCGCCTCGGCAGCCCCTGCCGCAGCCCCCGCGCGCCCCGCGCTCCTGTAACCAGCACCAGCTTCACCAGCCCCATCGCCCACACACCAGAGAGAGCAACCACGGGCCCTGCCATCCCCACCGCCAGCAGCCACGCTCCGGCTGCGACCCCGCTTGGACACCGGCCATGGACATCCCAAGGGACAAAACACTCCACAGCCCTTCGGGCTGGAGTGGAGGGTTGGCACCGGTGCCTGTCCTTGCCGCCGGGTGAGCCGTGCCGGCCACGCCATGAATTTTTAAACTCCTGAAAGCACAAATGGAGTGGTTTGCCTGGCTGGGAGATGGGATTTCCGATGCAGCAAAGAGGCATTTGAAGAAGACGCTGCCTCTCCCAAACTGCGCTTCCCCCGGGATGACGAGCCTGGAAACCCGGGGCGCTGGGTCCGGCGCAGGAATCGGGGCAGCCCCGTGGGACAGCAAAATCCTGGCCAGGGTAAAGGACCAAACTGACGGCCCTGGCACCCTCCATCCGGGCCACCCAAACTTGGGACTCGCCCGGCGCTGCGTCCCCCAGTCCCTCTGCAGCACCTTCCCGTGACAGCGAGACAAACCTGGCCCGGCCACGGGCACCCGCGATGGGACAGCGCACACACACACACGGATGTGCACACGCGTGTGCACACACAAGCTCGTCACCTTCCCTTCTCCCCAGAGGCCGCTCAGGCCGCGCAGGAGCCTCTTCCCTTTATCCGAGCATCCATCATCGCCCGGCGGCAGCAGCGCCGAGGCGGGGGAGCGCTGGACCCGCGCCGGCGGCTCTCCTGCTGCACTGCCCGCGCCTCAGCCACGCTCCAGCCCCGGCCGCGCTCCCGCCGCCTCCGCGGGGAAACCACAGAAACCCCCCAAAGCCGCAGCCGAGGACCCGGCGCCGCGGGGCTGGAGCGGGTAGGCTGGGAGGAAGCTGTCAAGCTCTGACCCTCCGCAGAGAGGGAACCAGCCAGAAACACGTGTGAACCGGAAAGCAAGAAAATCCCCTGGAGAGGGTTGCTTACCTGTTGGAGGTAGAGGAAGGCTGGAGGACAGGGGAGAGAGTGAGGAAGCATGCCTGAGTTGGAGACAAGGAGGCAGCCCGAGTTAGCCATGGAGCACAGCATGTGTCGACAGGTAGCCGTGGAGCTGCTCGCGGGTCCGTCCTCTTCCGCACACTGCTATCCACCGCTATCCTCGTCTTCCCGGCTGGCCCCTCGGGCTCTCCCCTCCTCGCCGTCCCTCCCGACCCCTCGGCGCTAGTTAGGAGGGTTCATCTGTGGCAGGCCGGCTGCGCTGCCGCCAGAGCAGCGCTCGGCTCTTCACTTCGGGGCCATTAGACACTGGCACTGAGCGCACGGTCTGCAAAGGGTGTGCGTGAGCCAGAGCGGAGCGGGAGAGAAAGGAAGGGGAGGAGGAAGGAGAGAGGGCTTGGGAGTGAAATAAAAGGGGTGGGAGTTGGAGGAGGAGGGGGAGTCCCCTGTGCATTCAGACATCAAACAGAGCTCTGTATAAAATGAAGAGAATCCGTAATGACATGAGAACAGCTGATCCCGCACTTAACCCCTCCGCCGCCGCCGCTCGCAGATGGCTTCCCTGCCGTCCTCGCCGCCCCGGCCACACGCTGGGGAAGCAGCCGGGCAGGATGGGGCCGAGTGGGCAGAGCTGCCTCCCTTCCCAGCGCCGGCTCCCCGGGGGAAGAAGGGTCTCACGGGGAGTTTCGGTGGCGCGCCGCGGGAAGCCGTGCCGAGCTGCCGGCACTTCCAGCCGCGCGGCCCCCGCAATGGCAGGGCCGCCGGGGCTCCCCATGCACACACCGCCGGACACGTGCACGCGTGGGAGCCGCCACGGCAGGGCGGCCGTGCTGGGGGGACACGGGAGCCATGCAGCAGCCCCAGCTCCGCCTCCCCAGCAGCCACCGACCCGCTCCCGGCTCCCGCAGCCCCGCGTGGCCCCGCAGCCGCTGCCGCACCGCCACGGGCCTGCGCCACCGCGGGCAGGGCCGGCAGCCCACGGCGTTCCCCGTGGAGTGGCCGCAGCCTCACCGCTGCCCGCGAGCCCCGGGCACAGCCTGGGGCTCCCACGCCTCGGCAGGGCCCTGTGACCCCCTGCCAGCCCGCCGGCCCCCCAGGCGTGGAGGGCTGCGGGAGCCCTGCACCCTGGGGTGACAGGAGGGGCCCTGCCCGCTGGCACTGGCTTCCCTGTGTTCCCCAGAGCGATGGGGACCCTCCGCCCCAAGAACCACCGGCCGGCCGGCGGTCAGCCCCGGCAGAGCTCCAGAGGCGTTCTGGCGATTCCGAGGGGCCTGCGGTGCTGCCAGCAGCCCTGACGCATCCACACCACACACACCGCTGTCACAGCTGCCATGGCAATAGCCTACGTGCCGGTGCCCGTCAGGGACCGCTGGCGTGGGTGCACGCGTGTGCTCGCTCGGGTCCCCGGCCCACCTCGCGCCTCCACCCGTCCGCAGCCCCACAGCAGCCACAGAGCCCCTCTGGTGCCACAGAGCTCAGCACTGGCACAGGGGTCCCTCCCCAGCACCCCACACCCTGGCACTGCATCACGCCTGGCTCTGGAGCCGTGGCCGAGGCTACCAGGATGGTGTTCTGCTGGGGTACGTGGGAAACAAAACCTGGGCTCAACTCAGTTTCCATCTTGGCCAAATGTGATGCACAAAGGCAGGGCTGTGCCAGCAGCTGCTGATGCTCTGTCTCCGCCGGAGCCTCCAGCACACGACCAGCCCTTTTTGGAGCTGGGATTTTCCACAGTATCCCCAGGCAGAGCGACATGCTGCAGTGTCCTGGTACACTCACAGCGGTTCCCGTTTCTACTGCAGACACTCAGAGCAGCAGCATGTGGCACGGCCGGCCCGGAGCCACGGGAAAAACCTGCTCTGGAAGAGCAGTCCTGAGGAAGCAGTGTCTGGGGCCTAGGGAGCGCCAGCCCCTCCTGTGGGGTTCTGTGACTGGGGGGACCACGCTCCATAGGGACCACAAGGTGCCAAACTGGGGAGGGGATGTCAGGCTGGGGGAGGGTTTGTCAACACCATCACCCTCCGGAACCAAGCGCCGAAAGGGTCCGGCAGCGACATCCACTCCACTGCCAACAGCATCCCCGGGCACTGCTCCCTGCGAGGAGCACGGGTGTGCCACCATGACTGCCTGCCATCCAGCTCCGAGGAGCACAGGTGTGCCACCGTGACCATTTGCCATCCAGCTCCAAGGACCACGACAGACACAGTGGCCCCTCTGGTACACTGCAGTGCTCGGACCCCGTGCTCCCGCTCCCCTCCAGCTCCCCTTCCTCGGAACCCCACGGCCCCAGTGCCACACTCTCCAGCACCCGGGGCAGGATGTGGGACAGCTCTCTAAGGCACAAGTGGGTCCTCCCTCAGCCCCTCAAGCAGCTGAGGGGAGAGTGGCCCCCCGAGGCACCTGCACGCACCCAGGCACCGCACAGACCCCGGTGCAGGGCGAGGGGCACCCTGAGCAAGCTGATGGGCAGCTCTGAAGGCCCTGGGCTGGTCTGGCTCCACTGCAGCTCCCGGAGGTGACAAGGGCAGGGCAGTGCCCGGCACGCCGGCCTGGCGGTGCCCAACCAACCAAACCACGTGAGGCAGAGGCCGGCTCCAGGATGAGGTAATCTGCCCGTCCTCCCCCGCGCCAGAGCCTGGCTCCGGCCAGGGTGACTCAAAGGCATTCCTGGCCCGTGGCAGCACCACGAGTGCTGGCACTGCCCTGAGCCAGCAGCAAGATGGGCCCGGCCCTGGGAACTGAGGAGTGTTGGACGTTGGGAGTCTCCTTTCTCCCTCCTCCAGCCATCACCAACACCTGCCTGGCTGCAGAGACGCCCCACAGCAGCAGGGAGCCCTGGGGAGCTCCAGCATGGCAGGGCAGCACCAACCCCACAGCTCCAGCGGGGAACATGTTCCCAGCCACCAGCAGCCGGTGTCCCTCACCCTGCTGCTCCCAGTGACACTGTGCCACAGCCCCAGCTGGCAGCACCAGCTCCGAGGAGCCCTGGCCAGGGCTGCCCAGCCCGGCGGAGCCACAGCCCTGGAGGAGACCCTCTGAAACTGAAGCCTCCTGGAATGAAAGTTTATTTATCTGTTTAATTAAGATGTGTTCACCAGGCGCACAGACCCCGTTCCATCTGTCTCACTTACAGCCGCGTCCCAGTAAAATTAAACCTAATAAATATCAGCAGAGGGAAAGCAAAGGGCATGTGTGAGATATACGATCAAAGGCAGAAGCTGCACAAGGCTGCAGTTCTCAGCACATCTCTCTCTGCCCTTCGGGGCTGGGCTGGCACTGTGCTCCCCCACGCAGGATGGGGCTGCCTTTCCTTCAAATCAGCACAATTCCCAGCTTTTTATTTATTTTAAATGAACCCTTGAGGGCTCCTTCGTTTTGTTTTCTGGAAGAGGGAGAACAACATGGCACTGGGACAGGAGTGGTCTTGGCCACTGTTCTGGTGCTGGAGCCAAGGGGCAGAGCCTGCAGTGGGACAGCTGACGGGCACACACCCCCCAAACCACCACTGAGGGAACCCGCTGGGGACAGTGCGGCACATCCAGCCGCTCCAGGTACCCGGGATGCACCAGCAGCCAGCGCGGTGCTGGCAGCTCCCGGGGAAATGCTAGGACAGCTCGGCTCCCCTCTGAGGCACATTCCACCATTTGGAAACTTTATCTGCCAGGAACGAGGCCCCAAGGTCTGCCCAGAGCCCCCTCAGGCCCCCCGAGCGGGTGGTGCCATAGGCTGGTGGCGTGGCATGGCTGTGGCACATCCAGGTGCCCAGGGTCCTGCACACACTGCACTGAGCCCCGAGCACACGTCAGAGCTGCTGCCCTCGTCAGAGCTGCTGCCCTCCCAGGTCTGCCCCAGCGCTATGTCCAGATCCTGACCCACGGGATGCAACGGGAAATCCAGCCCCTGGTACTGCACTCCTCACCAGGACCCATCCCTCATCCTCTCCCAGAGAGGGATGACGCAGTGCCCATGGACCTGCCCATGGCACAGCCACGGGTGGGCTCCCAGTTTAACAGGACCCCCACGGCCCCTGCAGCACGCTCCCATGGGGCAAAGCTGGATGCTGATGCTTGGGAGAGCTGCCAAAAGAGGGCTGCAGGTCAGGTGAGGTGCAGCCACTGCCACGAGGGCTGGTGAAGTCAGACCAGTGAGGTCAGACCGCGAGGTCAGACGCTCCAGCCTCCCCGGGGTCACCCTGCGAGTGCAGCGCCGGTGGCCCGGTAGCACCCAGGGAACACAGCACCCGCCTAATCCTCTTCTCCCACCCGCTCCAGAACGCCTCCAAGCCATGGCATTCATTAATTAAAAGCTCATTAGTAGTTAGTCATAGACGTAAAGCGATTAGATGAAGGTGCTGACGGATCTGAGCCGCCGTGCTGCGAGGGGAGGGTCCCACGTCCCCAGTGCCTTGGCTGCAGGGACTGCCCCAGTGCAGGGCACAGACCAGGGCAGCGATAAGGGACCAACAAACCTCCTCTCCATCTTTCCCTGCTCCTTCCTCCTACTCCAGCAGCTCTCAGGGGTCGCTGGAGACCCCGCCTGCTCTTAATTCCCAAAGGTGGAGCACCCAGGTATGATCTCACCAGGTGAGGAGGGGACTGTGACCAAGACACGGCCAGTATCTGAGACAGCAGCTGTGGCAGTGGGAGGGGAGCAGGAATGCAGGGAAAGCATGTGGAAGTTTAATGGGATCCAGGGAAAAAATCCACCTCACTGAGAAGTTCCTGGCCCATGGTGAGGGACAGGATGAGGCCTTGGGCACCTTCAACCTCTGTCGAGAGCTGCCAGCACCGTGCAGAGCAGGAGAGTGGCTGGGCTACCATCGGGGGATGTCCTATGGCCCCCCGTGTCACCCCCCTCTCCTTTGCCCTTCAGCCACACAGGCAGGGAGAGGACCCTCAGTGCTCTCTACAAAACGGTGCCCTGGTTGCAGCCACCCTCTGTCCCCCATCATGTGGCACGAGCAATCAGTGCACAGGGACCTGCAGCAGCTCCCAAACCCTGCGGGACACACGGCAGCTCCTGCGGGGACACACTGACACCCCTGGCTGGGAGGACGAGCCGGAGCCTGTCACTCTGCCGGGCTCCTCCACCCGCACGACCCTTCCAGAAGCCCTTTCACTTGACAAAATATTTACATGAAATGGCAATTAGGCTCCCTGAATTTAATGAGAATTAACATGCAGCAGCAGCACCGCGGCAGAGCAGCTGCTGCTGAGCACCTCGAGCTCGTGGGCCGGGTGGGCAGCGTGGGGGGGCCATGGCAGGGGAAACAGCTGCACCACGTGTGTCACAGGGTCACCAGGGCCACCACCACCACTGGGGCCAGAGTTACTGCCAAGGCCAGAGCCACTGCCAGGGCCAAGGCCACCGCCAGGGCCACCACCACTGCCAAGCCCAGCGTGGATGAAGGAGGAGGCAGGAATGATGGAGGGTGACCAGGAACGACGGAGGGTGATGCAAGGAATGAGCAACTGCGGACCCAGGGACCCAAAATGCCTCATCCCAGAGTCCCCCTCTTTTCTGAGACCAACTCTGTTGCCTGACAAAGAGTTCCCAAGAAAAGGCACCCCCTAAGATGTGCACCAGCCTCTCAGGCTGCTGGGGAGCTTTGGCAGCAGGCCATGGGGTGTCAGCACATGGGGCAGGACAGGGGGGTCCGAGCAACCCCAAGCAGGGGTACACGTGGCATGCCAGTGTGGGCACTGGGCTGGGACCCACTGGAGCAGCAGACAGGTGAGGTGGTCAGGGAGGAGCACCGGGCTGGAGTTGCTCCAGGAGCAAACACTCCATCCTCATTATGAGGCTTTTTAAATGCACAGATAGGATATTAGTGTTAAACAAGCACTGGGACTCCAGGGCAAACTTTAAAAATCATAATATTTACAGACCCCTCCTTCCCCTCACCCCACGTGCTCTTTATTTCCCTGCAATTACCGCTCATTTGAAGACATTCTGCTTCGGCATCTCAGCCTGTTGCGATGTCAATGACTGAGCCACCCACAGCACTCCCACCACGAGGGGACACCGGACCCTCTGCTTCCTCCCACGCCACGAGAGATGCCTGTGATGCCACGAATGACCCTCACTGCTCTGCCAGGACCACAGCCCCTGCCCAGCCTCTCCCGGCAGAGCCGGGGATGGCACCGCGCAGAGCCCAGACCGGCTGTCCCAGGCACGGGACAGGGAACAGGGACCCTTAAGCACCCCTGCCCCAGAGCCAGTGCGGTGTGGGGAGCTGTGCCCGGAGCTCCCACGGGAACTGGCACCCACGCTGCCCACGCCTGCCCGGCCGAGCGCCGCAAAGCCACGTGGTGCCAGCGGAAGCTCCGGTTCACTCCTGCAGCTGTGGTGGGTCGTTAAGTCCCTGGGCAGAATTAGCACCAAAGCAGGAGGCTCTGCCAGCCCCGATGAGCTCCGGAGCGGCGGCGGCAGCACCGACATCCCTCATGACAAAGCACCTTACGCCTGAAAGCCGCTTCCTTGAGCAACAATGAATTTGCATTATCCTCCTCCTCCTCCCCATAAGCTCCTTTCCCCACATCCCCCATAGCCTGGCTCTGCTCACTCTGTTCCCTTCTCCCAAATCCAGGGGAGCACAACTCCCTGGAATGTGTAATCTCCACCAGACTGCTGCAGCCCCCAGCCCCCTGCCATCTCTGGGGGAGTGGGAGCGGGTGGAAGGAGCTGGCACCACTGGCTTCAGCCCCAGTTGTGGGCCGGGATGCCACAGGAAGGCCCCTGGACGGTGTAGAGCCTGACACAGCCCAGCTCCTGCAGTGCTGTGGAGGGACCTCAACAGCCTCAGTCATCAACTTCAAGCCTGAGATAAAGTGTGGGGACCACCCCACGAGCATCCGATCAGACCCTGGGTGAGCCCCCACGGGGCACAGACCCCACGTGAGAGGTGGCTGCTGCTCCACACAGACGTGTGACCTGAACATCTCACTGCCACCACAGCCCCCAGGCAGGCTCCAGAGCCCACTGCCCACCACCATGGCACAGCTGGGGTAGGGGACTGGTTCTGGGCATGGGATGCAGCTTCTGCCCGTGGCCAGCACTGTGTGGGGCTTGAAGGCAGCAGCGGGGAGGCAGAAGGGTTGTTTGGAGGTGCCCTCGGCAGGGCACAATGTCTGGGCAGGGACATTAGCCCACTGCTCTGTTCCTCCTCAACACCAGGCCTGCCTCCAGCACTGCAGCCCGTCCCCTGCGGGTGCCTGGCCAGAAGGGAAAGCTCTCCCTGACCGGCAGCACAGCCAGGGAGCAGCAACAGTGAGAAATGACCCCAATCCTGAGCAAAACCCCAGCAGAGAGGGAGGGAAGTGCCCACCCTTGGCGGAAGTACCTACCCAAAAATACATCATCATGTTGGTGGCTGGGTGCTGAGTTGCTCTGTGGGGTCGGCGGGAGGGCAGTGGGCTGCTCCAGATGCTGGCTGCGCTGGCCGCCGCCCCTCCTGGGTGGGCTCTGTCCCCTCCAGCTGTCTGTCTGTCTGTCCTGTCTGTCCGGCTCCAGCGCCCACGGCCGTTCCCGGAGCCCTGCGCTCTCCTCCCTCCCTGCGGCGTGAGCGCCGCGCTCAGAGCCGCTGTCCGACCTCCAACATGCTGCTGCGGGAGGGCAGGGGCTGGGGGGCAGCCCCGGCAGGCAACAGCTTATCCACCCCAGGGAAAAATGGGAGAGGAGGAATAAAAATGAAATCCTCTCTGGCGTCCTCAAGAGCAAAGGGAAGGACGCCCGTGAGAGGGGAACCGGCCCCGGCGGTGAGAGGGGAGCCGGGGCGGGGGTCCGGGGCCAGGCCGGGCGTTGGGGGCCGCGGCAGCGGCAGCGTGGGCACTCGCCAGCGCAGCGTGGGCTCCCGCTGACACTCCGAGGAGCCGATGTCCTGCCTCAGCATTTTTCAAGCTCCCCTGTCAATAAGGGAATCCGCTGCTCGCGGTTAACCTGCGAGGTGCCAGCCGGCTCCTGGCCCCCCTGGCCACGGCGGATTCCACAGCCCCCTGCTCCCATTCTGCTCCCAGCAGGCAGGGATGTGGAGTTGGGCAGGGACCGACCTGGGACGGGCTTCCTGGGGGGGCCCAGCATCCCCCCGCTTTGTGGGAGCAGCTGAGCAGTGGCCCCCGGGGGACAGAGCCAGCAGGCACCAGCCCCCTTGTGCAGGGGGGAGCAATGGGGATGGTCCCTGCAGACCGGGATGTGGCCACCTCGGACTGCACCAGAGGGCACCCAGGAATCCCCAACAACAACAGGGCAGCCACCATCCCTCAAAGCCCAGCCTTGCCTCCCACAGATGTCCAGGACCCCATCCCACGGGGCAGAGCAGCACGACCAGCAGAGACCTCGCAGGGGACACAGAGGAGAGCTGGCTGCAGGGTCAGCCATGGGGTTAAGTCAGGGGAGTCCTGGATCCTGCGGGGCACGAGCCCCCAGTCGCCCCCGGCACATGCTGCAGGCTCAGCAGCCGGGCAGTGCTGCTCCTCAGGCACTAAATCTCCATCCTCCTGGGGCACTGCACAGCGGAGGGAGCGAGGGAACTGTGAGCGCTGAACCAGGCACGGGAGTGAGAGAATAAATAAGGATAAGGGAAGCACAGGAGCGAGGGGGGCAGCAGATCGGTCTCCGGGGCCCAGCGGGCTCTGACATCTCCAGCCCCATAATCACATTCAGAGCAGTGGCGGGCGGAGGCAGCTCTCCTCCAGCACGGCAATAAACGAGAGCAACACTCTCAATAATTCAGCACTGGGAGAGGTGATAAAGCAGCAAAGGCACCACTGCAGGCAGCTGGGGTGGGGGGCTCCTTGCTCCCTCTTATATTTCACTGATCCAAACCGTCTCCTCTCTGTGCCCTGCAAATGCAGCCTCAGCCATGTCTTGGGGTCCCCCCAGCCTGCCAGACCTCCCCTGCTGTTGTGTGAGACAGAGGGGGCAAATGCAGCAGAATGGAACCCCTCAATCACCAGCGGCCAAAATCCAGGTTGTCAGTGGGCAGGGGGGCAGAACCATCCTGGAACCAGGGCAGGGGCAGATGCACCTCCCCAGTGCTGTTCCACCCTCTGCCGCTGCAGCCCCCCAGCCCTGCACACACACCTCACCCCGAGGTGCCCGTGCAAACAGCACCCAGCTCCCCGTGCCACATCCCAGTTCTCCCACCCGGACCAGGCGTGGGGCAGCTCAGCCGCAGGAACCCACCCCGCTGCCCTCCCCTCCGCCGCAGACACGGCTCCTCTCCAGGCGCACCCGTGTGGCCACAGCCCAGCGCTCCGGCACCACAGCCACCGGACTGACCCGCGATCCCCGACCCCGCACTGACCGGACTGACCTGCGAGTCCCGACCCCGCACGCAGTCGGACACTGGGAGGGAGCAAAGCCCTCTCCTCAGCACAGGGACTGCTGCTAAGGCATCGGCACAGACACAAGAGCCAGAGGTGGGGCAGCCCCGGCCCCGCACCACTGCTGCCAACCCGCGTGTGCCCCCCAGGCTCACCCCCACAGCCCAGCCTGTGTCACGTCCGTGCTGGCTCCTGGTTTGTGCTGCCTGCGAACCCTGCTCCTGCCCCAGCCTTCCTGCTCCTCTGAGCAGCTCTTTCTCCACATTTCCCACAGCACCTCAGGACCCTTCCAGACCACAGTCCCCTTCTAGCAGGTCACCTCCATCCTTGTCCTGTAGGTGACAGGGACGGGTGTGCTACCTGCCCCAACACCTTTTTCCTCCACTGGTTTTCATGGTGGCAGCTCCCAGTGCCCAGAACCACTGCCTTGGCCCTCACCACCCCCTGGTCCCACTGGCACTCCCAGAACAATGGATGCACCAGCCTCCTCCTCCCCGGTCCCTCGGCTTTTTTTGCTCCTCTGCTTCACCAGCTCTGACAGGGGAGCACAGGTTGTGCTACACTCAGCAGGATGGACCTCGGGGGGATGTGGTGTCCCCTCTGTGACAGGATCCTCCTACTGCTGTGAAGTCCAGCACCACGAGGGTGTGATGGGAAGGAGCCATTCTCATCTGCCCAGCAGACACCAGGCTGGCAGAGGGCAGCCCACCCGGCCCACCTTTCACACACAACCTGCCTCAGCCCAGGGGACACCACGAGCTGCTGTGACACCTCCCAGCACAGGCTGCAGGACCCTGGGGGCAAACGTCCCCTGTGGTGGGCAACCGCCAGGTCCGGGCCACTATAGGGCTGGGGGCTGCTGTCCCCCCAGTAAGGGCGGGGTCCTCTCAAGAGGCTTCCCCAGGGATGGCTCCCAGGAGCTGCACAGAGCATGGGCGGACAGACAGACAGCAGGTCAGCACACACGGACACTCACAGACGTGGCAGCCTCAGCTCTCCTCACGCAGGACTTGTGTCATCGTGTCACGCCTGCGTGGGGGCTCAGCACCCAGGGGGTGGGGTACCAGGGCTGCTGGCAGAGGGGAGCAGGCAGCCTTCCTCCCATCCCTCCCATCCCTCCCCTGCATGTGGCTCTGAGCCCACCTGCCCCTGAGCACTGCTCTGTGCTGCCCTGTCCCGCCAGCCTCGTGCCGAGCACCCATCACCAGCCCCTCACGTGCAGGGTTCAGCATGCAGGAGGGACCCCTGGAGCAGCCAAGGCAGAGCCCAGTGCAGCCACTTGGATCCAAACACTCCGTACCTTTTATTCAGCTCAGTTCCTCCCACGGTGCTCGCGCTGGGCTCTCTGGAAAAGACGGGAAAGAGGAGGAAGAATTAAAATCAATGATCATCATCACTAACCTGTTACAGTCAATGCTGTCTGCTCATTGACTGCACAATGTTGGGATATGAGCACGGGTGGGAGTGTTATCTCCCAGGCACTGGGAAGTCTGTGCTGGTCAGGAGCCAGTGGCCAGGCTGGGGACTGAACCCAGGGCAGACGAGCAGCACCAGCACCCACCAGCTCCCTGTCCGGGGTGACAGGCTCAGAACACCCTCCTCCAGCTCCACCAGTGCACCTCAAACCCAACCCAGCTCCCACAGACCACGGGCCCCTTCCTTGGCCCCCCTGGACCCTGCAAGCACAGCCATAGACCTGCACACATACACGGGGTGAGACAAGGCACAGCCGGCCCCACACACACCCACGACGTGGGACAGGACACAGCCATCGCTGAAGCACTGGCTGCACAGCTGGTTGGGTGTATCCTAAACCTTCTGCCCGCCCCAGCACAGTGCCATGGCCCTGTGAGGAGCAATCCCTGCAGCAACACAGCTCCGCTGCCGTCCTGGCTCCGGGCACTTCTTGGAAAATTAAGCCAAATTTCAAAGAAAACTTCCTGAAAGCTGCACTTCAACTAATTAGCTTTTGCAGCATGGCCAACGCAAACGTTCATCAATCATGTCAGACCCTCAGAAATAATGAGAAGGGCTGATACATCCCAGGAGTGGTTAAGGAGTGAGCGAGGGCTGCACGTGTCCATAACCAGTGTTTCGGTGACCTGCAAGTGCTGAGTCCCACCTGCCCAACGGCTCCGTTCCCGACTGACGGAGCTGTGACACCCGGACCCCCACCCCAGCAGCAGCACCCCGAGATGGGGCAGCCCTGGGTGCTGAGTGTGGGTGCAGGGACACCAGCCCCGGATGCTGCTCCGAACCCGTGGGTGATCCCGGTGAGCCCACGGAGGGTCCCGAGGCCCAGCCACACGTGGCGGCGGCTCAGGGAGCGCAGAGCCCGTTCCCAGGCACTTGTGTTAGCAAACACGGCTCTCAGCCACGCAGCAGGATAATCAATTATGGTAATTCCTGCCTCAATGAATCAGATTCATGGAGGAGCACAGCTCATTAGGCTGGTGCTGACTTCCATTAGCACTCTTATGATAAAATCCCTCCCCAACGCTCTTGCCCGGCACGTTTTTGTTCGCCAGGCTGGGAGTCTCCCCTCCCCAGCCCCAGAGGCCAGGGCAGACCCAGCTCTGGGAGACAGGGTGTCCTAAAAAAGCTGTTTGGGAACTCCGTGGTTCCCAGCAGCGCGGGGACACCCCCGCAGCCGTGGGCTCAGCAGAGCTGCCTGCCTTGCAGCCACCACTCCCCAGCTCTTCCGTGGCTTCACCAAGGCAGCGCCCACCAGGATCCCGGCTGGGATTGTGAGACGGCACAGCAGGCACAGAGCTCCAGCAGCAGGGCTGGGAGTGCTGGGAGCACAGCCTGCCTCTTCCACGATGAATAATTGACACTGAGCTCCTGGGGGAGGCTCAGCGATGGGTAACGCCGCGTTTCCCAAACACATCTCCCAAGGAAGGCGCCTTCTCAGAAGCTCCCCAGGGCAGCGGGGGGCCGGCAGCCGGGATGCGCCGCAGTTGGGATGTGCTGGCACAGACAGGGAACCGCCGAGCCCAGCACCAGCCCAGGCACAAACCTCTGGTGGTCCCGGCACCGCAGGGAGCAGGATGCTCAGCCAGAGCCTCCCTGTCCACATGCACCCAAGTGGGAGAGGGAAACCCCTGGCAGAGCATTGATGGGAGGTGGGCAGGAGCAGCTCTGGGCGTTACTGGGGAGATCTTGCCTCAGTCCCTGCTTTCCTGGCAGAGCTCTGGGCTGACTGGTTCCAGCTGGAGCCTTGTGAAGCCTCACAGGGACCTGCTGCCAGAACAGGTGATCCCAACCCAGCTAAAACCACCCAGATCCAAATCAGGGGGGCTTCACAGGAAACACAACCCATGTCACCCAGCTGCACGGACCCCACGGATGCTGCACCCCAACACCCCCCATCCCACGCTGCACCCATGGGGCAAACCCTGAGGCAGGCCTGGTTTTGATTCCGCTGGGAAACTTCTTGGTAGTTTCTCAAAGTACATTTTGACCCCCCCTTTCCTCCACCAAAAATCCTAAATTAATTTTGATTTTAATTAAATTCATTAGCAAAGATTATCTGGCTGAGGAAAAATAATGTCTCGCCCCTCCCCCCGCAGCCCTCTCTATTTATATCCCCATATACAGAACAGCAGCGAATATTTCTTTATGGGCCATTAAAGGTTTAATGTTTAATTTATAACCACGTTTCTCCGGCGGGTGGGATGGCCAGGCACAATGTCAACACTTTTAATTAAATGAGAATTTTTTTTTTTTTTTTTTTTTTTAACTAAGAAAGATAAAATGCCCCGTTCCCAGCAGCGTTGGGAGGTGGGGGCAGGAGGGGCAAGGGCTGGGGTGGGGCCATCACCAGGATGGCTCTAGGACTGGTCAGGAGAATCCTTGAACCAGTGGCTCCAGTCTGGAAAGAGTGGTCCTATCTTGGGGACAGGGACGAAACACGGCACTGCCCCCACTTTGGGAACCCCCTCCCCAATCCGGCTGCGGGGACAGGCAGGGTCCCAGCACAGGGTCCCAGCACAGGGTCCCAGCACAGGGTCC
>NW_020897746.1:11696478-11699317 GCF_003984885.1 Neopelma chrysocephalum | reverse complement strand
CAGGGTCCCAGCACAGGGTCCCAGCACAGGGTCCCAGCACAGGGTCCCAGCACAGGGCTGAGCATCAGCTCCAGCCGTGGGTCCCTTGGGGGTGGAGGGGAGGGCACAGGACCACAACACTCAGCACAGCCCGTGCCAAAAACTGGTCACCAAACCCCGCCTGAGCAACAGCTGTGAACCCAAAATCCTTCCTGCAACTTCTGCCGGTCCCCAGCACTTTATCCCACCTGGTGGCAGCGGCTCCTGCGGCATCACCACCTTCTCCTTCCCAGCAAGGAGACCAAACTGCTTCCAACGCCCGTGGAACCCAATGGCAGAGCTGCATGGCACCAGCTGGCATGGCAAGCACTGCCAGAGGAGTCTGGCATTCCCGGCTCATCCCACTGGCATCCCTCCCACAGCCTCCCATCCCACCCCAACTCAGACACGGGGGCACAGGAGTGACAGGGGTGTGTCCAGCTGCCCCGTGTGGGGCTGGGCATCCCCCAGGCCTCTCTCAGTGCTCCAGCAGCAACAGCCTCAGCAGGACAGTGCAGCCCTTCCTGCCTGGACCACGGCGAGGGGCGGCTCCAAGCAGGCAGGTTCCCATTAATGGACTATTTTATCTTACAGGAGAGATTAAATCTCTGTACAGAGAAGCGCAAAAGCGCTGAATCAGCAGTTGGCCGGGGGGGGGGTGGCAGGTTCAGCCACGAGCATTTGGCTCCAGAACAGCCCATCAGTGCTTCACCCTCCTGCAGCCGTGCTGTGCTGGGCAGTGCCAACCCCAAGCACACCCCACACACCCCATTCCCTGCCCTGGGGAGTTCCGGGATGGCCGGAGAAGCCACAGGCAGCCCCAGTCCCCTCATCCTGCCTGGCAGCCCCACGCCAGCCCTGTGCCACGCCGAGGGACACGAGCAAGCTGAGCGCCCGTGGCACGGGTGAGCTGCCTTCCCCCCTGCCTCCCTCATCATCCTCTGCACAGCACGCCCAGGTTGGCAGGAGGTGTCCCAGTGCCCACAGCAGCATCACAGAGCGCTGGGGTCCAGGTTGTGAACTGGGCACAGCCCTCAGTCAGTGGGTCCCCAGCCCATCCCTCCCTGGGGGCTTTGCTCCCAACACCCACCCACACCACCCCAGGGCCCCTCACAGAGCCACGGCCCTGCTCCCACGGACACGACTCTCACGCCCCACGTTGGCTCTCAGGCCGAGGCAGAGTGGCCACTGGCTGCCACGTGCCCGCACACGTGTGCCCACAGGAGCAGGAGTGTGAGGCCCTGCCGTGAGGAGCCAGGGAACCGAGCAGGGATGGCACCGTGCCGCTCACTAAAAGCATGAGTGTCACTAAATCAATAATTCATTTACTTTAATGAGATAAGTACTTGGAAAACTAATTGCAAACCTGCTCCATTTACTCCAACCCGTTACAGCCTTTAATGTAAATGGCAGGAATGCTGCTGGAGGAAGGGGAAGGGCTTTGGGTGGTAGATGGTGCTGATCTTCCCCTTCTAAGAAAGAGAAATACCAGTCATCAACTGGGACGCTGGAAGCTGAAGGGACTGGTGGAATCACTGTGTGGAAGTGCTGGTGGCAGAATCACTGCACGGAAGAACTGATGGTGGAGGGAGGAGAACAGCCGGCCCTCTCCCCAGGGTCACCACCCTCCCTCTGTGTATGCTGCCACCACGGAGGGGCTGTACCAAGCTGGGATGGGGCTTTGCTCTTCCCCTGTGCCACAGAGCCCCAGCCGGGTCCCCCCTCTGTGTGTGGTCACCAAAACCACTCGCGGCTCGTTATAAACTCGCGGCCGCATCGCTGGCACAACATCCCGCGCCGCCGGCAGCTGCCAACTCCTCTGCCTCAGCCGGCGCTGCCCCTGCCCACCCCTCTGGCCCCTGCTAGCCCCCGTGTGCCCAGGGAGCCAGAGTGAGCAGGGGCACCCTGCCAGGCCCTGGCACTTTCCTGAAAAGGAGCGGCGGCTCCCGGCAGCGGCACTGCCGCGTTCCTGAACGGCAGCCGGAGCAGGAGCCGGGCGCCAAGGGCTCACTTCTCACTTGCTGGAGCAAATGGCAGGTCATAAAAAGGAACTGTGACAGAAGAGAAAATGTTCCAGAGTCCACAAGGACCAGTCCAGGGTAAATCCATCTGCTCAGCAATTTAGCTGGAAAATCCTTTCCAATCATCTGTGCTGTAGGTACTTCGCTCCCACCGCGGGGCTCCGGGCAGGGCCTTTCCCACTCTGGCTGCTCACACAGGGGTCCTGGTGATGGGTGATCCCGCAGCATCTCCACTGGGGATGCTCAGGGAGGGGGCCACACCTCGGGGAGGGGTCACACAGCCCCTTGCAGAGGGACTGACAGTGGCACTGGCTGCAGGGGCTCTTCCCCGAGCTGCCACCTTCCTCAGAAGAGCACATCGTCCTTCCCAGGCTCTGTATCCACAGCACCATTTGGGAGGGTGCCCAAATTCCACGTGGAGCTACGTGACCAGCCCTTGCACCTCCCTTGGGCAGCAGGAAGGAGTCTGCCCTGGGAGCCACGGCCGGGGAGAGCAGGGATAATCCTGCCTGGCTGAGGACTCCGCAGCTCAGCCCTGCACTGCCACCGCAGAGATCTCCCTGCAGGCACCCCCGTGAATCCCACCTCAGCCACTCCTGTCTCACAGAAAATCAATGGCAAGCATCTCAATTAATCACACCGGGGGCAAATTGATTAGGAGCCTAAATAAGGTCAACATGGTTGTCTGCTTATAGGGTAGGACCCTTTAATCATCATTTTATCTGCAACGGGCTGCGGAACCGACAATCACAGCAGCTCAGGAGCACGGAGGCATCTGCACTGATCTGCAGCCGTGAGGG